>NC_051071.1:63633880-63970547 GCF_004664715.2 Peromyscus leucopus | reverse complement strand
ACGCCTTGGTAAAATGGTACTCGATAACAAAAAAAAGGAACACCACTGGTGTGTCAGGTTGTAGGTGACTTGGTGACGCTGGAATGTGAAGGGACTGTACGCGTAGATTTCAGACAAGATGTCTATCTTTGACAAAACTATGAATCCGCTCCCTCGTACCTTCCCTGAGTCCTTGCACCTCGAGTCCCACCATGGCAGAACTATCGTGCTGTCCACCGTCTGTGGGCTTCTCTATGTTTCCCAGCCGTCTTTGCGGCTGTAAGCATGTAAGGACGTAGTCGTGTCTAGAGTGCTAGGTGTCACTTCCAGGGCAATGCGTGGGAGAGTCTCTGGGGCTCCTCCATCTCTCTCGCCCAGGTGCATGACCCTGGGGGCCACACAGTCTACTCAGCAGAGCTGCAAGGTGGAGAAAGACTAGCTCGCCCACACTGGACATGAGGGAGGGGTGGGCTTTTCTTAGGTTAAGTCATTCGAGGCTTACATTTTGCTTGTCACGGTGCGTGCGGATTAGTATATACCCTGTTTCGTAGCTCGTGTTCTAATTTACAACTGTTCGAAGGGCCTAATGATAATCAACCTTTTTGTCTACCACTGTTAGCAAATGAAAATAAATGAAGGAAATGGACAAATAGAGTAAAAAAAAAAAAACTACTCCTAATATAAATTACATTATTATGGTATATATACAAATCTACATCATAAATACAATTAGATTGAGAAAGCAGTTTGGAGCCTTGACATCCCCTAGAGAACCAAGCCTCCTGAGTGACACAAATGTCACTCACTCAGAAGTCAGGTCCCACAGGCAAAGGACTGAGAGGGCCAGTTCTTTCTCCCTAATCTACCCCACAGATGTCCCTCCCACCTCCTGAGGAGTCTATCTAAGGACTGAAGCAAGAGAGTTGATTGGCAGATGATGGGAGAAAGCCTCCTCCCAAACCTACCTGAGCGCTCCCCCCACCCCCCGGCTCCTAACTGTTAGATTCAGCCTTGACCTGGGGTCAGGTGGGATTCTCTCCTGGGCACAGGATATGGAAACCTTTATGTTTGCATCTCTTCAGAGATGCCCCAACTAAAGGTCCATGCACCATGGAGATCCTTCCAGAAAGTGGGAAGAGGCAACGGGTCATTAGTAGCAACTCCCAAAGTTGTACACTCACAAAAGTGAGCCATTTAACCGATGAACAAGCTGAAAACCTTTCACTGGATTATCTATCCCAAATCACTGTTTCTTTAGTTTCTTGATCCTTCATCTTTATTGATGAAATATTTTGCCCTTGGAGCCTAGACTTGGCTATGCTACAAGAGTTGTAAAAAAAAAAAAAAAAAGGATCCTACAAACACAACCAGACCATAAATAAACAGTGCAACAATGCCCTAGATGCCAGCATAGTTTCCACGAAAAAGCTCAGGGACATGGGGTTGAAACACGACCTGCCCACCTAACAGGTTATTATTCCAGCACCTTGGGGATTCCGGGTTTTCCTCTTTTTAAATGAAGCTCCATTTTCCTCATACTAATTTTTATTTAGATATAATGTGTGCACGTCTTTATGTGGTAGTTACTGTGAATCAGTACAGTGTGTCATATATCAGGGTAATGAGCATTTCTACTTCATTTTTTTTTGTGTGTGTGTATTAAGAGCAGCTTTGCTCTTCTAATCATTTTGAAATATACAGGTTATTCTAAATCAATAGTTATCCTACTATGGTTTTCTGTGCTTTGGAGGTCTCTAAAATTTTCACATGGACTTATTTACCTTTTTATTTATTTATTGTGGGCATGTGAACACAGGCACGGGGAAGTACCTGGTCCACAATACGTGTGTGGAGGTCAGAGGATGCTTTACAGAGTCATTTCTCTCTCTCCACCATGTGGATCTCAGAGCTTGAACCCAGGTGGTTGGGTGTGGCAGCAAGTGCCTTTATCCCCTGAGCCATCTTACGGGCCTATTTTGGTGTCTCTTATTGCTAATGAACTTCATTCATTCATTTAATAATTTTTAGTTTGGGTTTTTTGAGACAAGGTCTTGCTATATAGCCAAGACTGGCCTCTAGCCCAAGGCAATTCTGCTGCTTTTATCTCTTAAGGGCTGGTAGTACAGACATTTGTACCACCATGCCTGGCTTTATTCAATGAATGGTTATTCCACACTTTCTATATACCGGGAGCGTCCTTGGATTAGACGCTCACTGGTGCTAGCACAGACTCAAGTCAGGGCAGAAAGGCAATAAGTAAAATGATGAAAGCATAGAATATTAGTTGGCAATATGAATGGCAATAAAAACAAAACCGAAAAGTGACGAGCAAGACTGCTCAGAGTAAAGTCACTTGCAGGCAAGCCTGATGACCTGAGTTCAATGCCTGGCACCCACGTGTGGGAAAGAGAGAACCAATTCTGACAAAGTTGTCCTTTGATCTCTATACACACACCATGGCATGCATTCCCCCCACACACAGATAAATAAATGTGATATGTTATCTTTTAAGTAAATGAAGGGAATAGGGAGTGATGGGGAGAAGGTCCCGCCTTCAGAAGGATGGTCAGAGCCACTGCTGACGAGGTTGCCTCTGAACAATGGATGATCACGCCGATTCTTCCGACTGATCATTCCATTTCGGAAGAATGAATCATTTCAAAGGGCCTGTCTTTCTTTCTAGGAAGCCGGAGTAAAAATAACTGGAAGAGATGAATTGATCCATCCCCAAATTCTATGTACCTGATGTATTCTAACCCTGAAGTGGGTACGCGGCACATATTCCTTTTTCCTTTCTCACTGGCAACACTTAGCAACAGTACCTTATATTTAGTAAGTGCTGATCGAACAGGTACTGTTTAAAATATAGACTTAGTTAAGCATCCTACAAGCAAAATCATGGGACTATCCATAAATCCAATGACGACATGCTTGAGAGAGTTTAAATCTGCTGCGCCACTCAAGAAAGTCACTAGATCAAGTACAGATTACAGGGCAGCAAGAAGGACGTTCCCCCCCTGCTCCCACCACTCGGGCCCCTCTCACCTACACCCCCACATTCTAGACTCCCGTAGTCGCCCCCATTTCTTATTGCAACTAACTTGTCAGCCTTCTCCTGTCTCTCAAGCCCAACTTTTCCTAGCTTGGTGTTCCCAGATCTTTGGGGAAAATCTACAGAGGGTACCAGTCAGAGTTCAGAATCCTCAGGACATTTCAGAGTTTGAGGGAATCCTTCAGCACCTGCAGGTTGGCTGTCGAAGCTGCCAAAATACCAAACGTAATTCTAAATGACAGCATCCCAATACATTAGTGCATACTCGTAGAGGACTCTGGCTGAAACTTCCATGTGTCCTGCTAGTCACAGTGGTCTGGAATCCAGCACCAGGAAGGCAAGAGGCAGAATTCTGTCTTTAAAAGGAAAAAAAAAAAATTTACCTGTGCCCTTCATTTTAAAATTCACAAGTGTTTATGAAGAGCAACATAAAACAGAATTCTTCAGAACTCACTGGTAGAATACACTTCAACTGGCTTATTTATTGAAATTGGGGGAGTAACCTCTGACATGTGCTAATTCTCTGTGAAGGTGTGGTTAGTATTGTGTTGTGTGCACTATATTTCCATAGCTACACCTCAGACAGCCTAGCCTAGCCTCAAATTCTATATACAGCCAAGGATGACCTTGAACTTCTGATCCTCCTGCCTCCTCCCACAAGCTGGGGTTACAGGATTGTGCCACCATGCCCAGCTCCCTCAACATGGTCTCCCTGTCTTTCTTGAGAACAGCATTACCTCACAGGGTTTTGTCACACACACACACACACACACACACCCCGTGTAGAAATAAAGAAGTACAAAAGGTTGTAATTTGTGAAAGGCGGGGGGGGGGGGGGGGGAACGACACGACACCAAAAAACCTGAGACCAGGGAGACAGCTCACAGATAAACACATCAGCTCCACAAGCCTGAGGACCTGGGTTTCCCCAGGACTCACATAAAAAGCAGGAGGCTGTGACACACATTTATTCCCTCCCTACCCCAAAGTGAAATGGAAGGCAGAGAGAGTAGAATCTCCTTGGAGCTGGAGGACCAGCTAGCCTGTGATACCATCAGCATCTTAAACAAGAAAGTGGAAAGTGAGAACCACGCCTGAAAGCTGTCCTCTGACCTCTACGTTCATGCAGAGGCAAGAATACAGCACACCTCCCTCCCTCTCCACCCCTCCACCCCCCACCCCCATGATCTGAAAGAGGCTCCCAATACCATCCATCCCCTTTGGTTCACCAGTGCCAAAGACAGTTTTTAAATCCTTACTTTGGGCACACAGCCATAGGTGTGTTCTGGTCTGTGCTAATGGAACTCCTGTGGAATCCTTCAGGGAACATGCTCTTCTACATCTCACTATCTGGTTCAACTTCTGTCTTAGTTAGGGTTTCTGTTGCTGTGAAGAGGCACCATGACCACAGCAACTCTTATAAAGGAAAAACATTTCACTGGGGTGGTGTACCTTTTCAGAGGTTTGATCCATTTTCATCATGGTGGAGAGCATGGCAGCGTGCAGGCAGACATGGTGCTGGCTACATCTTGATATGCAGGCAACAGGAAGTGGACTGTGACATTGGGGGTAGCTTGAGCATAGGAGACCTCAAAGCCCACCCCCCACAGTGACACACCTCCTCCAACAAGGCCACACCTGCTCCACATCTCCTGATAGTGCCACTCCCTTTGAGGGCCACCTTCTTTCAAACCACCACATATTCAGAAAAAATATATATATATTTTTTTTCTTTCATAGCTAACTAGGCACAATGAATTTGAAGAAGTAAATACATGTTTAGGGGTTTCATGGGCAGCTAATGGGGATGATATAATGTTCTTACATAAGGAGGCCCCAATTAACCAACCAAACAAAACCAAGTAACAATAATAAATAACAAGAAATTGTAACTAATCCTTACAATTATTTTTGAACTATAAAAACAAAGTAGATACAGAGAGCTGGAGAAATCGCTGAGCAGTTGAGAGCACTTGTTGCTCTTACAGAGGACCCAGGTTCGGTTCCCAGCACCCATACTGAGTTTCACATATGGGTAACTCCGGGGTATCTGATGCTCTCTTCTGGTCTCCATAGAGATGCACATGATTCACACACACACACACACACACACACACACACACACACACACACACACAAAGCAACGACAAATAAATGTTATAAACAAACAAACAAACAAACAAAAAATCCAAAGTGGGTACACATTATTTCCATTGCCCGTTCAGCCACAGGGAAGTGTGCTCACGCTCAGCAGGTACACTTTATTTGGAGCAATGTGCATTTTGTTCGTTTGTTTGTTCTTGAGACAGGGTCTCGCTATACAGATAAAGCTGCCTCAAACTCAAGATCTCCCTGCTCTTAGCTCCCAAGTGATGGGATTCCAGGCAAGAACCATGACTTGATTTGATGCAGACTTTGGAATGAAAACTTAGCAATACTCATCAAGTACTACTTCTACCAGCCCTAACGCTCAAGTCCCACACGACCATGGGAAGCAACGGAATGCACGTTTTCTGGATTTCATTTGCTCTCAGTGAGTTCTACTCCACAGAGCCACCTAGTGCCCATTTTCAGTTTCTTGTGAGAAAAATATTTTGTAAACTGCAAAGCATCGCACACAAATAAGGTGGGAATGTTTACTATCTAAAAAAGGAGGGGAAAAAAAAACAAGGACAGCAGATAGAAAATCTAAAATAAGTCTAAATAATAAGCATAAATGTAAATGGGTTGTGATTAAAAATAAATATGAAAGGTTTTAACCCACTTTAAAAAAAACAAGCAGGTAAGACAGCAATGTGTTATTATTTACTTATCCACATGAACTACAGCTGTAGGTCCTTGGTGTTTCTCTTTACTGTTCAATTGTGGCCTCTTCTAAAGTACATCTCAGTCAAAGCAGGAGTTAGCATCTGTTTTCATCTGCTTTGGTGCTTACATCCGCACCTTTTCCCGTTTGTACAGAAGGCGTTTGCTTATTTCATGAGCTTCTGTACCTTAGTTAGAAGCAAGGAGACAGATAGATTCACCTGGAGCTTCAGGCAGTCTCCAATACGAGATTGTCAGCGCAGACTCCTGTGAACCCGGAAAGTGCGGGTCTAGTACGAAGTGTGCCAACCACGACTATCCCAGGTACTTCTTGCTGTGTCTTTCCTCTTCCCTCCTTACTCTTTTATTATTTTTGTTGTTGTTGTTGTTGTTGTTGGTTTTTCGAGACAGAGTTTCTCTGTGTGGTTTTGCGCCTTTCCTGGAACTCGCTTTGGAGACCAGGCTGGCCTAGAACTCACAGAGATCCGCCTGCCTCTGCCTCCCGGAGTGCTGGGATTAAAAGGATGAGCCACCACCCCCTGGCCTGTTTTATTATTTTTAAAGTTTTATGCGTATGAGTGTTTTGCCTGCTTGTATGTCTATGTACCGTGTGCATTGTGGTGACTGCAGAAGCGGAAAGGGGTGTTGGATTCTTTGGAACTGGAGTTACAGATGATTGTGAGCTGCCATGTGGGTGCTGGAATTGAACCTGGGTCCTCATGGAAGAGCAGCCAATGCCTTTAAGCAGTGAGCCATCTCTCCAGCCCCTTTCTTAATTAAGTGTGTGCTTATTTATTTTGGTGGTGGTTTGGTTTTAAGCAAACACTCCACTGTTCAGCTCCATCCCCAGTTCCCCTTCTTTCTTCTTCCCACAGAAACTGATTCTAAAAGGGCCTTTCACAAAGGGAAGCATGGAGACTCCTCAGAAGCCCCGGGACAGGCTTTCTCGCAAGTCCTCCAGGAGTCTAGCCCCTAGCTTTGCTGATCACCATTTTAGGGGTGAGAACGGTATTATTCTCAGTCTTACCATTTCCTTATACGGTCACGAGAAACAGGGTGTTCTAAAAGAAAATAAAAGCAAAAATTAGATTCCACAGGAATTAAAGATGTCAGGATAACATCACAAATCAAAAGAGATCACAAAAGTAACTATTTGGGCAATAATATTGAAGTTAAATCTATCATGCCATGTACTAAAACAAACCACACACAAATCAAGATGTTCACGTTTTTTGAAACTGGACTGGAAAAAAAAATAGAACATTTAATCACCAGATTTTAATCTTCTAGGATTAAAGCTAGCCAAAAAGATTAAAACATTTAGAACTTAAAACTTCTGTGTGTCCAAAAGAATATTATTCAGCTATAAAGAAAAATAAAATCATAATATTTGCAGGAAAATGAATGAAACAAGAATTGTATTAAACAAAGCAACCTACACTCAGAACGATGAAGACCACATTTTCTCTCATACGTCTATACTAAATTATAATTTTTACACGTGTGTGGCTGTGGGATATGCCACAAAGCCACAAAGGGGACCACAAGAAGAGGGAAAGAGGTCTTAAGAAATGGATAAAGAAGGTAATAGACGATACGTAACCTGAAAGTGGATTTGGGGAGAAGGGAGAATGGGGGAGAAAGATCAACAAAAATAATGTATAAAAATGCAATAATGCAACCTATATTTTATATGCTTACTTCAAAAATTTTAACTTTGTGTGTGAAAATTTTAAATCTATAGAAGAAACAAAATAAGTATCAGACAGCAAATGGGATTAATGCTTAATAGTGTTAATATTTGAAGACTACCAAAGTACAAACAGAAAAAAATACTAAAATATGTGCCAAGAATAAAATAAGCTAAGAGTATGAGTTAAATTCAAATATGAAAATCCATGAAAGGCCAAAAGCACTTAAAAAAATCAACTTTACTTATTTTTTATTTATCAACCTTACTTATAATCAAAACAATGCAAATAAAGACTGAGACATTTTTGAGACTTTTTTTTAAAGCTATCAAATTAGCAATGTTTTTCACAAAGGATAAAGTGCTAGAAGGTGAATGGCGTGCACATCCTGTGCACAGCTAACAAATGTTTAAGTTAGCACACTAGAAAGAGTAAGTTGGGACTGTGAGTCAGCAAGGTTTTGACATTGTAATCCAATTCTGTTTCTAGAAATGTACCCTGAGGAAATTGTTTCAAATGTGGGCCAAGATGTATGCATAAAAAATGTTCAGTGAGGTGTCTTTGACAGGAAGAAACTGGCAAATCTGAGGTATCTATATCAGGAGATAGGACTAAGCAAATGAAAATGCTTGCATAGAAATGCATGGTTTTGGTAGAAAAAAAATGTGGTCGATTATGTAAGGTCACCATATCTGGAGACCTGTCAAAATAGACATCATAATGACGGACTGTTCCAGACAGAGTCACTTCATGGGAGTTTTTAATGACATGTGAAGGAGCACATTCTCCACTTGGGAGTGTTTTCTGGAAAGGAGAGTAGTACCAGGGAGAGACGGATCAAACTCCATCTTTGTTGCTTTATCAACTACATGATCTTGGGCAATGGGATTAGGTTCTGTGAGATTCAGTTTCTCTCTTTCAGATTGGAGGATAATAGATCTGCGTAAAGATCAAAGATAGACAATTAGATAGATAGATAGATAGATGATTGATTGGTAGATACATGATTGATAGATAGATGATAGATAGATAGGTAGATAGATAGAAACAGACAGACATAGATAGATAGATGATAGATAGGTAGGTAGATAGATAGATAGAAACAGACAGACAGATGGATGATAGATAATAATAGATAACTCACCTGTGTTGTACATGCATGTAAAGCACCTTGCATATATGAATGGTAGTTGGAATTACTAGTTACAACTTTAGTGTAACCATGGCTTTATTAGATCGTTGTTTGAAAAAAAAAATGCAGCCATCTACAGACCTGGCTCCTAGAAGTGCCTGTCCTCTCTAGGAGGTGGCAGCCTGTGGAGGAGATAGTTGATTAACGGGAAGAGAGGACGGGACTCAGACATTTCTAGTTGTTCTTTTAAAGGCTAAACTCGGTCTGACCTAAGGGAAGGGGGGGGGGGAGCAGTTTATGACTCTAGTGTTCTCATCCACAAAAGTCGCAGCTTTTATTCTAAGGGCTTTTCCTACACTGCTAACTTCAGTTTTCAGCTTCAGACACACAGGTCAGTGTCAACACAATGCTGAACCAGTCCTAACGACCATCTGTAAATACTTCTCATAAAAAGACACTTGAGGTTGCTTCATTCATTGGCAGGATGGAACAGCGCTGGAGTGGCCAGCATTAGGTCATGTCCCTAAAGTGGTCTTTAGGTCATGTCACTTCTAAAGTGGTCTCAGATCAGACTCAGCTGTAATTTAAAAATTCCGGGTCTCAGTCCACATCCCATATCAATTAAGTCACATTCTCTGGAGGTGGGACACAGCCATCAGTAATTTTTAAAGGAGATAAACGTCTGGGGCTTCCTACAATATCGTTTAATGGCTAAGAACAACGGCGGGGGAGTCAGACTCTAAACTCTGACCTTGGGCGTGTATACTCCTGCTCTCTGTAACTCGGTGGTGCGGTGTAGGAAATGGGTCCCCAAGGCACTTCAAAGTTAAATAAGACCATATACATTAATTACTGCACGGTGCCCCAACAGTAAGTGTCTAGCAATGGAAGCCATCATTCATTCCCCAAATTTATAAGATGCTGTTTAAATTTCTACAGATTAAAAAAAAAAGTGAAGAATGCAGTGTAAACTGAATTGTGAACAAGCCCTAATTTCTACTTCTGTGGGTTTAAGTGCTTACGACTTCTACTCATCTGAGCTTACTTATATGAATACACACAGGAATAGGCTACAAAGAGGTGCATCTGATTTTTAAGATTAACAACTAATTCAGGGCCTTTAATCTCAGCACTCGGGAGGCAGAGGCAGGCGGATCTCTGTGAGTTCGAGGCCAGCCTGGGCTACAGAGTGAGATCCAGGAAAGGCGCAAAACTACACAGAGAAACCCTGTCTCGAAATAAATAAATAAATAAATAAATAAATAAATAAATAAATAAATAAATAAATAAATAAATAAAAAGAAAAAGAAAACAAAACGAGAATATGCACTAAAGCCCAGAGCATTCTTTAGCTTTTCTTAATACAGAAATCCTCTCTATTCCCGATTTCACTTCTGGTGGTTTCCAGTCAACTGAAGCCTGAAAATATTAACTAGAATCCTCTAGAAGTCAATAATCCGTAAGCTTTAAACAACTTTCATTATAACATGTCACTATCCTTCAGTAAGACTCTTGCTTTAACCTCTGACAGCACCTAACTTAAAAGTTAAGCTTTATCATAGGTATTTATACATTTAAAATAACATACTGTACATGAGTTGGTTTCAGACATTTGGAGAATGCCTTAGAAGGTCTTCCCTGTGGTCAAGAGGGGGACTACAGCATTAAAATGGGGGTGACTTTTGGAGGGTTGCCAGGGCTTCATCACTCTTATTTCTTTGTCTTAGTCTCTCATAGACAGAATTTTTTTTCATAACATAATATTTTATTAGTTCTTGGAGAATTATGTACATGCATACAATGTATTTGGATCATATGCACCCCACTCCTAACTCCTGGCGGATGCGCGCCCACCCCCATCTCACAGATCACCGGAGTTCACACATCGGGAGCATGCACGTTCAAGGGGTGTACCGGTTTGCGGACTGCGCTGGGCAGGTCTGAGTGAACAGCGCCTTGGTCCTCCACGTTTTCCTCCCGTGCGCACAGGAGAGGCTCGGCGACTTCGGGCACGCTGGCTGTCCCCTGGTCTGAGGCGCGCTGGCAGAGTTTGGGGACGCCCCTCCCGTGCAGAAGGCCGACCCTGCTGAGCATCCGAGGGGCGTGGCGGCGGGCGTCCGGAAGCGGCGGGCAGGGGAGCTGGGCGACCTTTGGTGGTGGCAGCGCGCGGTGATGGCGCTCGACCGATAGGGGGCGCCCGCAGGGGCTTCGCCGTGGCGGGTCCGACCCGGCCCCGGGGCGGGGGGCGCCGGGTGGTGGCGGGAGCAAGGCGGGGCTTGTTTGGGCGGTGCCGTGTGCAGGGCGCTGCGTCAAATATTGATATATTGACATCATAAAATTTGTCCTATGAGAGCTTTAAAGGCGTTACCCAAAGGCACAGATTAAACTGGTGTTGACCGTGGAAAGGTGAACAGAATTTTGTTTCTTCCTCAAAGTTTACTTTTTTAAAAGGTTTATTTATTATTTCTTTTTAATTACGTGTATGGGACAAGTGAGAAGCCGGAAGTGGGTGGGGAATGCCCTGGAGCGTTGAAATCCTGCTGGCCTGGGTGCTGGGCCCTGGGATCCTAATTCCTGTCCTCTGGAAGAGCAGCCAGTGCTCTTAGCCTCCCAGCATCCCTCCCGCTCCCAGAGGTTACCCTTGATTCGTTCATGAAATGAATTAAACTCAGGACACTGAGAAAGTTCCCAGCAAGGCACCACCGGGGAAGCGTCTTCACTGATGTATTTGTGAAAAAAAGGTTTCCTTGCATAGGAGTCCCGGCAAGAACCCATGTATTGAGCAGTTTCTTCTAAATGAACTATGTGTCAGTGAACACCGGCCAAGGAAAATGGATTAGCTTGAAGAAAAGCAAGAATAGGATTACAGAGCACTCCCTACCAAAATCGCCATTAAAAACGGGAGAAGAAATGTAAAACAGTTTCAGAAAAGCACTCATGAACTCACAGAGATCCATCTGCCTCTTGCCTCCAGAGTCCTGAGATTAAAGGCGTGTGCCACCATGCTCTTAAAATTTGTTTTCAAAACAGCAACCTACCGCAGAACAGAGCAGGTGAGATTGTAGAGTGAAGAAAAAAAAAGAATTCAGTTGCTGGCGTGTGGCATAAATGCCCCGTCTTACTCAGTGACACAGTGGGATGTAGAGGATGGAAAAGACCAGTGGCTACAACCATGACGGAAACTGTCACTGGGGGGGCTAACGGAGGGGTCGGGATGAGCTCTCCTCATCCAGCCTCGATGCCCCCACTGGTGGAAGAGTCGGGCACCAAGTGTGACGCCCCAAGTGTGACACCCCAATCGTGAGTCCCAAGGAAGCACAGAGTGCCAAAAGGAGTTTGTCCTGACTGAAACAGTCCTCTCAGTCTGTTGAGTGTGGTGTTCATGAAACAGGGCAGCCAGCAGCACTAGTTAAGATTCTACAGACCGTGTAAAGAAATCCACGACGTGGGCTGTTTCACTCAGTGTTTCTAATGAATAATGAGGTTTCGAAGAAACAGTAAGTGCTAGCAATGGTCCCCAAGGTGTGGACCCATCTGTGACCTAATTGGAACAATTAAAGGATAAAAATACTCTTTAAGACCAGTTTTTTTTTTTTAATGTACAGTCTAGCCTAGCCTAGAACTGCCTAGGTAGCCCAGGTTAGCCCTGAACTTGCAATCTGTCTGTCTCTGCCTCCTGAGTGCTGCCGTTACAGGCACGCACTCTCTTGTATGACTTTTTAAAATAAATGCATTTGTGAGACAATTAGGAAGCTTACTATTTATTGCGGATATTATATAGCATTAGAAAAAGTTACTGAATTTTGATTGGTGTAACAATGGCATGGTTATTGTTAAGTTTTAGATCCTCAGCAATTAGAGGTATTTATGGGTGAAATGCCATGGAGTCCATAATTTTCTTTAAAACAAATTTGTCCTGCAGGATGCCCCCCAAAATTGGGGGAGGCAGTGAAGAAAATGCCTAAATTAAACAGAATTTCAAGTAGGGCACTGGTGGTGCATGCCTTTATCCCAGATCTCTGGAGACAGAGGCAGAGAGATCTCTGGGTGAGAGGCCAGCCTGCTCTACAGAGTGAGTTCCAGGACAGGCTCTGTCAGAGAAACCCTGTCTCTAAAAAACAAAACAAAACAAAGCAGAAACCACACGATTCCAAAAACTGATCATAATTGTTGAAACTAGATGATGGATACATGAGAATTTATTATATCACTCTTTATTTTGAGTATGTATACTTGAAGATTTCTAAAATAAAAAATCATGTGCCCTGAAAAAGTGTGCCCAACTTTTCAAAGTGACACTAATGATGTCAACTATGCATGTAAAAAAACAAAAACAAGAAAAGCAAACAAACAAACAAACAAACAAACAGACCCTTTTTAACGAAATACTAGAAATAGGTATTTTTCCATGATACCAAGCTGCCTGGCAAGACATTCCCACCAGTGCGACTGTGGACTGATAGTTATGGGGGGCCAACTGCTCTCTGCTGAGATATGAGGCCTGTTCTACAGGAATTATTTCATGCTTGGCACTATAAACATGGTCAAAAACCCATGGCAGAGGAGACCACAGGCACAAGGGGGAACCTGCTGCTGTTTTGTTAAATGGTCGTACTCTCACACTGCATTCTAAATCTTTATGTTTACACCTATATGTTTGCGTTGCTTTCAGTGCCGGTCATGGAAGCTTCGTTTTGCAGAAACAGAGGCCAAAACAGAGTCAAAACTGGTCAAAGTGTCAAAACCCTGAGCACAAAACATGTAAGAGCAGATGGGGAAGAGAGCTGGGACATGCTGGCTTCTGGACATCACGTGTCTAGTTCACAAAGCAACTGAGCAGCTGTGGTGACCGGCACAGACCAGCACAATATCAAGCCAGTCAAAGACCAGCACAATATCAAGCCAGTCAATGACCAGCACAATATCAAGCCAGTCAAAGACCAGCACAATATCAAGTCAGTCAATGACCAGCACAATATCAAGCCGGCCAAAGACCAGCACAATATCAAGCCAGTCAAAGCTCCACGGTGGAGCAGGGAGGAGCCCCAAGCCTCTACCCCTGTCAGAGGAGGTATGCCGTTGATGGCTGCTGAGGCGGGGAGAGCCACTCCATTTGGGAACAGGAAGTTGGTAGACTGCTCGTGCCCCAGAAGATGTCCATGAGCACATGGGCAGTACTAATGGGACTCTGGATTGCTGATGACAATTTTTTTTAAAAAAAAATATGGCACGAAGTTAGGAAAGAGATGAGGTAAGGAACATAAGTCCCTAGCCTAAACTCATGGGGCTCCTGCACCTCATGGAGAGAGATAGTGTGTGTAGGGGGGGTAAATATGGTCATTACATTCCATATAACTGTGTGAATCTTTCAAAAATTAATTTCAAAAACAAGAAACTTGTGGCTAGTGATGCATTTTTTTAAAGCAGAAAGAGAAAAATATCTCCAATTGTGTCACTTATTTGAATGTGACATCTTCGTCCCACGTGGACAGCTAAATAGACACAATTATGAATACACATTTGCCTATTTTGTTGTCTCTCTAAAAGCTTATATATTTAAGTAGGCAACAAAATTTGATTCAAGAATATATTGCTGAGCACACGTTGGTGGCAACATATGCAGAGAAAACAGTTGTATTAAAATACAGACTCTCTGCAGGCCCTCATTTGAGTCATAATTCAAATAGGTCAACTGTAGTATCCACAGCACACCTGGAAAGCCAGCACAGGAGAGGCTCGTGCAAGAGGAGCTTCAATTTGAGGTTAGTCTGGGTTTTGTAGTGAGACTTTATCGAAAACAAACAAACAAACAAAAACAATAACAACAACAACCCCAACAAACAAAATAATAAGCCAAAAAAAAAAAAAAACCCACAAACTCTAAATAGTAAAAGTCTCCGTAAGGATTGACCAGTCCACCCACCTCACTCCTTAGACAGAAAATGTGCTCAGGACACCAAGAGTCAATTTCTACTTCCTGCCTCCTGGGTCAGTGCTCTTCCTATCCATATCCTGCTTTCTTCTCTTGGAACTGAATGCTCGAATGCGGTGGGGCCAGGACTCGAGAACAGCCGTGTTAAAATGGCCACATTTCTTTGGGGACTGTCGGCAGCAGTAAGTTTGCTGCCTTAATCTTAAATGCCCTCTTTTGTCCTGTCCCAGTTAAGTTGTTTGTGTGAAAAATGTGCAGTTGGGTTCCAGAGGGTGCTGGGGATCAGTTCCCCTGTGGTTTTTCCTGTTTGGAAAACTGTCCGGCTTGCCTCCAGATACAGAGTAACCATTCCTTGACCCCTGCTGTTAGAGGGGTATATAAACGCATGTTGGTACGAATAAAGAGAGCTGCTTCCCTGATGAACTGAAACTGGGTGTCTAGAGTGCTGTTTAACCTTGGCGTCCCTCGCCAGATTTCGTGCTCCTGCTGCCCAGGCCACAGTAAGTGGAGGTCTCACCGAGACCTGGAAAGAGGGGTAAGCGAACGAGGATCACCCTAAAAGGAAGGGTGGAGGATTGAAACATTGGTACGTACCATGGGTAATTCTACTGCAAAAGCTCAGTTGGCCACTGAGGTAAGGGAATTAAGTCAAGTAAGCAAGGAACAGGAATTAAGTCTAGCACCGCACTCACATTTGTGGACACCATAGCTGAAGCAAGTTCTTGGTTTCTGACGGGAGGAGATCTGAATATTCCAGATTTGGAACAAGTAAAAAGAGAGTTACAAAAGATGTTGCAAGAGAAAGGTGCAGATAAATTTCCTACAGCTGCATTTTCTCTATGGAGACTTGGGAAAGATGCTCTTCCGACTGATAAAGTGAAAGTGAAAGAGCAACTTTCAGAGTGCCAGCAAGCATTTGCTACCGCTCAGGAGGCGGAGATGAATGAATCTTTGAAAGGGGAAAAGGAAGAGGTCGAGGTCCCCTGTAAAGAGCATATAAGGATATTTGTGAAAGATTTAATAGATGAGGAAGAAGATGATGATCTTGCCTCTGTCTCAGATTTAGTAGAGGAGGAAGAGCAGCTAGAAAAAGAGATAGAGGAACTACAACAGAAATTGCGCCGTGCAAAAGTATATTGGCAAAAAAAATAAAGGGTGGTGGTGGTATGGCATGAAACATATCCAGTCATTGAAACTCAGAATCAAGCTGGACAGGTGGTCCGAGAACATGTTCCTTTAACTTTAAAAGATGATGCCTCAGGGAGAAGCTGAGTTTATGGAGTTTAGTAAGAAATCCACCTGTGTTACTGCCTGTGAGTATTGATAGCCCTGTTTTTCCTGCTGTATTTTCTTCTAATTGGACAATTGGTACTGCTGCCAGCAATGTAAAACTCTAAGACAGCTGGCAAGAATAATACCAATGATATCTCCTTGAATCTGAAAGGCAGCTTTCATGATTGCCTAGTCCTGAGTAATACTTCTTTGGCAGACTTTGTAGGTAGTTCCAGCATGTCCCATGCTGTGGGTCTCCAAGTGCTCCTTTCCCTTTTGTTGTTTGGAATGGTGATGTGGGAGGGGAGGCACTACTAAACTGTTCAGTTCTAGATTGTAGCTTGAATAATTGCTGGAGGGCAAATTGTTCCCATGCAATGATTGTGAGAATACCTGCATTTGCAGTGATGCCTCTGGAGAGTCCTTCTGATCAGTTTCCGCTGCAACTGAAGAGGACAGGAAGAGACTTTGGCATTACTGCCACAATTGTTGCGGCTGTGGCTGCATCTGCTGTTGCTGCTACAGCTGCTGGGCTTGCATTATCTCAGACTGTTCAACAGGCTGCCATTATCAACACATTATCTGAGAGGGTGGCTGGTGCCTTGGACATTCAGTAAACATTGAACGGACAATTACACTTTGGAATTCTGATGCTTAATCAGCAAGCAGCACTGTTACAAGAACAGATATGTTGTGGATACACCAACATACGTTATGCGCTTATGGAATGTCAGAAGTTTGTATAACCCCTCATGCAGCTTTTAATGCATTAGCCAAGGTTGCAGAATTGAATGCTTATTTGCGAGGGCCTTGGAACGGGACATTTTTAAACTAAGGATTAATGAAACTAGAGTTGTTCCTGTAAATGAGCGGACCTGGTGGTCATTAATGTCTAAAGCTGCTGGGTAGATTACTAGATGGGCAGGGTCTGTTTCCCTCCTATTAATCTGTGCAGGCGGTATGGGAATTGGGTTATTTCTGCTATGCCGATGGCAACGCCAGTTCACTCGACACTGACAAGTAACCAAGCAAGCCCTTCTGGCCATGTCACCCTCTGAATCTACACAAGTGTGGTTACAAATGTTGGACAGATAGTAGCCAGAGACGGGCAACTCCTGTGGTCTTCATGCGACCTAAGGCAGGGGGTATAAGAGCAGCCCCCTATGACGGGTAAGTTTGGGGATTGCAACAGGTGACCTAAGACAGGGACTATCAGATCTTCCACAGGCTGTTCTAGCCAATGTGTTCCTTTTAAAAATAAAAAGGGAGGACATGTCGACAGCAGTAAGTTTGCTGCCTTAATCTTAAATGCCCTCTTTTGTCCTGTCCCAGTTAAGTTGTTTGTGTGAAAAATGTGCGGTTTGGTTCCAGAGGGTGCTGGGGATCAGTTCCCCTGTGGTTTTTCCTGTTTGGAAAACAGTGTCCGGCTTGCCTCCAGATACAGAGTAACCATTCCTTGACCCCTGCTGTCAGAGGGGTATATAAACGCATGTTGGTACGAATAAAGAGAGCTGCTTCCCTGATGAACTGAAACTGGGTGTCTAGAGTGCTGTTTAACCTTGGCGTCCTTCACCAGATTTCGTGCTCCAGCTGCATGAGCCACAGCACGGGACCACAGGGAAGATGTTGCACATCCAGCCCTTCCTCTTAGTTGTTGACCTTTAGCACAAAGGCAGCATGGCTCCCTGGCCCTGAAACATTTCCCT
This sequence comes from Peromyscus leucopus, assembly GCF_004664715.2. Classification (NCBI taxonomy): domain Eukaryota; kingdom Metazoa; phylum Chordata; class Mammalia; order Rodentia; family Cricetidae; genus Peromyscus; species Peromyscus leucopus. The sequence continues at coordinate 63,952,978 of NC_051071.1, read as the reverse complement.
TTCCCAGAGGGTGCCTCTTTCTCCCACACAAGGCCAGTCCGGTCCTACCAGTCTGGTCGCTACAAGTGTGTTTACAGGTTTGGGATCAACTGAGTTGGCTTTGCACGCTGGTCCATGCACCCTTGGCCAAGTACTAGGTCTCAGATTCCTCATCTGCAAACCAGGAACCAAAAATGTAAAAGAAGATAGAGGGGGGGAGGGAGGGAGGGAGGGAGGGAGGGAGAGAGAGAGAGAGAGAGAGAGAGAGAGAGAGAGAGAGAGGGAGAGAGAGAGGAGTCTGGTTGTGATTAAATGGAATGTCCATGTCTCTCGACTCTGCAGTCTGTTACAGCTTCTCTTGTCCTGTAAATTGCCTGTGGCCATGTGAGGGGAGCAGCAGTCAGCAATGGAGCTTACAGAACCCAGCCCAGAGGATAACAAAGCTACCCTGGGCCCATCCTGGAGGGGCAGAGCCTGGGAGGATTGTCTCCAGAATGCCCCTTGCTTCTGCTGAGCTTCCTCCCACTTGCTGCTGCTGAGCACGTCCTGCCGTACAGTGTGGTTACTATGTGGAGGGATCCCACTGCATCTAGTGTAGTGTGAGTGTTTCTTGGGAAAAGCCCACCCCCCACTGGGCAATTGACTTGCAGATCACAATGAAGATGATTTTTATAAGAGCAATGATAATTAGTTAGAACTGTGATTTAATTGGAATTTCTGAATTAGCCTAAAAGATGCAGGTGGTTAAGCCAGTAAAGATGATTAGGAAAATGCTTTAGGTTATTCTGCCAATTGCTCCAATAAGAGACACAAAAAAGACAAATATGAGCTAAAAGTCCCCTTCCCCTTTTTAGATGTGACATTTACAGAAGATGAAAAATAAAAACAAGGAAGTTTCATGCATTGTAGACCCATGAATTCTGCCTGCGGAAAAACAGTCTGATGATCAAAGAAAGCAATTATGTCCCTACACCCAAGATTAGGCCTAAATTCCTTGGTTATGTAGCTTACAGAATTAATCACAGGCCCCAGTATGCACCTTGAAAAAACAAAGCTGTGAAAGGAAATTAAATAGCCCTATTGTGGAATGGTATTGTAAAATAAAATATATTAAATTAAAAAAATAACCCTATTGTGTATAAAGAAAATACATGGTTAGCTGACCACTTGAATGAAGTTTCATAGGAATCTGCTACACTGAAACCACAAACAGCTTCCTGCGAGTGCAAAAGGAACCAGCTGAAATAGACTTAGCTTGTGTAAAACTTTGTTAGTCAATTATAAAAGAATCATCGCTTTGGGGGGAAGATGTTATGGTAGGAAAATAAATACAAACAAAAACGTTTAGCTATTTGTGGACTTCTAGGGAAAACATGTAACTGTGATCTCAATGTGATTTCTTCTTATGTAAAGATTTTAATTTGTTTTTGGAAATCGTGTAACTTGTGGTTGTGAGGTAATCCCTTCTTGCATAGAAATATTTGTATTAGGAGGTATAAAAGGAATAAAAAAAAAGAGAAAGGAGAGGGAAAGATGTAGAAAGAAAAACATCAGAAAAGAAATAGAAGGGAACCATCAGGAAAGGAGAAGACCTGGGGAGAAGAAGAAGAAAACAGCAGGGTAGAAGAACAGAACAGAAAAAGAACAGATGAAGAACATCCAGCAGAGAGAAAAATAAAGACTTAAGCTTTGGCCTTGGGAAAACGTCTTCTGTGTGCGTGTGCAGCTTTGCTGACGCCACACCTCCTTTCTAGTTTCTCTGACACTGCTGGGAACTGGTCTTCCAGCAGCAGTAAATGCCTTAGGAAACACTCTGCTCAACTTGATATTCCTTATACCACACAGTGTGCACGGTCAAGAAGTCATCTCACTCTGTAAGGGAGTACGAGGCATGATTCACCATCACTAGCCATAATACTACACACTTACAATGGCCAAGCATTGGGCCAAGCTTTTCTGTGCATTCTCTCTCATCTCTACCCTTAGGTCACTCCTAGCACGTGTAACAAGACCTCCCTCCCCCATGCCGCGAGGAAGAGAATAGGGTTAGGATGAAGAGAAGGTTATGGGGTCTGATCATGCAGTTCCATATCTGCGATCACTGTGTGCATGGCCCCTGGTTCGTCATTTGACTCCTCTGTGTCCCAGTTAGCTCATCTGTAAAATGAGGACGAGGATAGTGCTTACTCCAATGGGTTCTCTCGAAGATATGACAAAATGGACACAGGTTACTTGAGCTCAGTAGCTACCAAGCGAATCTAGAGGGTATCAGAAATGTCCGTATAGAAAACTCCTTCATCCACCTGCTCCAAGCAGTAGAATAGAAAAGACCAAGCGTCTAAAATGCATGTCCTATCCTCATGTAGCTTAACACTAAATAGACAGAAAGAGGAACAAGAATCAAGAAAATAGGTTCAGGATGGAAATTAGTGCACACGAGGTGCCCGGTAAGCAGAAGACCTTGCCTACTTTAGGGAGAGTAGTTTGGGAAGCACCTTTTAAAGGAAGTGATACTTGAACTGGGGGATGGAGGGGGTGGGGTGAGAAGGTACTCTGGTACCTTCTGATGTGGAAGAAGATGAATTTGAGGACAGCATCACAGGAGAGGACGTGGCGAGTGTGGAAGCGCTGTGGAGGATCCAGGTCAGAGGCTCAGCAATGTCATGGGCCAGGGTGACTGAAAACAGCAGCGAGGGAGGACAGTGGACTTGTGGTTGGGTCAGATGACCTCCAACCCTGGAGGGATTCTGTTTCTGGGATCTGGCCAGGAGCAGCTGAAGGATCTGGAGCAAGATGGCTGAGTACATCTTCCTCCCAGGGACCATCAGAACATTCCAGCTCAATCCCTCCCTTTCTAGTGTTTCAGTTTTACACCATCGTTGTGGAGTATTAGTTGAAGATGTATTACATTTGTTTATGCTATGGAACATTTGTTTAATGATGCAAAGATATGTTGCATTATTTTATGTTACTTTTGTTTAACTCTGTGAAGCTATATTATTTTGCCTGTCTAAAACATCTGACTGGTCTAATAAAGAGCTGAATGGCCAATAGCCAGGCAGGAGAGAGGGTAGGTGGGTCTGGCAGGCAGAGCGAATAAATAGGAGGAGAAATCTGAGAAGAGAGGATCAAGGAGCAAGACAAGAAGGACAGGAGGACATTAGGGGCCAGTCACCCAGCTACACAGCCAGACACTGAGTAAGAAGTAGAAAAGATATACAGAAATGGGAAAAGATAAAAGCTCAGAGGCAAAAGGTAGACGGGATAGTTTAAGAAAAGCTGGCAAGAAACAAGTTAAGCTAACGCTGGGCACTCATAAGTAAGAATAAGACTCCGTGTACTTATTTGGGAGCTGGGTGGAGCCCCCCCCCCCCACACACACACACACCAAAGAGCAAAGAGTAAAAGAAACCAAAAACACTCCATAGCACTGAACCCCACTGCTTCTAGGTGGCCACCTACAGCGGACTAACGGGGCTGATGGCAGGGCTTTGAGTCATCGGTGGACAAGACTGCCACCTTCTGGGGAGATGCTTCCAGACAGTTGCACACTTGGGACTCAGTCATGCTCAGATAAATCCTTCTGATGAGGATGAAGAAATATCAACACAGAAGAACTCTCCACCAGCCGCTGCCTGCCTCCTAAGGAGTCCATGCCCGAGTGCCAGCGAGGTGAAGTTGACCTGTGAGGACAAGACAAGGAAGAACTCTACCATGAAGAGTGCTAAGTGCTAGGAACTGAGGGGATGACTGTATTAGGAAAAGCCAGTCAGTGCTTGCAGTGGCGGGATGAACCTGTGCTGTGCGTTACTATAAATTCTCTTGTTTTACTCCTTCTTCCTCCACTTTTACTACTTCTTCCTCCCTGAATTAATCGTTCGTCTTAGAACAGATGCGCGCCTCTTTTTTTTTTGTTTTGTTTTGTTTTGTTTTGTTTGTTTGGTTGGTTGGTTTTTTCGAGACAGGGTTTCTCTGTGTAGCTTTGCACAGATGCGCCTCTTTGTAGCACATTCCTGTGTGTATTCATGTAAGCTCAAATGAGAGGAAGGCAGAAGCGCATACATCCACGGGAATACGAAGAAGCCCGTGTTCACAATTAGCCTCAGCTGTCAACTGGACAGGCACCCAGAGTCACCTGGGAAGAGGAACAACACCTTAAGAACTGCCTCCATCAGACTGGCCTTTGGGCATGTTTGTGGCACATCTTCTTAATTGCTCCTTGCACTCTCCAGCAATCTTCTGCCAGTTCTATAGCTGTATTGGCACTAAACGGCCTCTGTACGGGTCCTCTGGAGGAGCAGTCAGTGCTCTTAACCGCTGGGCCATCTCTCCAACCCTGCCACCTGGGCTTTTTAATACCTACTCTAGCTGGGGTAGCCACGGGCCTTCAGGGCATGAGAATGAGAACAGGAAGACTCTTCCAGAAGCCAAAGTAGAAATCCAGGTGAGAAATAACCATAGCTGGAGTGGGTGTTAGCAGGTGAGATGGATGATTTCAGAAACTGTTCGATCAAACTAACAGAACTTTTGTTGGCTGAATTGTGTTTGGGAGTGAGAAAAAGGGGAATTATAGGAAGAATAGATTGTTTTAGTGCGAGCGACTGGGTGCTGTTTTCTTAGATGGAAAAAACAGAAGGAGAGGGTTGGGAGGAAATAAAGACTTCCGTTAGGAAGTACATTACAGAGCTGGCCAGGTGACTCCCCCGCCACCTGATGCAAGCCTGATGGCCTGAGTTTGATCCATGGAACCCACAGAAAGGTGGAAGGGGATATAGGAATTACGGCTCACCAGGAGAGACCTCGTCTGCTATGTTTAAAGACTGCTGTGATTAAGCTGTGCATGGCTCTAAGTTACTCTGTTCTGTGTAAAAACAGTGGCTTTCAGGCTGTATGTTGCCAAGGTAACTCTATTTTATAAGCAGATTTTGGTTCCGTGTTGAGTGCAGAGGCAAAAGCAAATGGTTTTGTATCTCATTATATATGCAGAGAGCATCTTTTCAACATGGCCATAAAGCACAGAATAATAAGTAGTTCTTAAAGTACAGAGGCACTGCCTGGAAACTTGACAAAGTAGATTGAGAACACATGAACAGGGTGTGTTAAAACCATGTCAGGAAAAAAAAAATAACTTGAGAACTTATCAGACACACCAGACTGAAGAAGAGTGTAGCATGTCAACCCCATAAGACAGGACACCTAACACTGCAATGGTGACAAACCCCACGTCCTTTCATGGGACCCCAACAGTGTTCTTTGGAGGACCAATAGGCAGAGAACTCCTGACTGCCCAGGGCTTCACTCAGATCGTCTCTATTCCAGACACAGCCTGTCTGATTGCTGTCTGTCTGGACCTACGCCTGCACCCAGCCTCTGCAAGCAGATGTCTGTGAGTTCAAGGGCAGCCAAGTCTTCCTAGTGAGTTCCAGAACAGCCAGGGCTACACAGAGATACCCCAGTTCAAAGAAGAGTGTTAAAATTTGGGGATACAGCAGGGAGTCAGTGAAGAAGCCCGAGGAACAAACTGAGGAGACTATTGTTACAGAGGACATGAGGTCTGTGTCTCAAGAAGGGAAGAGCTATGTATACGGAACGCTGCCAAGACATTAAATAAGATAATACCAATACCCCTGTAGCTAGTGTCTCCTCTACACCTACCATGTACCAAAACCTGTTCTACATCCCTCAAGGGTATTAGCCCTGATCTTTTGACAACACCCAGGACACAAAAAGACCCATTGGATTTTATGATACAGAAATCAATAAAAAGAGTTTCTTCATCCAACAAATATTATTAAGTTCTGCCTTCATGAGAACGTAATGTAAAGAACTAAACACAGAGACACAAATTCGAGTTGGATATGTGTTTTAAAGAAAATTAGCAGGTCAAAAACTATTTAGTATGAGGAAGGAGCAAATACTTGAGCTGAGAGTCTCCCAGTAGAAGAAAAAGAAAGGTGATTCTGAGAGAGAAGAGGGTGCCCGTTCTCCTCAAGAGCAAAAAATGATAAGGTGAGTGGAAGTGCTATAAAGTTAGAGATATGCCAGGTCAAGTTCAAGATCAGGTCAGTGAGTTGGAGATGTAGCTCTGCTGAGGGAGAGAGTGCTTATCTATCCCACGCAAAGCTCTGGGCTCATCCCAAACACTGTGGAGGCGAAGGCATGAGGATTAGAAGTTTAAGGTCACCCTCTGCTACCTGAGTCTGAAGCTAGCTTGGACTGCATGGAAATCTATATTGAAAAGAAAACTCAGGTTCATGATAAGGCTAGATCAAGTGAGGCTCTGTAAACCCGTTAGATTACGTGCTACAGAAGATGGGAACTACCTCTGGGGTGGTTGAGAGCAGGAAATATGCTTGTGATGTATATTCTAGAAGACTCCCCTGACTCTGATGTGGATAATGAATTGGAGGGTAGGGCTAAGAGCCAAAGTAGGTGGCCACCTGGAGACTATTGTGGACCAGCAAGAGAAAAAAAATAGCACACAATGATAATTTAGATGCTAAGAAAGGGTCATAGAACATAGTTCAAAGTTAGGATTTGTTAATGTTTTAGCTCTGTCAAGGTTTTTGGACACATAGAACTTCATGTGGATAGTCAAGAGGGAATGACAGATAATTGATTTCTGGGGAGAAGTAAAAGCTGTAAATAATTTGAGAAGCTACTGGCAATGAAGTCACGGAACTGATGACATCATCCAGAGAATAAAGAGAGTTCTAGAAGAATCGGAGACAACTAAGCCATCAGTAGCCTCAACCTAAAGGCTGGGAAAAGAAGGCTCTAGGCAAAGGAAATGTCAGGAAGAATCTACCAGGTAGGACAGCAGAGGTACTACTATTCCAGATTCCCAAGATAGAAGGAAATGTGTCAAATGAAGGTTCCCCTTTGCTCTGGGAAGGAGAGAGATCATTGTGACCTCAACAAAAGCGGCTTCAGCTAAGTGGACAGAATGAAATCTTAATTTAACTAGGTCTCAAGAGGACACTGAAATCATGACTTTTAGACAACCATTTTGAGGATTTTTTTTTTGTCCCCTTTAAGTCAAGCAGAGAAATAGAGTGGTACCGGGAAGGGAAGGGTCCACAGGGCTAAGGTGGAGTAATCTTGTAATATCTGTGTATCAATGGGAATGGTCCAAGAGAGAGGAGACCCCAAGGATGCAGCAGAGAGAGGGTAGATGGGGGCTGTCGAGACAGCTCAGCATGTGAGGTCACTACTGCACAAGCCTGGTGATCTAATCTAAATCTGATCCCCAGAACCCACATAAAAGCAGACCCTACAAAATTGTCCTCTGACTCTTCCCGTCCAGCACCACGGCACATATGCACACCCACATAAAGACATCATCTACACACACACACTAATTCTTAAATTTTCTTCAAGACAGAGTTTCTCTGTGTAGCTTTGGCGCCTTTCCTGGAACTCACTCGGTAGCCCAGGCTGGCCTCGAACTCATAGAGATCCACCTGCCTCTGCCTCCCGACTGCTGGGATTAAAGGCGTGCACCACCACCGCCTGGCTTTAAATTTTTTAAAGTTAGATGAGATCCAACAGGGAGCAGGAATGGCCATTAACAGATGTAAGAGACAGTTCACCCACCATTGACTGGAGAAAGGGGGTACCTATAGATGCTGCATTGTGATAGACTTCAGAGAAAAGGACATGAGTGTGTGAGAGTGCATGCTGCATGTGGGAATGCCCATAGGTGTGGTCAAGGAGGCCAGATGAGGATGGCTGAGTGTCCTGTTTTATCATTCTCCACTTAACTCCTTGAGACAGGGGGCTGCTGTCTGTCTCCTCCTCCTGCCCCCGCCCCCTGCACCGGGGTTTACAGGAGGGTACAGCCACACACATGACGTGGTGCTGAGATCTCAACTCAGGTCCCCATGCTTCCACGAGCCCTCTTACCCACTCTCCAACCTCGGTTGTAGGTTTGTTTAAGTGATGTTGAGCAAGGGGGGTATAGGGAAATAGGGAAAGATGAACATGGACGGTGATTTCTGGAGTGTTTAGAAATGCAGCTTTGCTAAGCAGCATAAACTTAGAGACCAAGCCACATAGCTATCTAGCTTCCTATTGCAATATCTGTCTGTCACCAGAGAGAATCAGGAAAGCACAGCAGCACATGCCTGTAATCCCAGGACCGAGAGGATTCAGAAGGATCCTAGGCAAGGCCAGCCTGGGACTTTCAGAAAGAGAGAGAGAGAGAGAGAGAGAGAGAGAGAGAGAGAGAGAGAGAGAGAGAGAGAGAAAGAGAGCGAACTACTAAAATATGACACAGGGACAAAAGTGGGTCACAGAAGATAAGAAAAGAAGGGAGAGAGCACAAGGGAACGGTGGCATAGAATCAGAGATCAGTAGAATCAGTGGGCTAACGGTGCTTTTTGAGCTAAATTTTGGTAAAAGGAGACGCGTGATCGAACTCAAAATATTGCACGTAGCTGGACAGCACGCTTAAAAAACAATTCCAAGGGCTGGAGAGATGGCTCAGAGGTTAAGAGCACTGGCTGCTCTTCCAGAGGTCCTGAGTTCAATTCCCGGCAACCACATGGTGGCTCACAACCATCTGTAATGAGATCTGGCGCCCTCTTCTGGCCTGCAGTGCAGGCATGTGTGCAGGCAGAACACTGTATACTAAATAAATGAATAAATAAATAAATAAATCTTTAAAAAAAAATTCCAAAATGGCAAAGCAATTGAAGGAAGCTGGGCGAAAGGGAAGTCCAAGATGGGGGTGAAAGCCAAAATCCTCCCAATGAGGACGTCAGAATAAGAAGTCCAGTGGCTTACACCTGGGGATGCTGAGATCCCCACACACGGGACAGGGATGGGGTGCACTAGAGAAGGGGTTGTTTGTTTGTTTGTTTGTTTGTTTGAGAAAGGGTTTCTTTGTGTAGCCTTAGCTGTCCTGGAACTAGCTCTGTAGACCAGGCTGGCCTCGAACTCAAAGATCTGCCTGCCTCTGCCTCCTGAGTGCTGGGATTAAAGGTGCGCACCGCCACAGCCCGGCCTGGGAGCAGTTTTGATGAAGAAAGAAGAGAGACCTAGGAAGGTAGCTAAGAAGATAATAAGGACAAGAAGTGAAGGCATGAGTTCAAAGGTTATTTCAAGATAAGATCCTGTGTTTGCTCATGAGACTGATTCATTAGAAAAGGGGAAATTGATGGTGCAGGGGAGTGGAGACAGAGGTAAGAAGAGTTCTTCAGGAAACAAGTGGAATCTGAGGCATACATGCAGAATACAGCCTCATAAAACAAGCACAATTGTCTCCTGAAAGACGAGAAAAGGGAGACTCAGAGTACTAGTCTTGGGAGGTCAATAAATAAACTAGTGGTAGGAAATTAAGTGAGTTCACGATCAATCGCTTCTATTTCTTGATAAAGTCTCCCAGAGGGTGAAGGACAAACGTGTGATGGTTGGAGGAGGAGAAAGAATTGTTTAGTCATGCCAGAGCCTGGGAAAACCAACTTACCCAGTCAGTAAAAGGGAGTCGGCCAGAAAGTACCCAGTGCCAATTAAATTTTGTAGTAATGCAGTTGAAATAAAACCAATCAGTACCATAATGCAGTTTTGGATAGCAAGAGTCAGCTGCTGATATAGAGAGTGCTGGCGTTTCCCAGGGTGGGACAATCTGCCCGGAGCCAGTCGGACATGTGGTAAGGGGGTGACAAGTCATATAACTGAGGCCAGGTGAGAAGCAATCCTTAGTGAGGACATGGGATTGCAGGTCCAATGCAAACAGTCTAGCCAGGCGTTGGAAGTGAGCTTAAGTGGTAAAAAGCAAGGATGTTTCTGTTCAAGTCCCATCAGCCTTGTTACCTTGTAAATTTGAGAAGGACTGACCAGACCATGAATAGAGACTCTTTCAGTCCTTGCTCCCTGAACGTTTCGGTTCCCCTGGGCCCAAGCACCCAATGCTACCCTTCGAGCATCTGTCTCTAGTTGGGGAGTAAGAGAAATAATACAACAACATATCTCCAGTACATATAGTAAGGACTAGTCGAAGTGTAACCCAGCAGAACAGACTGGTGTGCTGAAATAAGGATTTAGAAGGGCTTCCGGTGCTATCGAGTGCTTGCCTAGTACGTGTGAGGAGGCACACGTTTTCAATCCTGCAAGTGGTGAGGTGGTTTCTGGCATTACTAGGGTGTCAGTTTCCCATTGGAATTCCTTGAAGTGCAAAGAGAGGTGTCTGCAAAGCAACAGGTAGACGACACGAGTCAAGTTCCTTTAAACACGTGAACCTTCGGCCAGACTCCTGAGTTCTAGATGGGTGAATTTCGGCGGCAGGGTGTGAGGGGCGAAACCTACCGCTCAAGGAAGCCAGCTGCAGCCGCGGCAGGTATCTGGCTATCAAAGATGGGGAGGTCGTAATCACTGCGTTCGGAAGCAAGTCGCCTTTTCCACCGGCGTGGACCTGCGGTGACTGAAGAGGCTCACTGACCTTGCGGGCCTGGAGAGGTTCGCTGCCCTTGCGGGACTGACGGGAATCGCTGGCCTTACGGGGCTGGAGAGGATCGCTGGCCTTGCGGGACTGGGAAACATTGCTGGCCTTGCGGGACTGGGAAGGATCGCTGATCTTGCGGGACTGGGAAAGATTGCTGGCCTTGCGGGACTGCGAAGGATCGCTGTCCTTTCGAGCCTGGAGGGACTCGCTGGCCTTGCGGGACTTGGAGGATGTGGAGGCCTCGTGGGATTTGTGAGTCTTGGAGAGTTCAGGGGACTCGGAGAACTCGCCATCCTCAACTTCCTCCCCTTGTCTTTCCTCCTCACCCGCTTCGGCCTCTTCACCCTCAAGCTCGTTCTCCGCCTGCAGGAGCCTGAGCACAAGGGGCTTCGGCTGGACTTCGGAGTTTGTGTCTGTTGTCGTGTTCTGCCCATCAGTCACCCCAGACAGCACGGATGAACCGGAGATATCTCCTTCCTCCATTCCAGGTAGAAGCTCCAGCTACCCAGGGCGAGAACTCTCCACCTGCCGCCTAAACGCAATCCGCGGTGTGGACTGGAGATTTGGGACCGCCCGCGCCCCGCCCCGGACAGACTGAGCTCCGCCCCCGGGCCGCCTAGCCCCGCCCCGCCCATCATCTCCGCGCCTGGACTGTCCGGTTGCTATGGAGACGCGTTGCTCTCCCAGGGTGCGCCTCTGTTAGGTGCAGCACAGGAGACAGAGAGTCTGGAGAGCGGGATCCTGCTGCTGCTTCCGGTGTGAAGGGAGAAGACTCAACAGCTCTCTGCTTCCTGGCTGGTTAGGTTAGGTTTCCGCGGTTCCCCCACACTCTCTACAAAGGCTGGGAGTGGACAGAGTTTTCAGACCCTCCCCATCCCTCCCCGCCCCACTAAGGCAGTCGGTTTCTGGTAAAAATTCAGCAGTCAGGATGAAGGTTGTGAAGAGGACATTGCACGCTTAATAATTCATCAGAATAATCCAGATCATTAACCTTTTCTTTACATGAAATTCTGCACACCATCACAACGAAACACTTGTACATACTTAGGTATATTCAAGGACATCTCGTGTGCCATTATGAGGCTCACTATCAAATCAAAGTGAAACTAGGAGTGAGACTGTTAGCAAACAGATGGGGAGAGGGGCTGCTACTAGGAGATAAAGGTAGCGAACTTCTAAGACGGCCAGCTTTTTTCCTCGCCCTCCTGCCTTGAGACGAAAGCTTGGCGACTTAAAGCTTGGCTTTGTGGGTTTGGGTCTTCCACCAGCAAGCCCCTGCTGATGGGTGACTGGATCAGCCCTGCTCAGGACATGCCAGTCAACCATCCTCGCTTTCTTCAAACTGACCAGCCCGAAATTAGGGAAGGAAAACTCTTCAGAGACTTTGAAACCCCACCCCCGGAGAAGAGACTGACTTTAGGCTTCCGGAGCACCCCCCTCCTCCCACCTCTGCTTTGCAGAGGGTCTTTTCCTTGTGTGTCTGCGCATGTGCATTTCCTCATCTCTCCCTCCGCCCCCACCTCAATAAACGACTTCCTTCAACGGCTGATTCTGTCTGCGGTGCTTGAGGTTTCTCTGCCGCTATCTGTTGCGCTGCAGATTTTCCTGCCTTTTCATTCTTTAACTGGCAGAGAAAACAAACTCGACTTCTTAGACTCTTAGAGTGTATCATTTCAAGACCCTTAGCCTGTATCACAACAGATGCTATCAATCATAGAATTAATCTTGTGAACAGCAAGATTATTTCTATGTAATCTTGTGTTCACCGATTTACTCATAGTGATACCTCTCATAGATACCAAGTATTTTGTAGCCTCGCTTGTGTTTCTCCCCCTCCTCTTATCCCTTCCCCCAGCTTCCTGTGTTTGTTTGTTTTTGAGACAAGCTCACTCTGCAGCTCAAGTTGGCTTGGAACTATTTAATCCAGGTTAGTCTCAAACTCTTAAACTTGCTGCGATCCTCTTGCCTGAGCCTCTCAAGTAATAGGATATAGGTGTGAGTGATGGTGCCGTCTTCTCTCTGTGTCTTTTAAAAAGACTTACTTTCAGCTAGTTGGTGGTGGTGCATGCCTTTAATCCCAGCACTGAAGAGGCAGAGGCAGGCAGATTTCTGAGTTCCAGGCCAGCCTGGTCTACAGAGAGAGTTCCAGGACAGCCAAGGATATACAGAGAAACCCTGTCTCGAAAACATTTTTTATTTTCATTTTTAATTATGTGTGTGTGTAGATTTGTGCACTAGTTAGTATTGGTGCCCATGGAATCCAGAAGAGGGCATCAGATTGATTCCCTTGAGCTGGAATTACACACAGGCAGTTAGCAGCTACCAAAGAAATTGAAAACTGAACTGGGATCTCAGCAAGAGCAGTACCTCTCTTAGGTGACCAGCCGTCTTTCCAGCCTCTCCCCCACTCCATGTGCTCGTGAAAGCCTGGAAAGTGCTCATTTTCGTGGCCATAATAGTATGTGAAAGAAGGTCAGAACTGGTGGCGTCTCAGTCTTGTGTTTATCTTCAAGGGAAGGAACGAAAATGCTAAGGAATAAATCATCTGTCAAGATGTACAGTTAAAGACACCATTAACACAACATTGGGGGATGGTACTTAAATTTACTGTCTTATAGAAAGTTAAAGAAAACATTTTTGTGGAAGTTATCTGGCCTGGAACCAGGTGACTCATACTAGGGTGTGCATGTATCAATCAGGCAATCCGTTGCTTCAAACTCATTTTTAAAATCTGATTACATTTTAGGGGCTGGAGTAGATGACCCAGCAGTTAAGACCACTTACGGCCCTGGAAAGATGGCTCAGTGCTAAGGAACATTTACTGTTCTTAAAGAGGACCCGAGTTCCCAGCACTTACATGGTGGCTTATAACCGTCCTTAACTCCATTACAAGGAATCCAACACTTCAGACCTCTGCGGGCTCCTGCATGCCAATGATGTGCATACCTAAACCCAGGCGCACACACAAAGTTTTTTTTTTTTTTTTTTTTTTTTGATGCTCTTGCAGAGAACCCACATGGTGGTTCACAACAGATTATACTCCAGTTCCAATGAATCTGGCGCCATCTTCTGGCCTCTGCAGGAACTAGGCACACATACAGTACACTTGCATACATGCAGGCAAAACATTGAACACATAAAGATTTTGTTGCATTTTTAATTATGTCTTGTGTGTGCGTGTATACCTGCCACAGTGCACATGTGGAGGTCAGAGAACACCTTGGGAGCATCGGTTCTTTCCTCCCACAGAGTGAGTTCTAGGGATGGCACTCAGGTTGTTCTGAGCCACCTCAAGAGCTCCAAACTCATTTTAATATGAAGATGCAAGTATTGCACAATGATTCTTCAAGGCCTTCCAAAACTTTCAGAAAATGAAAAGTGAAACTACCTTTAGGCAGTTTTAAAAACTCAGCCTGGGCCTGGAGGGATGGCTCAGTGGTTAAGAGCATCAGCTGCTCTCCTGGAGGCCTGGGATTTGGTTCCTAGAACCCACACGGCTGCTAACAACCATCTGTAACTCTAGTTCCGAGGGATCTGGCCCCCTCTTCTAGACACTGCACTCACACAGTGCACAGACATAAAATAATAATTTTTAAAAGATAAATTATATAGGCAAAATGTTATTTAAAATTTTATTAAGAGAACTTTTAAAAACTTGATCAATCAAACCATCAGGAAGAGTTAGGTTAAACTCACTTAGAAGACAAGATGGAGATTAAAAAGAGAGACAAGGTGGCTCCTATATCAACAAAGTAGTCCACCACTGAGTGGATTGCTTTTAAGTACAGCGAACACATCACAGAGGGGACTTCACTAACCAAGAGGGAGAGTCACAGAGGCTGTGCCCATCCAGGACAGCAAGAGAGTTTGCAGTGGGGGTGTCCGTGGTGCATACCTAAATTACATTATCTATTATTGTAACCCAAGCCTGTCAGAGATGACTATGTGGTATGAGCAGGACTATCACCTTCACCATATCTGGTTAGTTTGCCATGGATTGCTAATTTTCAAAGGATGCATAAGCTAAATTCTCTGTCCAAATATATACACACTAGCAAATTAAAGCAAAGCATTATAGTTGCAGATTGGAATTACTATGTCTGCAGGTAAGTATAGTTACTGCTTTTACAAAACGTTCTTAACAGTCCTGCATGGTGGCACACATAGCAACTAGGAGGCTGAGGCAGGGGATTGCAGGGTTATCTCAAAAGACAAATCTAGTGAAGAAAGCCTATCTCTATGCAAAAGAAACAGGTTAAAAAAATTAAAGACAGCCGGGTGGCGGCGCACACCTTTAATCCCAGCACTCGGGAGGCAGGGCCAGGTGGATCTCTGTGAGTTCCAGGCCAGCCTGGTCTACAGAATGAGATCCAGGACAGGCACCAAAACTACACAGAGAAACCTGGTCTGGAAAAACAAAAAACAAACAAAAATACTACAAGCTGCAAAAATATACAAAGTAGGATTTCAGCTGATTATGACAAAGCTAATACCTGGAAGTAGCCAAGGGCCTTCCAGAGGACAAGCTGAGGCTCAAGAAGCCTTGGTGATTTGGCTTTTGATGATCAGTCGTTTTTCTGCTATGAGTTTCTTGTGTGCTACTGTAGCTTTCCCATCATTGATTGGGCACCATTTTCCCTCTACTAAAGGAACATTTAGATAACCTTGTGAGCTGACAGCTATGCACAGCCAGAACCCCTAGTTCAAGCTCCCTGTAATTATCGTCATTGGCAGCATCCGGCCAGGTCCATCCCTCAGATGGAGGAAAGTACCTTATCAGAGATACCTCTGTACTCTCTAAGAACAGACTTAATCGTCCAGACTACCCATTTGAGAAGGCCTGGCGGATGTGCCAATTAAGCTTAATTTCCTTCTTTCCCAAATCTTACCTCTACTTCCAGATCTCCCTTTTAACTATCACCAGAGGCATCTAGCTGTACACAGGTTGCCTAGCAACCGAGCACACTTTCCCCCACCCTGCAGAAAAATGGCAGACAGCTTGGACAGATAGGAGCCACAGGAAAAAAGAAGGCAGTTTTATTTTCTCCCATTGACCTAGCAACTTATAGATTCTTAACATTTTCTTTCTTTTTAAAACAAAAATAGAACAATAAACACCTTTATTACATGAGCTATGAATGATGCTTTATTTGCCTTTCCGGGCTGTGATCTTCCTCAGATAGAACTCCAGCTCCTTGCCTTCTAAGCACATCGCCATCTGCTCTGCCACACTGGCCTGGTCTTGAGGCAATACAGGCAAGAAGCTTGCCCTGCTGGAACTGCTCCTCCAGAAGATTTTAGCGTTCTTTTTCCTTTCATCATATTTCTTTTGGATTTTCTTTGATCTTTTTTTGTTTAATATTTCTTCCTCCTCAGGACAGGAGTCAGCTTGGCCCCCTTCTTGTGGCCCAGGGGCAGCGCATAGTGAGACTCATACCACTGTCGGTATGGTGTGCTGTCGATAAGCACAGTGCAGTTCTTCACCAGGGTCTTGGTGCGGACAAGTTCGTTATTGGATGCATTGTAGACAACATCAATGATCCTTGTTTTGCGAGTACGACACTCAGAGCCCCAGGAAAAGTTCCCCATGTCCAATCTTAGGGCACAGTACTTATTATTGCCTCCTCGGACTCGGACTGTGTGTATATAATCTTCGTGTTGGCAGCAGGCCGACCCAGCCCGTACTTCCGTTTCTTGTGGTAGGGCTTTCTCTTACCCCTGTCTTGTGGCGCTTGTGCCAGTTGTCTGGAGAGATGCCCATCCATGGGCGCTGGCTGGAAAGAGCGATTCTTAACATTTTCTACCAATCACGTTTAAGAATATAGTGGAGCACATAAGATCCCTCTTCTTAGATATTACTGGAATTTAGCCTTTAGTTAATTCATTTCCCCCTTAGTCACTTCCCTTTTGGGTTGCAAATGATAATTAACAATTATTGCCCCTCTATGTGATTCTTATTACCCCTCCGTTTGACCCTGGAAGCCTGGCTTTGCACTGCCAAGGGGTTACTGCTTGTAAGTGTATATATATCGGGACTCCCAGGGCATAGGAGAAAGAGAAGATTTGGAAGAATAAAATGACTGGACTAAGAGCTCGGTGTGCTGAGATTCTATTTCCCGAAAATAGTCCTCGCCATTCATAGTTCTCTCTCCTGAGCCCCTGGGATGTGTGATATTAAGGCTGGTCCCTCTAATAGCATACAAGACAAAAAAAAAAAATTTAAAGACACATTCCCACTCTGCCTCTTATCTGATGTATCCGGCTGGCAACAGACAAGTCTCTTGTCTCTTCCTTCGTGGAGGTAAGTTCTATTTCTGGGTTTGGGAGTTCTCGTGGTCACTGCTCTGTCCCCGTAGGTTCTGTCCTGCACTGTTAAGGGCATCTGCTTAAAGGAAAGACATCTGCATTTTTTACTCCTAAAAAGAAAGTTTATTTAAGTAGTTTAATTAAAATTTATTGCTGTTGATGAACCACATTTGGGGGACTGGGGGGGGGGGCAGAAGTTCAGTCAGTAAAGTACTTGCTATGAAAGTGTGAGTATGTGGGTCTGACTCATGGAGACCAGAAAAACAAAAACAACAGAGCATACACGATTTATGGCTCCTGAGAAAGGACACCTAAAACCACCTTCTGACCTTACATGTGTACACATTGTAGGGAAAAGGGGACAGCTAAAAAACCCCACCCTGACCCTGGATCCCAGAACCAGTGAAAGAAACACAGTCTGGGATCTGGGACCCGAGCCGGTGAAAGAAACACATTATCCCTGAACCCAGAACCAAAGAAACATGCCCTGACTCTGAAACCAGTGCCAAAGAAACACATTTTGTCCCTGGAATCCGAGTCAGTGAAAGAAATGTGCCCTGGCCTTAGAATTAGAGCCAAAAAGCTAAGAAAGGCCAGTGAAAGACACACAGTTTGGCTCTGAAATCAGGGCCATCTCTGCCCCTAACCCATGAAACTAACAAATCCCTGAGGGGTGGGGGGCTAACCAATCCCTAGACAGAAAATCGTCTACCTGGAGAAACTCCACCCCTAAGAAATCCTATATAAACCACCTGCCTGTTGTCTGTTGTTCTTTCCCACCCTGGTAGAGGCAGCCACTCTCCTGGACTCCTCCTCCTCAAATACATTTCTTTCTCAAGAGTCTTGGATGTGGAGATCTTCATTCATCCGCACAGAGAAGAACCTTGCTGAGACATCTCTTAGGGGGCTGAGCAAGGTGGAACAGAAAAAGTAACAAAGTTTGCTGGACCCAGAGGAGATGGCTACATTTCTGCAGGGGTTGCCCCTTTAGCGGAGTTAGGCAAAGGAAGCAACATCTTGAGCCGGAGAAGCTGAGCTCTGGGAGAAGCTGAGCTCTGGGAGAAGCCGAGCTCTGCTAGGAAGCCCCCTTAAGTGGGGGCTGAGCAAGGCTGAGCTGTAGCAGCTCTCCAGGAGAGGAGCAGGATTGCCATATCCTGTGGGAAGACCCCCCCCACCCAATGCACCCCAACTCCCGGTATCGCCTGACTCCCCTGACAGTCAGGACACCTTTCCCTCCAGAGCTGAGCTGTCTGTCCCATTGCAGCTCCAGCTGCCGGAGCTGTCCTAGCAGCCCAAGGTATCGCCTGACGCCCCCCACCCCCAAACAGTCAGGATACCTTTCCCCCAGAGTTGCAACACTCACTTACACACATGAACACACACACAAAACATAAAGCAAAACCACAGGCGGGATGAAGTCTTGCTAATACAAACTTTACTTTTGTGCGGTATAAGCACCACGGTAGCAAGCATGGCATGCTTGGCGTGTGTGAGGTCTAGGGTTCAACTCTCAGCACCCAGCATGAACAAAAATCCAGTTACTGTCTAACAAAATAATTTAAAAATTTCCAAGTGAAAAATCTAAAAAATAAAAAAAAAGTAATCTTAATGAATTCTCCTTCTCTTCGTATATACACTTTGCATTGAGAGAATAGGAAATGGCTTATTTTTTATTGGAAGTGGAAACGTTTGCTTAAGCCTGCCATTCATCCCTCTTTGATGGTGGTCTGACGGTGAGCTGAGTAGTGGGGCCGGGTCCTAGTCACTTCTACATATTTGTGGCCAGATGTGCGATCAGGTCTTTGGCGTCTTCCATGGTGGAGGGGATCTCTGAGCCGTTCTCTGTCACCTGAGTTCCAAACAAGAATATCTTCCTGTCATTCCCTACTTCAGACAGTGCCAAAGCGTCGTGGATATCTGTAATGTGATAGGCGGCTTTAAGATCCTTCACCACAGTGGAAAAAGAACAGGAGACGTTGGTTAGTCTGCAGTCTTTTTGGGATACAAATACTTTCTCCTTATTCTAAATGACTCCACCATTTTCATACAGAAAATATTGAGACTTTGTTATTATGACTCCAGTGTTGGTATGAATAGAAACATGTTTATTAGAATTATGCCATTATTTCTGACTTATCAAAAAAGTGTTCCCCCCCCCCAAAAAAAAGTCTTGAATTTTTCTTTTTGGTTTTGGTTTTAGTT
The DNA here is from genome assembly GCF_004664715.2 of Peromyscus leucopus. NCBI lineage: Eukaryota > Metazoa > Chordata > Mammalia > Rodentia > Cricetidae > Peromyscus > Peromyscus leucopus. The sequence goes on along the minus strand of NC_051071.1, from coordinate 63,934,047 downwards.
TTTAGAGATAGGGTTTCTGTGTAGCCTTGGATGTCCTGGAAACTTACTCTGTAGACCAGGCTGGCCTCAAACTCAAAGATCTCATGCCTCTGCCTCTGGAGTACTGGGATTAAAAGTATGTACCACTATCACCCAAACAGGACTGAATTTTCTAAACGATGCCATCAATCTGTTTATTTTTCTAAGATAATTTTAATATGATTAATGGTTAAGAATTATATCACTAAGAAAAACTTGATTCATCATTTTATCTGATTGTTCAATTTTGTTTTGTTTTGTTTTGTTTTTCCAGATGGGGTTTCTCTGTGTAACAGTCCTAGCTGTCTTGGAACTTGCTTTGTAGACCAGGCTGGCCTTAAGCTCACAGAGATCTGCCTGCCTCTGCCTCCCGAGGGCTGGGATTAAAGGCGTGCGCCACCATGCATTTGATTGCTTTCAATGTACTATGTTTATTCTTTGAGAATTTCATACGTACATGCAATGTATTTTGATCATATTCCTTCCTTCCTCCTCTCCCAGTTCCTCTATATCAATCCTCAACCCTATGCCTCACTCTCCATTATGAGTTGTTTTTTTTCTTTTTATAACTCATCGGATCCAATTTGTGTTTCCTGTATATCCGTGGGTATGAATGAGGCCATCCACTGGAGGATGGTCAACCTACAGAGGATACGTCTTTAAAGAAAACTGACTCTCCCTAGACCAGAAGCCACCAATTGTCCATAGCTCCTCAGCTAGGGGTGGAGGCTCAGGAACCCTTACCCACTCCATGTTGAAAAGCTGGCTGCTTGATCTTGTGCAGGCGACCACAGCTGTCATGAGTACCCGAGTGCAGCTTCCTGTCATGTTCAGAAGACACTGTTTCGTTTAGTCCTCTCTGGTCTCTGGCTCTTACAGTCATTTCTCCCCCATATCTGTTCTGTTCCTGAGCCTTAGTGGGAGGAGTTGGCTGACTTTCTTAGTATGAAACTTACTTACCATGAAACTTAAGCTGGACTTGAACTTTTGGTCCTTCTGCCTCAGCCATGCAAGTGTTGGGAGTATAGGTGTATGCCGTCATACCCTACTCATCAATTACTTCCTGTCCATATCCTCTTCTACTAATTTCCACACATATCACTGTGAGTTCTTTGTTGTTATCATTATGTATTCTCACCAAAGACTTTATATCAAACTTGTGAGGTGTATGGAGGCCCATGTGTGTTATCTTAGGGGGAGTCTGTGAGGCTTCCCCTGGTGGGCTATGTATGGTAACTAGATACTGGTAATCACAACATGTTACCTATTTGAAAGCTGAATTCATTTAGTCACAGAGCCCTTAGTGACTTCTATAACAGAGTAATGGATACAGGTAGTATATAGATGATGTCTTGACTAATAAATTCACTCAAGAAATTGTAAAGGAACAAGTAAGGAAGAAATAGTATGGGTAGGAATTGAGGTCGTAACCAAAGAATAAAGATAATAAGTTAGCATTTTTTTTTTTTTTATCCAGGGCCTCCCTATCTAGCTCAGGCTGGCCTTGAACTTGGAATCCTTCTGCCTCTGTTCCTCACTGTTGAGATTATAGGCATGAGCCTCCACACCAACCTAAGATAACTTTGTGAAAACCCTGATGTAACATACTGACCTAATGATTCATCTAAAAGCATAGACTACATATTTTGACAAAATATAAACAAATAGGTATGAAATTAGAATAGCCAAGCCTGGGGGAGGGGTGGTTTGTCAAGGTCATCAAGGGGGAACCCCCAGAGACAACTGATCTGGGCTCGTGGGAGCTCACAGACTCTGGACCAATGACTAGGGAACCTTTGGTCGACCTCAGTCCTCTACATATGTATGACAGTTGTGTAGTTTGATCCACATGTGGGGCTCCAGTGGTGGAAGCAGGACCTGTCCCTAATGCTCTGGCTGGTTTCCAGGAACATGTTCCTCATACTGGGTTGCCTTGCCCAGCCTTAGTACAAGAGGAGACACTTAGGCCTACCTCAACTTGATAGGCCATGTTTTGTTAACACCTGTAGGAGGCCTGCCCCTTTCTGAAATTAAATGGAGAAGGAGTGGATTGGGGAGCAGTGAGGGGGGAATGGGAGGAGAGCATAGAGGGGAAACTTTGATTGGGATATAAAATAAATGAATACATTTAATTAATTAAAAATAAAACAGCTAAGCCTTTTACCATTAAGGGCAAGCAAAAGCTTTCAATTTTACTGGGCATAGTGGCATACTGAACACGCAGGAGGCTGAAGCAGGTAGATCTCTATAAGTTCAAATCCAGCCAAGTCTATACAGTGAGTTCCAGGCCAGCCAAGGCTACATAGTTGAGACCCTGTCTCAAATAAACAACGAAAAGTTTTCAATTTGACAATGACTCTGTTTATTCAATTTGATGAAGACAAGCCACACAAACCACAAGAGAAAAGAATGGATAAATTTGATAATTAAAAAGGAAAGTCTTGCTGGGCTGTGGTGGTGCATGCCTTTAATCCCAGCACCTGGGAAGCAGAGACAGGTAATCTCTATGAGTTCAAGGCCAGCCTGGTCTCCATAAGTGAGTTCCAGGACAGTCAGAACTATACACATAGAGACCTATGTAGAACTATGTCTCAAAAAGGGGGAAAGGAGTCTCCAATGTAAAAATAGAAACCACAAGCAAAGCAAAATGATAATCACTGAGATCCTGGAGAAGATGTTAATGATGCATATAACCCACAAAGGGAATTTGCAAAAGATATTAAGTACCCTACAGAGTGAGATCCAGGACAGACAGGCACCAAAACTACACAGGGAAATCCTGTCTTGAAAAAAACAAAAAACAAAAAACAAGGGCTGGAGAGATGGCTCAGAGGTTAAGAGCAGTGGCTACTCTTGCAGAGGTCCTAAGTTCAATTCCCAGCAACCACACGGTGGCTTACAACCATCTGTGATGAGATCTGGTGCCCTCTTCTGACCTGCAGGCCAAACACCCACTATATACATAATAGATAAATAAATCTTAAAAAAGAAAAAAGAAAAAGAAACAAAACAAAAAAGACAGACAGACAGACAGACAGAAACAACAGACTGGCAAAACAGACAGTTGTGACAACAATAAGTCCTGGTGAGGGGGTGGGCAATCAAAAACTAGTGCATCTTTGGAAGGCAATTTAGGAATATCTAATGAAACTCTTTGCAGATCCCAAACTGCAGCACTTCTAGGTATGCACATTTGAGAAATGTGCATCCCCACGTGCAAGGACACACACATTTGAAAGCTCACAGAAATCCTGTAACAGCAAACAAGTGGGCATGATGAAAATGGCCAGGTTACAGTCCATCAGAATGCTATGCTACGCAGTTCACATGTATGTGCAGGAGCTTCTGAATCTCTGTAGTTCCCTCACCTGCTGCTGGGGATTGAACCCAGGACCTCTCACATGCTAAGCATATCCGATGTCATTGAGCTGCACCTCTCAGACCTTGAGTCTTTGTAGTTTTAAGATACTTCACTTAAAAATGAAAAACAAGACCGGGAGGTGGTAGCATACGCCTTTAATCCCAGCACTTGGGAGGCAGAGGCAGGCGGATCTCTGTGAGTTCGAGGCCAGCCTGGTCTACAGAGCAAGATCCAGGACAGGCACCAAAACTATACGAAGAAACCCTGTCTTGAAAAAAACGGAAAAAAAAAAAAAGAAAAGAAAAACAAATCATCAACCTTTCTTTTTAAAATGCCAACACAATGTCAAAATGTGCTGGGCCAGCCTCTATCTTGGATGTCAGCCTAGGTTCCTGATAAAGTGAGATCAATCATAATTATTTAGTTTGCGTCCGTGAACACTCCACCCATAGAAGACATCAGGGAAAGGCAGGCATTGTGTCGTTCTTGGTTGGCAAACCTAGTAATTGAGAGAATTAGGTTACAGTGTTCGGAAACCTAAAGAGTGTGTGTGTGTGTGTGTGTGTGTGTGTGTGTGTGTGTTTGTGTGCAGCCATCGTCATCGTTAATAGTAGTACACATAACAAAATTTACGGTGTTAGTGTACAATTCAGTAGAATTAAATGCATTCAGTGTTTTACACCATCACTATCAACAACTCCCCCAAACTCTTCATCTTGCTCAACTAAAGCTCTATCTAAGCTAACTTCTTCCCTCCTGGAACCCTTGGCAGCCACGGTTCCACTTGGACCTCTGCAGATTTGATGACGCTGGCTGGAAACTCGATTTGCAGAATCACACAGCTTTGTCCTTCTGTGGCTAGAGTGTTCATTTAGGATAGTATCCACCAGGTTCATCAGTGTGGTTACATCATGCTCTAGAACTTCCTTCCCTCGGAAGGCTAAAGTAATATGCTGTGTGAACACACCACATTTTGCTATGCACTCACCAGGGGGCAGACACGTTGGTAACTTCTAACCCGTGGCTATTGTGATAATAATAGTGCTGCCATGAACATAAGTGTATAAAAACATATTGGCTCCCTGATTTAATTTATCTGGGGCATATACAAAAAAATGTTGAATTGCTACATTGTACAGGAATTCTATTTTTTTTTCCTAGTAGTTTACACTTTCCAATTTCCTCCATGGATGTTTATTGCCTTGAACGTAAGCAAGTGAATTCAGTCAAGAGTCACTGATCAAAACCAAAACTCTTTCTTTAACACATAGAAGCCACTCAAATACTGCGTTGATTTAAATCAACAATCAATATTGCTTTATTGAAATAAGTTCAACACACATGGTTCAATTCCATTTCTCCACAAGGCAACAGTCTAGGCAATTCAAGTACTTAAAGGACACAAGATAATCGTATTTCCATTGAGAGAGTATATAATCCAGGAGTCCTAATAAATTGAATACAATTTATTATTGTAATAGGTAATATTCGGCAATACCTACCTATTAAAACCAGATAATTCTGTGCTACTAATGAAGCTATTGACCGCAGGTTACACGAACAGAAAGCTAGGCGAGGTGCTCTACCACAAAGCCAAATTTGCACAGATTTTTTTTTTTTTACCTGTTTGTTGGCAAACACAACCAGAGGGAGCCTTGGGTTTTGTTCCAGTAGCTGATGAAGGCATTTCTTGGCTTCAGGTAACCGTTCGTGATCAGCTGAATCCACCACGAAGATCAGCAGCCATCCATTGGGTAGGTACTTGTCCCAGTAGGATCGGAATGGCTCGCTACCACCAACTGTAGTGGACGGGAGAGGAAGCAGTCACAAACTTGTTAGTCAATTAAAACCACAGCAGACCCACCAAGGGGGGCTAGGGGACACACTGGCCAGGCGCTCTGATAAATGACACTCCGTTAGACTGTAGCCGCTGCTGAGTGGCCAGAGCAAGGTCACCATGTCCATGAGGAAACAGTTGGCTAGTGGGAATAACTGCCCCCCACTCCCCCCTAGAGGTGAATCACTCCTCTAGGAATCACAAAGGATCAGTGTGAAAAGCCAGGCCAGTGAGTTCATGCCTGTAGTCCCAGCACTCAGGATCCTGAGGCCGAATGAAGGCTGCGAACTTGAAGCCTGCCTACTACTAACATAGCAAAGACTGTGTCTCAAGCAAACAGAGGCAATCAGTATTTAGGAGAGCCTAAATACTCCAGTGATGTCTTCCTATCCCGAAGACAGAGCAGAACTGGCAGCCGCCGCTTGCGCATTCAGCATAACTTAGAAAAACGGGCATAGGCTACTAAGATAATGGAAGATGATAGGCTAAAATACATGTCACTCTAATATTAATATTAATATATATGTGTGTGTCTAGATAGATAGATAGATAGATAAGATAGGTAGATAGATAGATAGATAGATGATAGATAGATAGATAGATAGATAGAAAGATAGACACAGGGTCTCACTATGTAGCCCTGGCTGTCTTGAAATTCACTATGCAGACCAGCCGGTCTCAAAGTCACAAAGCTCCACCTGTCTCTGCCTCTCAAGTGCTGGGTAATCACATGCACCATCATGCTGGCTTCTAAAATAAATGTTAGTGTTTATTTTTTTATGAATGGATGCCATGTGTTGGTGTGCCTGTGCATAGGCCCGAAGAGGACACTGGCTCCCCTGAAGCTGGAGGTATAAGCACTTGTGAGCTCTCTGATATGGCTGTTGGGAACTGAACTCGGGTTCTTTGCAAGGGCAGTGCATGCTATTGGAGTCACTTCTCTACTGAGTCACCTCTCCACCCAGTAAAACCCTTTAAACAACCCCAGGAATGTTGTATTTCCGTCATTACAACTGGTGACAAGCTGGTTTTCCACTCCTATCATTTATTTGTGCCTTACAGGTTTTCTTGATACATTTTACCAGAAGCTGGTCTATTTTTGTTTCTATTTTCAATATACTAACTTTTGGCTTTTCTGACCTTTGCTATTGTGTCTTTCTTCCCCCATTTCATTGGTTTCTAAGTGGTTTTCTTCCCCACCCCCACTTTGGTTTTAAATAGGATCTTACTACAGAATCCAGGCTAGCCCCTAGCTCATGATTCTCCTGCCTCAACCTCTCAAGTGCTCAGATTACAAGTCTGTAACACCATGTCTGGCTTCATTGTTATTGTTGTTTTTAAAGATGTATTTATTTATTATGTACACAGAAGAGGGCGCCAGATCTCATTACAGATGGTTGTGAGCCACCATGTGGTTGCTGGGAATTGAACTCAGGACCTCTGAAAGAGCAGTCGGTGCTCTTAACCTCTGAGACATCCCGCCAGCCCTCATTGTTGTTTTTAACAATGACTCAGTTCTCCATCTTTAAAAAAAAATGATTTATTTTTATTTTAAATGCATTGGTGTTTTTGCATGGGTGTCTGGACCCCTGGAACTGAAGTTACAGGCAGCTGTGAGCCACCACGTGGGTGCTGGGAGTTGAACCCAGGCCCTCTGGAAGAGCAGCCGGTCCTCTTAACCCTTGAGCCATCTCTCCCGCACCAGTTCTCCGTCCTTTTTAACTTTTCCACAATGACTTTATCTTTGAGCTAAGAGTCACTTAGAAGTGGATAAACCTATCATCAAGAGCTTTTTAAGTTAGCAAAAGCTTTGTTGAAATAGTGTGTTAAAATAGCGGTCTTTGAGACTGGGCAAAAGCAGAGATTACACAGTGACTGTGGAACCTGGGCAGAGAAGAGAGGGGCAGGCTCTCCTCACGTGGGAGCTGAAAAGGACAAAACGTGGACATTTGATGCACGCTTTGGAGAGAGAAAACCTCAGAGTTTTCTTGCAGAAAGATGCCATAGATAAAGACTGTCAAGGGCGACGCCCGGGAAACCCCTTGAGCATCTCTGGGGAGGAGCAGCCTCCGTGTGCTGGCCAGAGGACTACAGGGAAAGGAGCAGATTCAGGATAAGTCAAGCTTGCTTTGCTTGTATTGTTTTGTGGCCACAGCAAGTCTCATAGGCCAATTAGGAGTTCAAGCGGAGGTGGCGGAAAACATCTGGACTTGCTTGGGCTGTTCAGATAATTCTGGGTGTCTCTAGATGATATTTAGGGCCATGAGGACAAGTGAAGTCTTGTGGAAGACAGGAGGCCCAATCTGACTTTGGGAACTGGGTTATTAGTGAGGTGGGGACAATATTGCCACACAATATTATATATATTAATAATATAATAATAATATATAATATTATATAATTATATAATATATATAATATAATAAATATATAATAATAATATAATAGCTGGGACTGCCAGCTAGCTAGAAGAGGTTTGGGCTGCCCCGATTTCACTGCCGAGAAGGACGCCCATTATAGTTGCTTAAGTGGCTGCGTATCCCCAGCAGTGAGGGGAGACGAAGGATGATTACAGGCGATCACAGGAAGGCGTGTGAAAGCCTTCCTCTAAGCCTCCTTTATTGCCAGCACCACAGTGTAGGGAGAAAATAGAAACAGCAGAAAGAGGACTTCCCACTTCCCACCCCAACCCCCAACCTCCCCCCCACCGCCCCCCCAGCACCTGAGTGTTAAATTACACATCATCCTAAAGTGTAGAAGAATCCCATCCAGTGTCACATCTCTCAAGATTACAGTGTCCACAGAGAACGCTGCTTCCGGCCTAAGATGGACGCTAATGAGAAACGGAGCTTACTCTCCAGGAACTCCAGCTGGCTGCCTTCAGTGTGGATGCACACTTCGTTGAAACCTTGGGTCGGTGCCACGCTGTGCTGGACTCTGTTGGAAGCTAGGGACTGGAGGACGCTGGTCTTTCCTGCTCCATCCAGGCCTAGTACTAGGATCTGGTTACTTTTCTCCTGTGTGAAGTAAAAAACAAACCAGTAAACACCTGCTGGCTCCTTAACAGTGTGCCTGACTGTGCACGTGACTAGTTAACCATGGAATTGCTAACCAGTCTAAACCCAAACTACCCCTACTTCTGTGATGTTACTTCCATGTCCTTTTTCTATTATCCAATTCCTTGGTAGTCTATCAAACAAGAAATATATGTACACACACACACACACACACACACACACACACACACACACTCTCGAACACGCATGCACACACATCTTAGAATTTACATTGCTGTGTAGTGTCACAGATCTATGGACACCAGGACTAATTTCTAGATATTTTTCTTCTTTTTTCACCGTGTGTGTGTGTGTGTGTGTGTGTGTGTGCGCGCGTGCGTGCGTGCGTGTGTGTGTGTGTGTGTGTGTGTGTGTGTGTGTGTATGCGCGCGTGTGTGTACTCATTCACAGGAGGGGCACCTCAGCTTGCATATAGAGGTCAGAGGTCAACTCTCAGGAGTTGGTTTTCTCCTTCTACAGTGTGAGTCCCGGGGATCAAATTCAGGTTGTCAGGCCCTAAAGCAAACATCTCTACCTGCTGAGGCATCTCAGGAACCCATTTTGCATCTTGAATCATCAAAGACTTGAAAGGACCAGGCAGACGCCATAACAGGCTGCTCAGGCTTCTCTCAGAGATCAGGCCTCAGTTTCAGTTTCCTGAGAGTTAAGCAAGCAGTTTCTGGGAGGGCCATGAACAAAAGACACAGTCCTTGCAGTAGCTCCCTTTCTGCACGTACTCTGACTGCTCAAGGTTCAGCCAATTGTTTACTGTCTGGGACCCCTCACCCACTTAGAGCTATGTGCATGAGTCAAGGACAGAGCCTGGGCCACTGAGCCAGCCCCCACAGTCAGTAAGTGCTAGGCCAGCCAGCCAGCCTCCCTGGCAGCTCAAGGACAAAGCCTGGCACTTGTCCAGGCCTGCCCCAAAATGGATAACTGTAACCCCCAACTAACCCTGGCCCATTAAAAGTTACTAACACGATTGCCGCTCACATAAACCAATCCCGAGTCTGTTCCTGTGTAGTCTGTAGACCCCCAAGCCCCCCTTGCTTTAAAAACCCTGCCCCGTTGCTACTCGGGGTCTCCCCTGCTCTGCTGCCGTGTCAGAGGGACCGGGAGTCCTGAGTGAACTCGTAGTAAAAAGACTCTGCTTTTGCATAGGATTCAGGCTCTGGGTGGTCTTTGGGGGACTCTGGGTACAGCAATCTGTTGGCAAATGCACCAGAGTGGTTTGCCTATGGTACAAGTATGGACTGTTCCACTCAACACGGAAGCTCTTAAGGTCTCAGTTGTCTTGTCTTAGAGGTTGAATAATTTGGCTGTAAAATATTAGGACAAGGTTCCTCTCTTACGTTTGTTTGTTTCTAAGACAGGGTTTCTCTGTGTAACAGCTCTGGCTGTCCTGGAACTCACTGGCCTCAAACTCATAGAGCTCTGACTACCTCTACCTCCTGAGCACTAGGATTAAAGGCATGAACCACCACTGCCCAGCTCACTCTTGTGTTTTTGATTCAAGTATCATGGTTAAGCAGAAAGGCTAAGGTTTATAGAAATCATCAAACCTGTCTCAACAACAAAAGAGCATTTGTTCCAAAGCCCAACATTTAACCTGGGGATTTGGAAGCAAACTCCAAAAGCAGCTTTCTACTAACAGTCCAGCCTTAGACATTTTCATCACAAATATCAGAAAGGAGCTCATGCCTTTAATCCCAGCACTCAGGAGGCAGAGTTAGAACTCTGTGAGTTAGAGGCCAGCCAGGTCTACACAGTGAGTTCCAGGGCAGCCAGAGTTATATAATGAGACCCTGTCTTGCAAAACAAACAAACAAGCAAACAAACAAAAACCCAAATGATCAGAAAGGAAGGTCAGCATAAATAAATAATAATTCAGCGTGTTCAGAGATGTTGCTTCTATAGTGCGAACAATAATCATCTTAAAAAAAAAAAACCAAATAAAAAAACACTAGCAATTATCTATCATTAAGGCTACTGCTTCTAAAGTAATAACAGATACAATTCTACTTACTCTATTTGAACCCTAAAAAGTATTGATTGATTGATCACAGCTGAGGATCAAACTCAGGACCTGGAACATGCTAGGCAAGTTTTCCGACCCCAGCCAGAAAATGATCTTGTCTGATTTGAGCCAGCATCCCACCATGTATCCCTATGTGGCCTGGAACCCACTTTGTACATCAGGCTGGTCTTGAACTCACAGATCTACCTGCCTCTGCCTCTGAGGATTAAAGATTCGTACTACCACACTTGGCTCAAAAGGTGATCTTAAATTGTATTAGAATCTCTAGCTCAGCTCTTTTGTCTGTTGATTTTTGTTTTCTTGAGTCTTATAGCCCAGAGGGCCTTAATCTCCCTAACCAGAATTGAAACACTCTCATCTGCTAAAAAAAAAAACAAAACAAAACAAAACTGTGTGAAAGAAAGATTTTTTTTAATGATTTATTTATTTATATTGGTGCATTTGTGTAAGGGTGTTGGATCCCCTGGAACTGGGGTTAACAGACAGTTGTGAGCTGCTATGTGGGTGCTAGGAATTGAACCCAGGTCCTCTGGAAGAACAGCCAGTGCTCTTAACCGCTAAGCCATCTATCTCTCTAGCCCAAAGAGAGATGTTTTAAGGTATGGCCTAACAGGAACTTATGTAGAAAGCATGATTTATGAAGGCCTCATTGTTTGCTTGTTTTGTTTTTTTTTTTAAAGATTTGTTTATTTATTATGTATACAGGGTTTTGCTTACATGTGTGCTTGCACACCAGAAGAGGGCACTAGACCTCCTTATAGTTGGTCATGAGCCATCCTGTGGTTGCTAAGAATTGAACTCAGGACCTCTGGAAGAGCAGCCAGTGCTCTTAGCACTGAGTCATCTCTCCAGCCCAGGCCTTGCAGTTTTAAAGACAGTTTTTTGTTCTTGGAGTGAGGTTTTTGTGGATATATATAATGAATTTGAATATATTTGAATATATATGAATTTGAATATATGTTTTGTTTGTGTAGTGTATTATGATGCACTCACCTGAATCTCTCTCTCTGTGTTTGTGTGTGTGTGTGTGTGTGTGTGTGTGTGTGTGTGTGTGTGTGTGTGTGAATAGGCCAGAGGTTGACACTTAGGTTTTACATGGATGCTGGAGATCCAAATTCAAGTTCTCTGGCCGGCTGCACTTTACCCATGGAGCCAGCTTCCCGGCCCTAAGGAATTAGTATTGTCATGAGTATTTCATACCTCATTCTAAAGCAGGACATTGGAAGCCCTCCCTTCCTTCCTTCCCTGTTCTAGTGTTAGCAGCACCATTCTGGGAATGTTCCATGAGGAGGAGCAGGGCACTGAAAGTTTTAAAAACTGCACACTTTGAAGTAACAGAGGCACCAAGAGATGGCCGCAGGGTGTGGATTGTCCCCCTACAGTTCACACTGTGAGTCCTACCCAGGCCACCCTAACATACTCTGCTAATTCTAAGAAGACTACCCCCACTGCTGAAATTAGGGTGTTTTTTTTTTTTTTTTTTTTTTTTACTGGTTGGTCATATTTTGATTGGTATCTGAAGTCTTAGGAAACATTGTGTTAGAAATCGTCCCCTACTCCTAACCACTCACTACTCATGGTTTACATTTTGCTTATCCGTTTAGTCTACAATACAGGCTCTGGACTGAGATGGTCTAGCTCAAGGGTAGAGTTTATTGCTGAAGCTCTGGGTTCTAACGCCAGCTCCAAAAGCCAAGCCAACCCAAGCCACAGGATCCTTCACATTTATCTGGTCCTAGTCCACAACTACCAGAAACGATGTAGTTTCTCAAATTAGGGGAAATCGCAGGGACCCGCATGATATCAGAATGCAATGGAGAAGCCTCACTCTTGGAAAGCCACTTTGCTAGGTAAATACTCAAATCTAATTCTGAACATCACTGTTCTTTGTCAGTAGTTATTTCTTCCATCATCTGTGGAGTCTGTGGTTTTTTTTTTTTTTTTTTTTTTTTTTTGGCCAGGGATTAAGTCTCCGTTAATAATTCCAGCTGTTCAGAACTAGAAAACGGCTCTGAACCAAGGAGCCAGCCAAGGAAGCGGAAACACTAAGCCACCGAGTTGTTTCTGACCAAAACAATGCCTGGGGTTCTGAGGCTAAGTCCGCGACCCTCCCTTCTACCGCAGGTGTTCCGAAAGCCATGCCAACGGTAACTACAGCGCCCACGGAAAAGAACCGGGAGCTCCCAAACACATCACGGGTCCATCGTCCAGGAACCCTGTCTCTTCCGACGGAGAATACATTCATTCACTCCAGCTTTCAGCATTGTCTATGCGGTCCGCACGCACGCTGGCATGCAGCGCTCGCGGGACAGAGCCGGTCCCTGCGTTCAACTAGGACCAATAAGATCCCTGCTCTCTCGACGACGACGCTAGACAACGAGGGGTAGGACCTGGGAATGTGGGGAGGGGTGAAGCTGGGGTCGGGGTGCCTTCGAACCTTGGCACATCCCCCCACCCACAGACAGAAGCCCCGGTTCTCTGCGTACTTCGGGGGCGACGTAACAGAGCCGGCGGGTCTGGACGCCCACACTGGCCTCGGAGGCGAGGGTCCCGGTCCCCGGTCTCTTACCGGCGGCGGCGGCGGCGGGTACAGGACTTTAATCGAGGTGCTGCTGCTGTCTTTGACCTGTTCTGTGACCTGTTCCGTGTCCTGTTCCTTCTCTTTCTCCGCCCCTTGCTCCTCCATCTTGGCTTCCTTCCCTTTCCCATTCTCCTCGTTTTTCACGTCCTTATTTTTCTCTTCTTTTCCTTTTTCTTTCCCATTTCCCTGGGTTTTCCCGTCCACACTCCTCCGTCTCTCCTCTTCCTTCCTTTTCTCTTCCCAGCTGTTGCTGCTTTTCCTGTCCACACTCCTCCGTCTCTCCTCTTCCTTCCTTCTCTCTTCCCAGCTGTTGCTGCTTTTCCTGTCCACACTCCTCCGTCTCTCCTCTTCCTTCCTTTTCTCTTCCCAGCTGTTGCTGCTTTTCCTGTCCACACTCCTCCGTCTCTCTTCCTTCCTTTTCTCTTCCCAGCTGTTGCTGCTTTTCCTGTCCACACTCCTCCATCTCTCTTCCTTCCTTTTCTCTTCCCAGCTGTTGCTGCTTTTCCTGTCCACACTCCTCCGTCTCTCCTCTTCCTTCCTTTTCTCTTCCCAGCTGTTGCTGCTTTTCCTGTCCACACTCCTCCATCTCTCTTCCTTCCTTCTCTCTTCCCAGCTGTTGCTGCTTTTCCTGTCCACACTCCTCTGTCTCTCTTCCTTCCTTTTCTCTTCCCAGCTGTCGCTTTTCCTGTCCACACTCCTCCGTCTCTCTTCCTTCCTTTTCTCTTCCCAGCTGTTGCTGCTTTTCCGGTCCACACTCCTCCGTCTCTCCTCTTCCTTCCTTTTGTCTTTCCCGTTGTCGTTTTTCCTCTCCACACTCCTCCGTCTCTCTTCCCAGTTTTTGATTTTCAGGTCCACACTCCTACGTCTCTCCTCTTCCTTCCTTTTCTCTTCCCCGTTCTTGATTTTCAGGTCCACACTCCTCCTTCTCTCCTCTTCCTTCCTTTTCTCTTCCCCGTTCTTGATTTTCAAGTCCACACTCCTCCTCCTCTCCTCTTCCTTCCTTTTCTCTTCCCCATTCTTGATTTTCAAGTCCACACTCCTCCGTCTCTCCTCTTCCTTCCTTTTCTCTTCCCCGTTCTTGATTTTCAAGTCCACACTCCTCCGTCTCTCCTCTTCCTTCCTTTTCTCTTCCCCGTTCTTGATTTTCAGGTCCACACTCCTCCGTCTCTCCTCTTCCTTCCTTTTCTCTTTCCCGCTGTCGCTTTTGAGGTCCACACTCTTCCTTCTCTCCTCTTCATTCCCTTTCTCTTTCCCCTTCTTGCCTTTCAAGTCCACACTCTTCCTTCTCTCCTCTTCATTACCTTTCTCTTTCCCCTTGTTTTTTACTTCCGCATCTTTCCTTTTTTCCTTCTCTATCTTTACCGATTCCCTACTGCTCGAAGAAAACTTATCCTTGTCCTTCTTCGCCTTCCCCCTCTCCATCCTCACCGCCGCTAATTCTTCTCTCCCCCGCGCGCGCCAGCGCGCCGGAGCCCCGGCCCTGGATCCTGGCAGGTGTGGCCCTGGTGTGGGGCTCAAGGTGGAGACGTAGGTCCAGAAGGCGTGGGCCACACCCGCGGTCACAGGGTCGCAGGCCGCGCCAGTGAGCTTTTGCTTTAGCTGTCCAGAGCTGGCAGCTGATTCGTCCAACTTGAGATGAAGGAGCGACGGGTCGAAGAGGGGAGGGCCAGGATGCTAGAGGGTGGATCGAGCCAGTCTAGAGGAACCTGGTGATCCTCAACAGAGAACTGGGAGAAGCAGGCAAGGTGGATGGGCTGCTTTTGTTGGAAGTCCATAGTGCCTATGGACTTGCTCCAGAGGGCACAAAGGCACGCTTTGGCAGTGTTGGGGAAATGCCTCCTGAGAGTTTCAGCTTCAACTCCCAATTTGCTCTGCCAGGCCATGCCTCTAACTTAAGAATACCTAAGGCGCTGAGCTCCAGGAGTCCAGTCGAAGAGAGAGAAGAGGGATTCTATGAGCAAGGGGCATCAAGATCACGATGGGGAAACATAGAGACAACCAAACCAGACTAGTGGGAGGGAACCCATGAACTGTGGACCAATAGCTGAGAGCCTCCACGGGACTGGACTAGGCTCTCTGCATAGGCTTGATAGTTGTTTAGCTTGACTTAAGGGCCCCCAGGCAGTGTGTTCAGGATCTGTCCCTGGTGCACGAGCTGGCTTTTTGGAGCCCAGTACCTATAGCGGGACACCTTGCAAGCCTTGGTGCAGGGGGGGAGGGGCTTGGACCTGCCTCAAGTGAATGTACCAGGCTCTGCTGACTTCCCGTGGGAGACCTTGCCTTGGAGGAGGTGGGAATGGGGGTGGGTTGGGGAGGAAGGCTGAGGGGAGGGGCGAAAGGAGGGAGGGGAGGGGCATCTGTGATTGGTACGTAAAATGAACAGAAAATTTCTTAAAGATTCCCCACCTTTCCCCAGCTTACAACCACTACCCCAGAATGTAGGTTACACATTTGCCTACCCCCATCCCATGTGAATTCCACTAGGAACAACAAAATCGGCTGTTCTTCAGGATTGTCAGCTAAGGACAGAGATTGCAGGTCCTGACAGGAGAGATATCAAAACCGAAACGAGGCAAGGTCTAATGCCCCTCCACCACCAGTGTGTAGCAACTTAAGCACCCCAAGTGAGGTGGTATGTTTAAACTAGCTGAGGAACTTGCGGTTCTCTTCATTTCTAGCTGGACTTGGTTGGTTTTTAGGGATGGGGTAGGTGATGATAAGAGTGCTGAGTAAGGGCCCTGGGTTCCTGCTCAGTAAAGATGATGTGTAACATCAGGACATGGGCGCCCCATGCCTGTATTCTAGAGCTGGCAAGGCTGAGTGAGGACTGCTTGAGCTTAAGAGTCCAGACTGAAGCTACACAGTAATCCCACCCCACACACACCCCATTTTCCGAGACAGGGTTTCTCTGTATAGTTTTGGTGTCTGTCCTGGATCTCGCTCTGTAGACCAGGCTGGCCTTGAACTCACAGAGATCCGCCTGCCTC
This sequence comes from Peromyscus leucopus, assembly GCF_004664715.2. Taxonomy (NCBI): domain Eukaryota; kingdom Metazoa; phylum Chordata; class Mammalia; order Rodentia; family Cricetidae; genus Peromyscus; species Peromyscus leucopus. The sequence goes on along the minus strand of NC_051071.1, from coordinate 63,918,169 downwards.
TGCCTCCTGAGAGCTGGGATTAAAGGCGTGAGCCACCATTGCCTGGCACTACACAGTGATTTTTAATGCCAGGCTAGTGTGTTGAGAACCTCTTCTTCCCCATCATATGGAAAATTTTAGTTTTTACATGAAACTGATTTTCTTTCATCAGATGTTTCAAATAAGCTGATAAGGAATGATGGCAAGTTCCAGAAGGCTTCAGTGATAGGACAGTTTTTAAGGTTAGCTATCTTTAGTTGTCTTGAAAATGCTAGGCTAGGGGCTGGAGAGATAGCTCCTCAGTGGTTAAGAGCACTGGCTGCTTTTCCAGAGGCCCAGAATTCAGTTCCCAGCACCTACCTACATGGCAACTAACAGCTGTCTTGACCCCAGTTCCAGAGGATCTGACACCCTCACACAGATATATATGCAGGCAAAAGACCAATGCACATGAGGACAAATAAATCATTAAAAAGTGTTTAAAAATATGCTAGGTTCACACTTTACAAAAAGGTTTGCTTCTGTTCACTGACACACCTACCAATAGGACACATTTTTTCTTTTGAAGATTTGTTTTATGTTTATAGGTATTTTGCTTGCATGCTGTGTATGTGTACTGCATGTGTGCAGTGCCAGAGGGGGCCAAAGAGGGTGTCAGACCCTCTGGAACTGGAGTCAAGACTGCTGTTAGCTGCCATGTAGGTAGGTCCTAGGAACTGAATTCAGGGTGTCTGGGAGAGCAGCCTGTGCTCTTAACTGCTGAGTCGACTCCCCAGCCTCTGAACTGCCATTTTAAACACAGTCCTCCCAATCCCACTAGATTGTAGTTTTGCTGGGAGTGACAGGAGGCAATTTTAGATATTCAGCTTAAAAGAAAATTCTTAGACATACAATAAGGAAATCCTCCATCAAATGCCAATACCCAAAACATCTTTATTCACATTCACTGCTAGAATATATTTTAAAAGGACACAGTGAATGGATGCTTCCCATATTGGTTTTTATAAATGTACACATATAAACACGCACACACCCCAGTATGCACTGGTTAAAGACTTAGCCAAAATAGTTACTAGAATGTTCATACAGATGAAGTTTAGACTTAAATAACTTATTTGAAATGAGGGTTCCGTGCCTTAGCAACAACAATACCAACCGCTGCTAACAATGCCAACTAAGAGTACTAGATATGTATTTCACCATGGTGTATTGGATCAAAATTCTCAGTAAATCTCACCGAGTTTCTGTTGGTAAGCTTAAGAAAATTACCTTTAAGCCTAGGAGATGTAGTGGAATTCTACATGACAGTCATTCCTGTAATAGGGTTTTCAGTCTCACCACGACTGTTCTCTGGAGAGCTGTGTAAATCCTCTTAGATGTCACTGAGGCAGCCCCCATTTGTAATCCCACAGAGCAGGAAAGCCTTGTAAAGACTCACTGAAGAAGTTTCAATAGATGATGCTCAAACACAGCAGCACTTTTATTAACAAGGACCGAGTAATCTGATCACAGGAAATAGAAGTGTGAAATAAATGATAGCCCGGATAGCATAAACAAACACTAACCATGGGAGACACCCCAGGTGTGTCTCACAGCTGTCTGAGTAGGAAAGTGGGCGCTAGCAATAAAGACAAGAGTGACATTTACACCACAAAGTGACTGCAAACCACGTTACTTTGAAAAAGATAATGAAAGGCCATGTCCCACGACCAGAAAGAGGAGCCATCTGAGTACTAACTGGGCCAAATGCTCTTGTGAATTTCAATACCGCCTGGTAGTGTTTCCTCTTAAAATAAAGAAGTCAAAGTTTATGTTCTTGATAGTGGCCATTAAGTGTTCTGGTTAAGAGGCCCAAACCCATTTGCCCTCAGAACACTGGGTCTAAGCATCAACTACTTGCAACATTGATATATTTTCTTGTGGTCTTCAGTGGAACTAAATCAGTATGGTAACATAATCTGAAAATGAAATGCCAAGGGTACAAAGAAGTCGGATGTTCACATACACATACACGTGAAAGAGTCCCAATTCCAGCAGACAGAGAATTTAGGGTTAAAATTATTTTAGACATTGAGTCTTTCTGGCCACGCATTACTAAGATCCCTTTTCATCACATGATAGCTCTAAACAAATACTTGGAATGCTCAGAAGATTCCACCTTTAGCCTCCTAAGACATAATTTAAGGTGAGACTTGAATAGGAACACATATCTTCACACTAGTTGAAACAGGAGAAACATTTTCCATTTAAATCCTGGGAAACCTTAGATAACGTGCCTTAGGCTCGGTCCTCTTCAGTCTTCTGTAAAGCTATTTGATACAAGGAGGCCAAATCTGCTTAGGCAGTCTGAGGAGAACGTTTTCCCATCCGAAGCATAGGAAGTCATTTCAGGACTATGGGGATGGAGAAGGAGCGCTGTGCTTCTTGCTGTGTTACCTTTCTTATGTTCCTAAGGTCACTGACAGCGGACTACAACAGCCCGCAACAAGTGCACTGCCTTCACCAGCCGCTTTTGCCGCCTTTCTTCTTCTTCTGTTGCTGTTTCTTTTTGGTTGCTGGGGCCCCCGCGGGTTTCTGGTGTCTTGGGGGTACAATGTTACTTGTAGAGGAGGACAGCGTTGCCGCACTGCCAGGCCGTGGGGAGGTGGGGGGGCTGCTAACAGTTTTACTGGCATCCCTGAAACAAAGCAGAAAGAGTTTTAGTTATTTAGAAATACAGGAAAAGGTATAAGCATGTACGTGCATGGATTTCACTTTCCACACTGAATAATTTCTCACACATTTTAAGGATACCTCTGTCCACTCCTTTTGAATATTTTTTTAACCACATTATAACTCAAGAAAATTAATATACACTACACGCCAAATTTAGTAAGTTTAGAAAATCAACTTTAAATGACTTATAATTCTTTTTTGTAAAATTTATTTATTATGTACACAGTGTTCTGCCTGCATGTATGCCTGCAGGCCAGAAGAAGGCGCCAGATCTCATTACAGATGGTTGTGAGCCACCATGTGGTTGCTGGGAATTGAACTCAGGACCTCTGGAAGAAGAGCTAGTGCTCTTAACCGCTGAGCCATCTCTCCAGCCCTGACTTATAATTCTATGTAGAAATAACTCACATTTTAAATTCTTTTTCCTAGGTATTACCTATCTACCACACAGTTAAATGATTCATTATCTTTAGTTTCAAAACCAAATGTAATTACAGGCTGTTTTGTGGTTTGTCGTACTTAGGGGTTAGACCCAGGGCCTTACACATGCTAGGCAAGGGGTCCATTACTGGGTCATTCTCACAGCTCCTAGAATCACATAGTTTTAGTATTTGCAATAAAATCAAACAGTATATTTTCTTCCTTTCACATACCACAAATACTTACCAAGGCTGTAGGACTGTATTTCTCATACAGCAGCATATAAACAGTCTCCCTCATAACTGAGTCAGCCTCCAAGATGAACTACATCCTGAGGGCCTTCCACTCTGCATCACAACTTACAATTCGGAGGAGGCTCCTGCAGCCGCTCCTTGTGTTCCTTTTCCAATCTGGTCCTTCTTTTTACCCTTCTTTCTTCCTCGGTAGTAAGAACGTTCTCGCATGGGTAGCCATCTTTCTGGATCTGGGGTAACTTTTGGGTCATAATTCTTAGGCAGTTTTCCTGGAAATGATTGGCAAATGAGAAATACACCTAGAATAGTTCCAAGCTTGTTTGTTTAAACAATGTGTTCATGACTTGGAATAAATAAAACAACTGAAATTTGTCTGAGAAAGCCTTTTTGTCTGTCTGTTTTTGATTTTATTATGTAGCCCAGGCTGGCCTTGTACCTGCAACTCCCCCACCTCTGGGATTGCAGGTATGCACCATGTTCATGTGTCGAGAAAATCTGTCCTGAGACAGTGTGCCCCTATGTAGCCCTGGTTTGCCTGGAACTCTCTATGGAGACCAGGCTGGCCTTGAACTCACAAAGATCAACCTGTCTCTGCCTCCCAGTGCTAGAATTAAAGACTTGAGCCACCATGCATAAGTGAAAATATTTTCCAGACATAACTTTACAAAATTTGTAATTTTTATCTAATAAAATAATATGTTTTGACAAACTGGAGGCCAGTTTGGGCTACTGAAACCGTGTCTACACACCGGGTAAGAGTAAGCTCATATCCAAGTCCTAGGACAAGAAATGAAGACTGAGACTTTTGAAGATAATGGACTAATGCAAACACTAGTTTGTATAATTTCTGTAAACTCCACTAAAATAGCAATAACTACACATTTGAACTTGGAAAATATATGGCCTTTGGTAATTCATTTAACCAGGGCTTGAAAATCTATCTCAAACAATAATACAGAAATCTGAGTGTATTTTTCCTTAAAGTCTTACCTTTCTTTTTCTTCTTCTTCTTTTTCAAATCTCCCTGTCTAAAAAGATATTGAGAATCATTATCATCATTGTGATAAACATAGTTCATTACATATGTGCAAAAGAGCAAGCTGGGCATATTGACATAAAAAGGTGTATGCAAGACTTGGTACCAGCTCACAAACGTAACAAAGTAGCTGGACTATTAATTCAAGTTCAATCACACGGCAAACTTTTCACTTAAGAAAAAAAAAATCAGTTATCATTGTGTATGTCTGTGTGAATGGTGTGTTTTTGGGTTCTCATGCTTAGGCACACGTTTAGAGGTAAGAAGAACTGGGGAGTTGGCTCTCTCCTTCTACCTTTATGTGGCTTCTGGAGGGAAACTCAGATTATTAGGCTTGCAAGGCAAATGCCCTGGATCTGCTGAGCCACCTCACTGGCCCCCCTTTTGGAGACAGGATCTTGCTACATAGTATGAACTGGTCTCAAACTCCAAGTCTTGCCTCAAAAACTTCTGGTGTGGGACCTCCTGAATGCACCTGGCTGAAAACAATCTTAAAATGATACACATTAGGCTTAATGTAAAATTCTTTACAACAGAAATATTATCTATTTTTTGAAAAGAGCTACCATGCCTAAATTACCCAATTATCCTTTAAATAGTATGAGCAGTATACAAAGTACCTCAAAGTACCAGAAGTCGAATAGTAAGCTATTTATACAAATGAAAATCTATCATGCCTTCATGAGTTAACTGGCAAGATTTTAGAGAATCAAGAAACACTTTGCCAGAGAACATGTACTGGTAATCTTTTAGGAGGATATGGAAATCAAGTTACTCTGGTCATGGCACTAGAAGGGAGAAAGATGGATGGGACACTTTTTACTGATTCTGCACTTTCTATTTTTCAAGATTTATTATGTATACAGTGTTCTGTCTGCATGCATGCCTGCACACCATAAGAGCGCACCAGGTCTCATTAAGGATGGTTGTGAGCCACCATGTGGTGGCTGGGAACTGAACCCAGGGGTAGAGGTGGTTGTGCAGGCACAGACTAGGTACCTGCCTGCCCCTGCCTCCCCCCTCCCCGCTGGGCGTGGCCAAGGGGGAACCCCTTAAGGCCTGGAATGCATATGTGCTTGTTCTCTTGGCTACCTCGTGGTCTCGGATGCTGGTACTGTGAACCAAGGCAGAGTTTTCCAGAGAACCCCTTTGGACTGCACCACACCGCGCCCCTCCTGGATCCTGTGACTACTTATACACATTGTGAGTTAACCCAGAATAAATCCCTTTTGACTATCAGACAGACTCCTTGGAATTGCCACTTTATCTGCTGCTTTACCAGGGCCTCTGAACCTCTAAGCCATCTCTCTAGCCCCTCTATTCTTTACTTTTTAAAGACAGGGTCATACTATGTAGCCCCAACTGACCTGAAATTTACTATATAGATCAGGCTGGCCTTGACTCACAGAGATCATTGCCTCTGCCTCCTGAGTGGTAGAATTATAGGCATATCTGGCCTGTGTTTTTGTTTTCCCTTAAAAACACATCTCATCTAGCCAAGGCTGGCCTTCGATTGATCCCCCTGCCTCTGTCTTCCTAGTATTCGTAGGACAGGCATGTGTCAGCACACTTGGCTCACTATGTAGAGAAGGCTGGCCTTGCATTTGGGAGGCACCTGCCTCATCCTCTAAGTGTTGGATTATAGGCTGCTGAAACCATGCCCAACTACTACGTATCTTTTTCCTTTAAAAACAAGTTCATGTTGATGGTGCTAGGGCTCAAACTCAAGGCCTCCTGAAAGCCAGCCAGGTGCTCTAAGACTGAACTATATCCCCTAGCTTCATTTTTCAAATTTTGAACTTTACAAATTTGTTAAATTTTGAAATAGGCAAAGTAGTTTAGTAAGTATACTGGCAAAAAAGAAAAAGCAGGTACTGGAAGGGACTAAGAAATCACGAAAATATTTCAAAGTAATTATTAAGTACTCTGGAAGTTGCTGTCAGAAGACCAGACATCTCTTTGTATGTATTGTGTGTGATACAGCTGAGAGCTATTCATCAGTGAACTAAGGCAAAGCTCATTCCACGAGAAGGAAGAACGAGCACTACATGGTGCCGCCCTTCATCTCTCATCCAAACTGACGCTCTCCCACCACCGCTCTTAGAGCTTGCCAGCAGCAAGCCACAGGTAAGCCTCTACTCCAATTCCTGTTGAAAGCTATTTTCCACCGCTTAATCTTTTCAGTCAGTGTCTAGTGTAAACATAGTATAGCTTCCTTCAAAATAAATTAGACTTTTGCTATTTAATAGTATAAAGAGCATTAATAAAGTCTAGTGAGATTACTATACTGATGATGACTTGAAGCTCAAAAGTCAGCGTAAGACCAGCAAGATGGCCGGTGGGTTCCAGTGCTCGCCGCCAAGCCTGATGACCCGTGTATACAGAAAGCTAGACCGCGTCCACCTGCCCACACACGAGGACAGCAGCACAAATGCGCCTCCCACCACGAAATAAATAACGTAAAAGAAAACGGAGCCGGGCACAGTGGCTCAGGCCTTTACTCCTAGCACACAGAAGGCGGAGGAAGGAAGATCTCTGGGTCCAAGGCCAGCCTGCTCTACATAGTAAGTTCTAGGCTATCCAGGGCAACATACATTATCTTTTTAAAAAAGCTTTTAAAAGAAGGTTTTTAAAAAATGCTACAGTGTTTCAGATTCTATCACTTTAACTGATTCAAATTTGAAGCTTTTGGAAACACCAAAATAAAATTAATCTAAAAAAAAAAAAGGGAAATGAGACCTTGTCTCAAACAACCAACCACACAAAAACCAATCAACCACCCAACCAACCAAAGAAGCCAGTGTCTAGGTGGAAGTGGCAATAGTATGAGGAGGTGGAGGAAGGACCAGGAGTTGACGTCATCCTCTGGAGGAGGAGGACCAGGAGCTGACGTCATCCTCTGCTATACAACAGAGTCTGACGCTAGTCTGGGCAACACCATATCCTGTTTCACAAAAGGCAAGTGGATCAAGAGTTAAGGTACCTGCTGTGTGACCATGAAGACCAGAGGACTGGATTTAGATCACAGCACTCACATAGTAAGCTGGGTATCTGGTGGGAGATTGACAGATAACACTGGACGCCATCTTCTGGCCTATCCATGTGTGTACATATGTGCAAAAACATACAATCATACACCAAATCTTTAAAACTTAGCCTAAATTTATTTTATTTTGGTATCCACAAAAGCTTGAAATCTGAATCAGTTGAAGCCATGAAATCTGAAACATTGTAGTATTTAAAGTTTCTTTAAAAAAAAATTTTTTTTTAAAAAAAGATGAAAATAGGGGATGTAAAGATGGCTCATCAGTTAAGAGCTCTGGCTGCTTTTCCAGAGACCCAGGTTCAATTCCTAGCACCCACATGGTAGCTCACAACTGTCTATAGCTCCAGTTCCAAGGGATCTAACACCCTTACACAAACATACATGCAGACAAAAGACCAAAAAACATATGGGGGGGGGGAAAAAGATGAAAAATTATAAAAGAAATGTTGGTATTTTCCATGCTCTTTTCATTCTGAACCAAAACAAAAATCTTAAACATTAAAAAAAAAATTTATTGCTGGGTATGGTGACATCCATTTTTAATCCCAGTACTCAGGAGGGCAGGTGGATCTCTGTGAGTTCAAGGCCAGTGTGGTCTACATAGGAGTTCCAGGCCAGCCAGGACAACACAGTTTGATTTCACCCCTCCACCCAAGAAAAAATAGATGTATGTGTATATGTATATCTATCTATCTATCTATCTATCTATCTATCTATCTATCTGGAGTGCCACATGCCTGTGAGCAGTCCACCATGAGTGTTGGGAACCGAACTCAGGTGCCCTGGAAGAACACACAGCACAGTTAATTGCTGAGCCACCTCTCTAGCCCTTAGGTCCATATTCTGTATAAGAAGAATGAAATTAAAGGCTGGCTGCAGTGGCTAATATCTGTAATCTTAGCATTTTGATGGTTCTGAGGCTGGTGGATTGCTACAAAATTGAGGTCATTGTAAGCTACAGAAAGAGATGCTGCCTCAAAAAAAATCTAAGAGAAAGATTTACATTTTTGTGTCTATGTAAACATGGAGAAAAGATCTGGAAGGATGTGGATACTGACTATCCAGGCTAGGTGGAAATGAGGAGTGAAAGGTGGAAACAGCAAAGAGGAGAAAGGACAATCTCACTCACACAGAACTTCTATCAAGAGGTCTTTTGGGCTGGGGAGACAGCTCAGTTGCTCCACCGTTTACTGCACGAACATGAGACCTTAGGTTCAGATCCTTAGAACCCACACTGGCACCTTGGGTCAGTGGCAAACTCCTCCATACGCCTCCATGCTGGGGAAGTGGAGGCAGGAGGACCTCCAGGGCTAGCCAGCCAACCAAGCAATGGTGACGAGGTAAGCTCCAGTGGGAGACTCAGTCTCAGAAAACGTGCAAAGTGACTGATGGTGACCTCCGGCCTCTGCACACACATGAAAGGTGTACCCAAACACATGTACAGAAGGTTGAAGTTTTTATTCCTAATGACATTTCTGTTTTTGTCTTCAGACAGGGTCTCATTTAGCTCCAGACTGAGGAACTGGCTGAGCTAAGGATGACCTGGAACTCTTGATCTTGCTGATATTCCAGGCCAATGTGTCATTATCCCAGTTTATGTGATGTGAGGACTGACAGGGACTGACCCGATCCTCCTGTGTGCTAGGCAGGCCCTCTACCAACTCAGTCACAGCCCAACCCCAAAGTTCTTACATACTTTTAAATCAGCCTAAGAAAATGTTCTAAAATTATTTTGAATTGGAAAAACATTACCCTTGTTCCTTTGGCTGATTATCTCCGGTAACTTTTCCGCCCTTCTTCCGAATGTATGTAGCACCAGGAGAATTCTCAAGAGCCTCGACATCCACTTTTAGAGACATGCTGTCCGATGAGGGCAAGTGTTTACTAAGACTGGAGTAGGACAGGTGTTCAGGAACACAACACACACACATTTATGTCTGTCAACACATCTCTGCCATCAGAAAGATACTAACTTTTCCTGATGGCCTTTATCAAAAGCAAAAAATACTCTTGAATCTTCTATAGAAAACAAGTCACATCAAATAGACAATATATATTCTGAAAGGAAAACTTATCATGTATTCCTTAACTCACGTAGTGATGTAGTTCAAGGATTCCCAAACTTCCAAATGCATAGGCTGTCCCAGCACAGAGGCTGTGACTAGTAGCTTCTTAGCATCTGATATTGCAGCTCAGTCTTTGGGACATGGCCTCATCAGAGTAGCACTTAGAGCCCCAAACTGACCAACTGGGGTATTTAATTTTTTCTATTTTGAACTCAGCATATACGGCCAAGGACGACCCAATTCTCCTGCTCCTGCATCCCAGTATTAGAAATTGTACGCCTTGTCCCTAAATCATCTTAAACATTGTTTGTGATGCACATGTGACTCCCTCCCCCACTCCATTACTGTTTTCCAGTCATACTGATACCTAGTTCTAAATTTTGCTTTCACCAGGCAAGCCTGTGAGTTGCAATTTCTAGCAGAAAAACCTCTGCTCCAAACCCGAGGAAGCAGAGCTCTTGGTGCTCCGCGGAGAGTCGTGCCACAGAGGATACGCCTTTGCTTTCTCAGGATCCACAAGCGAGTAAGCAGAAATAAGCTGCGCTAGTGTGTGAATATCCTTTGAATTTTGCCTAAAAGAAGAAATGAAGTTAATAAACAGCTTCTAAAATTAACGCTAGCATAAACAGAGAAGAGCCCCCTCAGATGAATGAAGTGTGGGTCCCCACCACTGTTCAGAGCTTACTTCCACAGCTGCTCTAGGTCACTAACTGCCTCCTTCTTTCGTCCATATTTGAGCTTGAAGTTTGCAGCTTCTCTTATCAAGGACAAATGAGCAGGGGATTTGGGCTATAGGTTCAACAAAACAAAATAAAATAAAGCCTTAAGCCAAGTATCTAGCCAGTCAGTGAAATCCTATTTATCAGCCCTTTAAAATGGGCACTAAATTCCTCATCTGAAGTTTTACTAAGTATGTGAAAGAACAAATAATCATCAACGTATAAAACTAGAACATAATCCATTTTATTTTGGTCACCTACAAAAATAAACAAGATGGGAATGTAGGTCTGGTAGTGAGAACACTTGCTTAGGATACCTAGTACGTGGTCCATCTCTAACACCAGCAGAAAAAAAACCAAGCAAATAAAACAAAATGCTCCTAAAATCAAATCATAAAAGATATGGCACATTCTCAAACATTAATTCAATATAGTACTATTCAAAACATTGATGCTCTCCCACCGCTAACAGTTAATAACCATGTAAATGCAACAAGTATGTATGTATGTGTGTGTGTGTGTATGCATGGTAACATGTATGTATGTATGCATGGCAGTAAGTTGATACTAACTATGCAGCGATTGATAGCAGAAAAATGAAGATGCTCCTATTGGAGACATGATAAATATTCATTCCATACACTGCTGTTCTAATAACTAATAATCACCCACGGGTTCTTAGCTCATTATCAATAAGGAACAATAATATCATGACATTCTGAGTGTGTATACGAATGGACATACACAGGAAAAAGCTTCTAAAGATAAAAATGAGCTGTTTGGTTTCATCTTGTAGCTGTTCCTTATGTCTAACAATTTTATTTGGATCTAGCATTCTTTACAAAAATTAATGAGAGTCTAGTAAGTCTTCCATTTTAAAATAGTGACTCAAAATATTTCAGTTCTGAAATTTTTGGCTCAGTAGAATATTTTATTACTTATGGAAAAAACCATGCCCTTATAGTACTTGACTCCATTCTTTTACCTGATGGCTTTGATACCACTGGATAGCTTGTGTGAAGACTTCAATGGCACTATCAATATCTTCCTCGTGGCTGTACATGGTTACTAACGCAGATACCTGTCCAGCAAAGGAGAAAGTTGATGAACAAAACGCTCCATGCACTCTCAGAACATAGTTCTTAAAAATTAAAATTGCTAAAGAATGAATAAAAATTGATGGGATCTCTGCCAGTACCTAATTCACCATAAACACTATTCTTTTAGAGAACACAATCTCTTAGAAATACTTGGAAAAATATGAAGGCATTTATTTATAAAATGGACTCCTTCTAAAGTAGCGTCAAGTTTTGTAAGATCAGAACATGAAAAATAAACATTTTGATAAAGTCATACAACCTATCTTGCTGGACATTCAAGTGTGTGATTAGGGAGCTTCCAGCATGACTGAACTGTAATGAGATGCACATCGCCTAAGCTGTGAAAAGCTTTCAGAGGAGCTTGTGGGGCAGCAAGGAAACCCACACTGTCTGGGTGTGCATGGGTATGTACCTGTGTACTCCCTGAGAGAACAGTAAAGGTCAGCAAACAGAAAAAAGTTGCATTTTTAAGAAACTGGTAAAATTGACAGTCTGGCCACACTGGTCAGAGAGAGAGAGAGACAACGTAAGTGTGATGGCTAATCCTGGACATCAGCTGGACATACTTGGGAATCGGGAGCCCAACTGAGCAACTGCCTCCTCCAGACTGGCCCATGGCCATGGTTGTGTGGCATCTTCTTAATTGATGATTGATGTGGGCAGGCCTAGCCCACTGTGAGTGGTGTCATCACTAGGCAAAAATGGCCCTGGACAGTATTAAAAATGTAGCTGAATGTGAGCCTGGACTAGTTCGTGGTGTTCCACAGTCTCTGCTTCAGTTCCTGCCTCCAGCTTCCCTCAATTATTTATTTGGCTTAATGTAACCTGTAAGCCAAATAAATGAACTCTTTCCTCCCAAAGTGGTTTTGGTCAGTATTTTACCACAGCAACAGGAAACTGACTAGGTCACGTAACCAGCGTCAGTGAAAGATTCTGCAGTTATTGGGAGTATAATAAAGTACTTGTACAGCTTCTATGGCAGTAAGTTCAACAGCTGAGATGAAATGGATAAATTCCTTAGAGCAAAAGACTAGATTTTTCAGTCATATAATGGTACAATTCTCCTTCAACTATGAAGAGAAAGCTCCATGAAGACAGCACACATTATCAGTGCTAAGAGCGAGCTGGCTTGGAGGACAGTAACATGAATAAAGAGTTCTTGTTCAACTGATGCATGTTCTATCACCACCCAATCAGTGTGTACTATGAAAAAGACACTTTCACATCTTACAGATGGGGTCACTCTGTAGTCCTGGCCAGCCTCAAACTGAAAGATATCCTCCTCTTTCTGCCTCTTGGATGCTGGGACTGAAGTGTGTGCCACCATGCCTGGCTTAAACCTGTAATGTTTGAAAAGAACTAAAATCTAAATTTACTGACCACTACTTTTAAGTTGCTTTAACAAAAACACTAAAAAAATCAAATAATTACAATGACATGATAAACAATCTAGCAAGGAAAAAAATAACCCATGTACAGATCTGAGATTGAGGCTGCCTTTATGGGTAATGTGGGGCTTAAACAAGACTTAACACATTTGACTACCAGAGCACAGAGTGTTATTCTAAAGGCGAGTCCTGCCTCACTAACACACGAGGAAATGAGTGGAAACGAAAGAGGACATCGAGACAGCACAGCCATGCAAACAGAAGGAGTCACGCAGACACTTACCATGCCTGGTTTATGCTTTAACTCCTCTATGCTTCTCAATATTAGACAGGCTTTGGAAATGTTCCCTAAGGAGATTAAAAACAAAATCAGCACCACACTAAATAAAGCATATTGTGGAAAAAATACAAGAAAATTTATTCCCTATCATTTTTCCTTGGGCAAGGGATCACCAACAGTACTCTGCAGTAGAGTGTGCCCACTGCTCATTTCTGAAGTAAGGAAACTCTCTCTGCTTGTGCATGTGCTAAGTGTATGGTGATGTGACTGTGTACGCAAACACGGAGAAGAGGATGCCAGCTGTCTTCCTCGGAGCTCTGCAGAGAGACAGGGTCTTCTACTGAATCAGAAGCTTTCAGTTTGGAAGGCTGCACAGTGAGCAGACTCCCAGAACCTGCCTGTCTCTAGCAGTGAATGGAGTCTCAGGCATGCACAGCCATGCTCAGCATTTTATGTGAGTGCTGGGGATTCAAATTCAGCTCCTCATGCAGCACAGCTGGAGCTCTTAGGACCTGCACTGTCTCCCAGACTGAAACCGTATCTTCCTACAGAGCTTTTATCCAAAGTCTTGCAACTCTAGGCTGTTGAGTAACATTTTTTCTCTTTTAGACTGGAATCTGAAGGGGCCTGTGTGTGTGTGTGTGTGTGTGTGTGTGTGTGTGTGTGTGTCCCCAAAAGGCCTTCAAATATGTTACTATAGACTAGAGTGTAATGGAAAAATGGTATTACAATTCTGATTTTACGTTCACTACAAAGCTCAATAACCCAAATCTCTCATCTTTAATTCTCAACCAATCCTCAATCCTGTTTCAATTACTGCCTCACTAAGGAGCCCCTCCCCCCTTTTTACACTTTTTCCTAAATGCCAACTGTTTTCCTCCATTCCATGAAATTTTCATCTCAGCCATTGTGACTAGCTAAAATTTTCTGGACCATCTGCTATTGCCCACTGAGAACTTGAGCTGTCTGATATATACTTCTGTAAATGTCAAGGTCTATGCATCCATGCTGTCCCACACAGGTACCTTTAGTTTTCTCTGGCTACTAATAAAACTCACATTTCTGAAACAGGTCCTACTACGTAGCTCAGATTAGCACTGAATTCATAATCTTCCTGCCTCAGCCTTTAGAGAGCAGGGATTATAGGGATGTGCTCTATGCCTAGCTGTAAATTTCATTCACTTTTAATTAGTTTAAAATTCAATTAGCTACATGAATACAGCAGCCAGGACACCAGACAACTCAGTTCTAGATAACCAAGTTCAATAAAGCAAACAAACCATGCAGTTTCCTTCTGGGTATCAAATATATGAGATTTCATAGACTTCTGCACTTAGCAAAGTATAAAGAAGGAAAAAGGAACAAGCTATGAAATACTGCAAAGTACAAAGCAAAGGAGCTCCTTTCTTACTCATCCAATTTCAGGAGGCTTCTCTAGACGTGACATCCTAGGAAACGCACTGCAGCGCTCTGCAGCAAAGGCACCTCCCGCTCGCATGGACCTTTCAGGCTGGAGAATCATTCCAACAGCACAGGAAAACCCAAGGAAAGGCCCATTTCCCCACCGCTCAGTCTGTTGGAGACCACACAGCCTAGACTGTCTGCAACAGCACCTAACCTTTACCACTCAACAAAGAACTTAAAAGTCAAATATTAATACCTTGGGAAATTTTCAGCTGCGCCATGGTAAGCTTGATTTCGGCTGCATTTTCTGGATGTTGATCAGAAAATTCCTAAGATATTTTTAGTTGTGGGTTAAAAACACATGTTTAATTTACACAATTGTAAGACACTACAATTACTTAGCTCTATAAGATTTCAAAGTTCAGCTTAAAGTTAACTTCTGGTTTCAGGTCAATTTTTTTTTCTTTTAAAGACAGATTTCTGTGTAGCCCTTATCCTAGAACTCAATCTGTAGACCAGGCTGGCCTTGAACGCAGAGATCTGCCTCCCTCTGCCTCCCAAGTGCTAGGACTACGGGACTAAAGGAGTGTGCCACCACAGCTGGCTGAGGTCAAAATCTTACACCTTGAGAGAAATGTTACTCCACACCCACGCTTTCTAGCAAGCTTTGTATGTAGGTACAGTGATATCAAGTTCCCTGCTACACAAACTCGCTGTACTTGTCTTAAAGAAACTCAGCTACTGCCTCCTCACCGGGGGGTCTCTGCTAGGCAACTTTCTCTCAGAATGGTCCTAATTTTATCCTGTCCATTTTCTCAACTACTTACACTCATGAAACTCATATAATATATAACACTTATGTAATATGACAACTGGTTTGGGATGATACAAACCAAGTGAGAATCTCCCTAACTGAGGGTGTGGAGTAGGACCCACTGAGGTATTAATGCATCACTGGAATGGGGGCCTGCTGTGGGATGGTCTGTATGTCAAATTGCTCTGATTGGTCAATAAATAAAATACTAATTGGCCAGTGGCCAGGCAGGAAGTAGGTGGGACAGGGAGAGAGGAGAATTCTGGGAAGTGGAAGGCTGAGGCAGAGAGACACTACAGCCACCGCCAGGACAAGCAACATGTAAAGACTCTGGTAAGCCACCAGCCACGTGGCAAGGTATAGATTTATAGAAATGGGTTAATTTAAGATATAAGAACAGTTAGCAAGAAGCCTGCCACGGCCATACAGTTTATAAGCAATATAAGTCTCTGTGTTTACTTGGTTGGGTCTGAGCGGCTGTGGAACTGGCGGGTGACAAAAACTTGTCCTGACCGTGGGCCAGACAAAAAAACTCTAACTACAGGGGCCAAGTACAGTGTAGTACTGCAAGCCTAAAGTTAAACTCCCTAATTCATGCTGAATGGAACTCCAAATGAAAAAGCATTCTTTGGAGTTTATAAAAATATTTACAGCCGGGCGGTGGTGGCGCACGCCTTTAATCCCAGCACTCGGGAGGCAGAGGCAGGTGGATCTTTGTGAGTTCAAGGCCAGTCTGGTCTACAGTGCAAGATCCAGGAAAGGCGCAAAGCTACACAGAGAAACCCTGTCTCGAAAAACCAAAAAAAAAAAAAAAAAAAAAAAAAAAAATTTACAAAGTACAACATATAAAAAAGTTGTTGTAACTTACAAGTCAACTAAAAGTGACGCTGGAATTCAGTGGTGTAGTACCTACGAGTTTGTGGGCTGTTACGGTGAAAAGCACAAGCTTGTACACTATAGTGCAATGAAACAGCTTCACCTACCCGACGTCTCACTAAGCGTTCAAGTTTGTAAGCTGTTGCGGTGTAAAGCACAAGCTTGTACACTATAGTGCAATGAAACAGCTTCACCTCCCTGACGTCTCACTAAGCGTTCAAGTTTGATGTCTTTACCTGAAGCAGCTCTATTGCTTTTGTATGTTGCTTTTCACGGCAGAGCTGGGCAGCTTGGATTAACACAGGCAAGAGACGCTCAGGACTCTGGGACTGCAAGCTGGCAGATATTTTTCGGCATTGTTCTGCCTAAAAGATGCCCCTTTTATTAATAAGTATATTAATAAAATTAAACATTAAACAGTCCAAAATAAAGGGATGGGGTAAACAGCTTTAATTAAAACAGTAGGTGCAAAAATATGTAGGCTTAAGCACATCAGTTTATAGCATCCACCTCAGATTTTACTATAAGGACAAGACGGCTAGTCTTGAATTTAAGAGAGTCCTAAAAGCAGTAAGCAAAAGGCAAGTTCTAAATCAGCAGTTCTCAACCTGTGGGTCGCGATCCCCTGGGGGGGTCAAAAGACCCTTTCATGGGGGTGGCCTAGGAATACTGGAAAACATGGACATTTACATTATGATTTATAACAGTAATACAATTACAGCTATGAAGTAGCAGTGAAAATAATTTTATGGTTGGGGTCACCATAACATAAGGAACTATACTAAAGGGTCACTGCATTAGGAAGGATGAGAACCACTAAATGATCCTCTGAAACCTAAATTCTAGGTAAATGAAATTCAGAATTTCCTTCCAAAAGCAACACAATCTACAGAACAGCCACGGAAATACATTCCTTGCTGAAACATCAAGAAAGCCTGACTCAGCTCTAAATAATAAAAACATTACTGCTTTTCATATTTGGACTAAAATCTTGTGCTCTAGAGTATGAATTTAGAATTTAATTAGGATACAGAAAAAGAATTGAACTCCTTGGGGGATGGAAAGATGACTTAGCAGTTAAGGGGATCTGGGTTCGATTCCCAGCACTCACATGGTGGTTCACAACCATTCATAACTCAAATTCTAGGGGATCTAACACCAGGCAAACATGTGATGCCCAGACACATACATGCAGGCAAGAAACGTAAAATAATAATAATGTAAAAATAATAACAAATGCTTATTTTTCTTAAAAAAAAGAACTGTACCCCTTAACATTTATAATTTGTGGTATAGAAAATGAAAGTTGGCTCTTAGATCTGACTGATGTCTTTAATAATTCCATTTTAATTCAGAAAGACTAGCAATGAAAGTAAGGAGAGGGCTGGGCATGTCGCCACCAGCAGTTAAACAGGAAAATGACAACACCTTCTCCCGTAAAGGCACTAACTTTCTCCACAGTTATTAAGTCCACATGCTTAGAGAAGTGGGTCAATTACTTGTTTAGCACAATTATTAAAACTTACTAATACTAAAGAAGGAAAGAAGACAAAACGGAGAGAGATCATACAAATACCCGTTGTACCTCATAAGCCCAGGTAGGACAAGGTCAGCCAGGGAACAGACTTATTGCTTACCTGGTTTGTATACATGGCCAGCAAAGCTTTGTTAAACTCTATGGCTTGCAGTTGTCTCTTTGAAAGCTTGAACTCTACTCCTTCTGCATTGGTTAATTTCACTTTCTTCTTGGAGTCAAAGACATTTTGATCCTGACAAAGAAAAGTTTGCCCACCATTAGCAGAAACTCCCACTTTGGCTTTTGTGACTCTCAAAAGCCTTCCCTTTCCACTCATTTATTTCAAATAAACACAAGAAAGCTTGGCTACATCTACTGGCTGCAGTGCCTAAAGATGTGTACATATCTGCCCTGGTTTTGGGCTCATATATATAAAAATCTCTGCAATTCATATCTACCAAGACACATATTTTCCCCAGTCTATCATAGCTATGAAAAGGCTAGTGTGAGATTCTTTAGGGAAGAACAAGATTTTTGTTTATCTTCCCAATGCTGGATGCTAGTTTTGAGACCTTTTGTTTTTAGTTTCTGGTTTTCAGACAGGGTCTCACTCTCTAGTGCAGGGTAGCCTGGAATTCACAGCAGTTCCCCGCCTTGGCTCCTCAAGTGCTAAGACCACAGGAGTGAACTACCATGCCTGCATCACTTCAGACTACAAAGACACGCACCTGCTGTGTATATAAACCATGCTGTCTATAATTTAAATGAAAAGCGAAGAAGGTAACGATCCTGCTTCAACTGTGCCGAAGGGAATCGCTAAGTCTCTGAAAGAGACATCCCATCTAGACTCCACTGTCAGCAGACAGCATGCATGTAGTACAGCCACTATTTTCCTTCCCCAAGAGCCTCCTCAACTAGGCAGACCCATGAAGAATCGATTCTGAAACTTCCTGCAGGGCAACCATGGCCTTAGCACTGAGGCTCTGAGTTCAACTTCACAATGGGGGTGAGGGGCAAAACATCGTGAATTTCTTAAGAAAGTAAGACAACTAAACCGTAAAGCATTCTGAAGACCAATAGTTTCTTTTTCAAAGTGATTTATAAAGCAACTCATTTACTTGCAATCACATTCTTAGCCACTACTCTCAAATACCCGAGCTTTTGAATTAAGTCTTCTACTAATTTAAAGACTAAAACTCAAAAATAGGGCTGGAGACATGGCTCAGATGTTAAATTTATTTATTTGTATACAGTGTTCTGCCTGTGTGTATGTCTGCAGGCCAGAAGAGGGCGCCAGATCTCATTACAGATGGTTGTGAGCCACCATGTGGTTGCTGGGAATTGAACTCAGGACCTCTGGAAGAGCAGTCAGTGCTCTTAACCTCTGAGCCCCGCCCCACTCCGGTCCTGAGTTCAATTTCCAGCAACCACATGGTGGCTCACAACCATCTGTAATGAGATCTGGCGCCCTCCTCTGGTCTGCAGGCATACATGCAGATAGCACACCGTACACATAATAAATAAATCTCTAAAACATATAAAAAAAAACCCTCAAAAATAAATCCTACTTTTTCTTAATGTGATGCTTCAAACTAGTTTGAAGCCAGAAGCAATGGTGTGCCTCTGCAGTCCCCGACAGACAGCAGCTGTCAGGAGGACCCTTGAGCCCTGGAGCTCATGGGCAGCCTGGCTTAACAGAGTGGGAATCTGAAAAAAGGAGGTATTTCCTAGTTAGTGTTCAGGTATTAGTTACTGTTTTTATAATTCAATTTTTTAATGCATGCCAATTTGAGACTTTTCTTAAACTTTGTCATAACATTTTTAAAAAAATTTATCTTCAAGACTTCTCATGTTAGTATCATTTAATGTAAACTTAAATTTTTTTTTTACTATGTACCATGTCTGTTTGTTTTCTCATCCCTTACTCCTAAATCATACATATTTCTTCATATGTACATATGCTGTTGTTGAACCTTTAAATCTTCAAGATTTGTCTAAATTTGCCAATTCAGAGACTTTTTACCAAATATAATTATTTTCGGTATCAGAATGAGGTGGGTTGTCTCCCCACCTACCTGAGACAGGATCTCACCATATATTCCAGGTTGGCCTTGATCTCCTCATTTTCTTGCCTCAGCTTCCTGAACCCTGAGATTACAGGCACGCACAACCATGCCTGGCTTTTCAGGGTAAGATTTTAAACTATAATGATTAAGGACCAAATTTTCTTCATAAACACTACCTATTACATCCAGTATTTCGAACAAAAAGTAAAAAATATTAATGTGAAGCCAGATGTGATGGTGTATGCTTTTAATTCCAGCACTTAGGAACAGAGGCAGGTGGGTCTCTGTGAGTTTTAGCCCAGTCTGGTCTATGTAGTGAGTTACAGGAACAACCAGGGCTATGTAGAGACCCTGACTCCAAAAACAAAACAAAACAACAAAGTGAACTGAATAAAGACCGACGTATAAATTACATTTAGGTGGAGATGTGTATTTAGTATTTCATACATTCTCTTCTCCACAATTGTATGTCTGATAAAAAGTATTCATCCTGATAAACATTTCAAAGTCATGCATTTCGCTCAACCCAATGTCAGCATCAATGTTTGGAAACCTAAGTCGTTCCACTAGCCTACATCTAGAGCCCTCTATCACAGGACGGAGAGGTACAGTGAAGTACAAGGGACAGCCTTTGGGGTCAGAAACTGGTATCTGAATCCATGTTCTAACTCTTCCAGTCAATGGCCTCATGCACACCGAAGATAAGGAACAGCATGACCAATCAACAGTTGCTTCTCTTTTTCTACTGACTTGGATTTCAGACCTCAACTTGAATTGTTTTTCTGTTTAAACAATGCCCACATGGTAGTTACTCTGATTAGCATAGCACTCTTCAGTTAGCACACCTACACTCCTGTAATGGTTTACAGAGGGCAGGTGGGTAGGTCAAACCACCTGCCCAGACCTTGTCTCCCATAACTGCCACCCCCCCAAATTTAGACACAGAAAAGGAATGTAAAAAAACACCCATGTACTTAAAGGTCCAAACTACTTATATTTCTAGCACACGGGTAGTCTTCATTATTACCATAGACAGGAAATATTTTATTAAAATCCAAGGCCTACAACTACAAAAAAGTTTTACTACCTGAATAAACAGGGCAAAAACACCAATATTATGAGTTAAAATACTCTCCATTATGATTTTGTTACACCTAAATTTGTTTGTCATGGAAAAAAGAACACATCCTAGAAAAAAGTTGGAATAACATGTTCTCAGCATAAAACACACAAGTAGAAAAACCATAGAGTTCATACCTTATTAATGGTAATGATGTTATTTGCGATTACAGCAAGTAGTGCCACATCTGTTGGCCTGTGAACAAGCAACAGTTAATGCCAAACACACTTTAAACAGCCACAAACAAAAGCCTCATCCCCCAAAGGACACTTCATTTTTTTAACAACTCACTTCAGTTTGATGATCTGATTGTAAAGCTGCAGGGCCTCCTCTGTGCGACCCTGAAGCTGCAGGATATACGCCATTTGACCATGAATGATGGCCAGTTCTGCCTGTGGGTCTTCCTCAGCCCCATCCTAAGCAGAAAAAGAAACATCTACATAGTTTTACCAAGGGATCCAGACATTTGAAATATAGACAACCTTTATGAAGTCATGTAAGGTCAGGACTCTTCCCCGAGAATCAGCTTTGAGATTCAGAAGTGCCACTACAGAGAACTGTGGAAGGGAAAGTGGAAAGGAGCTCTTGAACGAACATGGCCAAAGATGCAGGAATGCAAGGCGGTGATCACTAAAAGTAATGTCTTTGTGATAACATCTCCTCAAATCTTAAAAACTGTTTTCTTGCAAAACAGACATTTAAAAAAATGCTTCTCAGGACTGGATGGCTCAGTGTTAAGAGCACACACTGCTCTTTGTAGAGGCCCTGGTTCAGTACCCAGCATTCAGATCTGGCAGCTCACAACTGCCTGTAACTCTATCTCCAGGGAATTCAAAGCTCTCTTCTGGACTTGTTGGACACCTGTCCTTACACACATAATTAAAAGCAAAATAAATCTTGAAAAAAAAAAAAAAAAAAAAAAACCACAACAAAAAAGACGTGGCATGTTATAGAATACTTCCTAGCATTTGTGAGGGCCTTTGGTTCAATCCCCGAGACCTAAAAAAAAAAATAGATGTAGATGGCTTTCTTAATTGATGTCCCAAATTAAGCTAATGTAATTGATATGCTGAAGGACTGGCTGGTGAACATGCCTAATGAATATTCAAAGCTAGGAGGCTATATTCTTTATGCATGTGTATACATATTTGTGTGTGCACATATGCATATGTGTACATGTACAACCTTGAATGCTGTTTCTTGGGTACTTGAAAAAATAGATATATTTTCACTTTAAAAAAAATTTTATTTTTAAGTGTCTGTGGGAGTACATACTGTGTTCATGGGGTATTGCAAAGGCCAGAAGAGGATGTCAGATCCCCTGGAACTAGAATTACAGGTGGTTGTAAGCCACCTGACCTGAGTACTAGGAACTGTGTTTGGATCCTCTGCAGGAGCAGCTTTTCAACTTTTACACCCTCGTTCTATCTCACCACTTTCTATCTGAGACAGGGCCTCCCACTTGCTTGGAACCTGCTGCTCAGGGCAGGCTCCACCTTTGGAGGGCTGGGATAAAGCGCAGGCCACCGTGAATGCACCATGCCCACGAACCCGGCAAATCCAGTCAGCTCTTCAGCACACACAGCAAGCACTTCACAGGGTGAGTCACCACCTCCCAGCGCCCAGCACTCTATTTTACTAACCTAGCACTACGCCGGTGAAGGAACACTGGCTGGGTGGGTATGATTTCATTTGCTTTTGATAGAGAAATGCTAAATCTAAGTATTATAGGAAAGAAGAACAAGTGCGAAAAGACGCTTGTCTCAGTACAAATCACAGAGAATGCTCAGAGTTGCTGAAGACAAGTTCCTAAAGAAAATTACTATCTGATTAGGTAAGAACCAAATGCACGGCATCATCTATCCCACAAAGTCAACACACTGCAGTGAAACTTCCCACTATTCTTCACAAGTATAAAATTTGGTTTTATTGAATACTTACAGAATCTTCTGAAAATGAACGGCGACAAAGATCTATAGGAGAAAAAGGGTAAATGGTTGTAAAATTAGCATCACTGGGCACTTCCTATTCTTTTCACAGTTCCAAAGAGCAAAAACTAATTTCTGAGCAGATTTCAAGCAGTCTACCAGCTGAGATACATCCTCAGGCCTAGGTGTGTGTTTGTTGGAAATTTCTAATTTTAGGTGTGTATTTTGCCAGCACGTGTGTGTGCATCATCCGTGTGCATGGAGGTTAGAGGAAGGCATCTGATTCCCTAGAACTGGAGTTACATATGCTTGTGAGGTACCACGTGGGTGCTAGGAACCAAACCTCGGTCCTCTGGAAGAGCAGCCAGTGCTCTTAACTGCTCAGCCATCTCTCCAGCCCTGCCAGCAACTTTTTCTGTGAGGACTGGACTAGGAATGGATTCTCTCATTGCAGGCAAGTCCTTTATTTTACTGACGACATTAGTCACCCCCAGCTCCCATGACCAATCTTTAACAACATAGAAAGTCACGTTGTTTGTAAACTTGCTCTCCTAAACATTCCTCCAATTGATCTTTATGTAAACATGTATGTGAATCTTACCTAACTATATATATTTTTAATTCTAGAAGCAGACTTCCTGGATAAGACAGTGTACCATGTGTGTGCTTGGTGCCTGTGGAGGCCTGAAGAGGGTGACAGATCCCCTAGACCTGGAGTTATAGATGGCATTGAGCCAAATTTGAAATTGGGCTACACATCACCCACGCCTTCTCCTTCCTCTCCTCCTTCCCTGCTTTCTTTTCTGTTTGGAGCTGGAGACTGAACCCCTAGCCTCGAGTGTCCTCGCTGTAACCCCAGCACCATTTTTAAATTAGAGGCTTCAAAGCAGGAAACACATGTGGAAACACATTAAATGGCCTAAAATGTCCTGGAGTGGTACTACAAATATTTACACTGATCAGTTTTGTTCTGTGTGTGTGCACACATGTGCATGTGTTTGCATATCATGTCATGTGGAGGTCAGAGGACAACCTGCAGCTGTCAGTCCTCTCCTTCCACCACGTGGAGACCGGGGGCTGAGCGCAGGCCATCAGGTTAGTGGCAAGTGCTCGCTCAGCTCTTTCCCTGGTCCTTCACCGGGTCAGGAATCATTTTATTACATACTGTTTGGTTGTTAGGTCAATTAATTTACATTTAGTACTTACAATAACCCTTCAAAGACCTGCTCTTCAAAATTAAACTTAGAAACTACTTTGATTCTCTCAATTCAGAAATTGAGATGGCCAGTGAGATAGGCTAGACAAACTTCTGAAAATTCTCACTGTCCCAGTAACTTCCACTTCATCATTTCACAAACATGAAATCGATTTTTAGAGACTGTCTAGAGTTATACACCCACACCGATTTACAGAGAGCTTGAGACTGCCAACCTTCAGCCTTCTGTAGGGTTTTCATGGCCTGGCTCAGCTGGCCTTGCCCTATCAGCGCGCAGGCAGCATTGTAACAGAGCTCATGTGTGCCTTCCTGGAGACCCAAGTTCTCCTGCCAGAGAGAAAAACGTCAGTCACACAGTAAACGGGAATCCTTTCACGGCTGTATGGAGCAGACGGACACTCACCGGAACCACTTTTTCCCAATTGCTCTGAGCTGCGACAACTGCAGAAAGGTTGGTTTTCCTCTCCTCGTCATAATCGTCCTGGGAGTTCCGGACAAGGTCTCGATAGACGGCCAAGCACTCGTCATAGCGCTCCAGGCGGTACAGCTGAGGGGCCAGAGCACACAGGTCAGAGCTGACTAACGCAGTCTTGCTTTTAGACCACACTAATGCTTTCTGGAACCAGTAAGGAAGAACATAGAAACATAGTATGAGCAAGCCAACGACTTACCTTTTATCTTTTTATTTTCAACTAGTTTTCTGAGCTAATATTTTTAAAAATATGACATGCAACGAATCTTTATTACAATACACATTTGTAGGCGTGGCTACATTTAGAGAAGCAAGTTCTTTATCATAGTTAAATGGCTAAAGGCGGTAAAAGGAAAGCTTTCTATAGAAATCTATGCTGTTACCTGAACTGCAATGATCTCACACAAAATGACTACTAAGTGCCAGTAAACAGAAGGAAAACTCAATGCTAACTAAAGACTTAAAATTTCCTAGACATTCACTGTATGCACCCCTGTACTTTCTGCTTCTCAGAAATCAGGTATGGCACATAATGACAGTAGTGCCAAGTTCATACAACATAAGTCTTGCTTCGGTCAAGCTGTTCTTGGGCTGGGTGTGGTGGTGCACGCTTTCATTCCAGCATTCAGGAAGCAGAATCAGGAAGATCTCCGGGAGTTCAGGCCAGTCTGAACTACACAGCAAGTTCCAGGTCAGCCAGAGCTATAAACTGCCTTAAAACAAAATAAACGGCTGGGCAGTAGTGGTGCACGCCTTTAACCCCAGCACTCGAGAGGCAGAGCCGGGCGGATCTCTGTGAGTTCGAGGCCAGCCTGGTCTACAGAGTGAGATCCATCCAGGACAGGCACCAAAACTACACAGAGAAACCCTGTCTCGAAAAATCAAAAAATAAAACAAACAACAAACAAACAAAAGGGGTAGTAACAGCTGCTACTCTGGATCTATTAGTCCCCTATGTGTACAGAGACTGGTTCCCTTACCCTGTAATTACCCAGTTTACATCTCCGTCCTCTCATCATTAATAGCACTTTCAGATCAGGCTTCATTTTGTCTCAAATCCTTTAAGAATATTTTCAGGGGCTGGAGAGACTGCTCTGCAGTTAAGAGTACTCGCTGTTCTTGCAAAGGACCCGGGTTCAATTCCTAGCACCTACATGGTTGTTCACAACCACTCTGTAACTCCAGTTCCTGGGCATCTGATACTGTCTTCTGACCTCCATGGGCACAAAGCAAGCATGTAGTGTACATACTATACATGGAAACAGAATACTCACACATATATAAAACTGAAAAAGTCCCCCAAATTCTTCATTACCATCCTATTTTAAACTTAGAATACTAGCCAGGTGGTGGTACACGCCTTTAATCCCAGCACTTGTGAGGCAGAGGCAGGCGGATCTCTGAGAGTTCAAGGCCAGCCTGAGCTACAGAGTGAGTTCAAGACTGCAAAGCTACACAGAGAAACCCTGTCTTGAGGGAAAAAAAAAAGAGAGAGAGAGAAACTTAGAATACTAGTTAATACTAGAAATACTGTTTCACATATGTACATAGCTCACTGGCCTTTATCGTTCTAACCAGAAGTCACATTTCATATAATAACCCTGAAGAAGTCTTAGCTTACAGAATACTAGACACACAACTCTTCCAGTGAAGAGCAAGAACATGGAATACACTCAAAACCTCAAGACTGGTTTGGTGGCTAATTTTGTCGAGCATCAGGATGGGCTGATTTCCCCATCCCTGCTCCATGTTATGGGGAAGGCCATGCCTACTTGGGGTGACTGTCAACAGGTATTTAAAGCAGTAATTACCACTTGTCCATAAAGCTCCTTTAGTTTGTCTGTCTGCTGGTTGGCACTTTCTATTGTCTTCAAGGCATTTTCAATTCTGTTCAGCCTGTACTCGCAATATGCCTTCTCAAAGGAGAGAGAGTTACTGAAGAAAAAAAAAAACAGCATGTGATTATTATCTAATAATATAACATTCTGTATTACATTAAGTCAATGATTCTCAATCTCTAGGTTTCAACCCCCAAAGACCATCAGAAAACATGTATTACAATTCATAACAGTAGCAATATTACAGTTCTGAGGTAGCAATGAAAATAACTTTATGGTTGGGGTCACCAAACATGAGGAACTGTATTAAATGGTCGGGTCGAGGCATTTTAGGAAGGTTGAGAACCACTGCTCTAAGCACTTGATACATGTTAATCTATTCAATAGTCACAGCAAAGCTTTGTGACTCGCTTCCCAAATCACAGAGACTCTTAAAGTGGCACAAAGTACTACATCTATTTCCTCATCTACTCTTCTTTCTATGAATATTAAAAAAACTACTGGTATTTTGAAACAAGTATTAAAGAAGTCAATCATGGACTAGCTAAATACACAACTGCCTTAGATAAAAAGACAATACAAATACTCAAATGGTACATCCTGACACTCAGTTGGTAAGAGTTCTTGCCTAGGATATACAAAGCCCTGGGTTCTATGCCCAGCACCTCATGGCTGGATGTGGTGGTCCATGCCTGTTATCTTAGCACTGGGAAGTACAGGTTGAGATCAGAAACCTAAACTCTTCCTCAGCTACCTCAGGAGCTTGAGGCCAGTCTGGGAGACATGAGACGCTGTCTCCAAAGAAAAAAGCTTCTTAAATCTACCTAATAAAATAAGCTATATGATGCTTCTGTTTTGGTTCACGAACCAAATAATTATCAAAGAAAAAAAATAATTACAAGTAAAATATTGTATTTACAATTAAGTAACTGGTAAAGATACAAGCAAACAAGCAGCATTTAAATACCCAGATTTAAAAAGCTCACCTACACTAATATGATATCTAAAATTCATTTTGAAGTTTCAACCAAAGTCTCCCCCTCAGAAAAAATTTATCAAAGCAAATGCAAAAAAGTAACCATTCAGGAAGTTCATGCTCTGTGAAATGAGGTCAAGGTAAGGCTGCCCCATCATCTTAAAGCCTTAATCGATTTAGATGTTTTCATACTCTAAATTACATATCTATTTGATAGAAACACGACTGTTTTCTCCCTCTCTCCTCCCACCATGAACTATTTCTTGCCCCCTTCCCCGAACCCCACCATTGGAAACAGGGTCTTAGTATATAGCCCAAGATGGCCTCAAACTAGATTATTCGCCTCAGCTTCCTGAGTGCAGGGTTACAAGCATAAGTTGTATATCTGGCTCTTTACACATTTATGGTCTGCATTCCTATACGGTTTGTTCCTTCTTAGCAGTTCAAAAGAAAGACAGCTGGGGACTGTGGCATTTACCTGTAACTCCATCATCAGGAGGTTGTAAGTTTGAGACCAGCTTGGGCTACATTGTGTGTTCCAGAACAAACAAACATGCAAATACAAAACAATGAAAACCCAGAAAAACAAGAAACAAACAAACAAACAGAAAACCCCAAACCAAAAAGCCTACGAAATGCTTCCAACAGCACAGCAGAACAGAACAAAGGTTACTACTGCTCCTTCCAAATTCAGAAGGACCGATGACAAAACCAAAACCAAAACCAAAGAGAACAAAAAAAGAGGGAAAAGAAAGGAGGTCAAAAGTAAGTGACCAGTGCAAGAAAACAATGGGAGAGGTTACACAACTCTCTTAACAAAAGTATTTCTAATAATGTACAACTAATGGATCACTTACTTGGCTAACACTTTGGTGTGAGTATTGATGACATTCAAGGCTTCTTTGAAACTTCCATTCTGGATAAGGCAAACAACTTTACAGTGCAGGGCGGTGACATCATCCTTGTTAATCTGCAATACTAGAGAACAATTTTAGGAAAGTCATTTTTAAATCCACGCCTTTCCCCCATTTTTACTAAATAAAAATGGCAATATAGCTTGCCTAACAAATGTGACGCCCTAAGTCCAATTTCCAGCATTGCAAAACAAAAAGCACAGCGCAGACACCACTTATCTTGTGGACATGTTCCAAAGAAATACTCAAAATTTCCCTTTCCCATAAGGAGATCAAAGAGACGTATAAATAACTCAGGTGGTCAAGGTTCAATGCAGGTCGGTGTCAAAATGACTAGGATCATAGTTGCCTTTGCTCCTGGTCAACTACGGGAGTTGTATTCTCAGTTTAGGAGTCAAAGGGATTTCTAGAAATTAATATTTACTGCTGAAGTGGCACTCTTGGCTCATTAAAGTATTGCTGCAGTGTGTTACATTGCTACTATGTATTGGTTGGAGGCCCAGTTAAGGGCTACCGTTAACTCAAGTAAGTTTGGGAATCAAGGATTCTATTCGACAGCTATGTCCCTCAATGCACTGTGGTCACCATCACTATCTTCATAGTAACTCAAAAACCCAAAGTGGCCAAGTGCATGTTACTGCTAAGCCCTTTACATAACTATTGCTTTGCCCAGCTAAACCGCTTGGCAGTTACACTACCAAGCCTAACACACGCCAAGTGCATCTACTGAACAGAATATGGCACAGCCACATTACAGGCATGTAGTGGAGAATAACAACGTATGGAATCTCACACTGAAGACAATGCAATTAGAAATGATCACTTATGGGGGTAAAAACACAGATCAAACTTTTCTTCCTATGCTATTTCAAATGTCGCACTCACGCGGGGACACACAGACACACACACACACACAGACACACACACACACTCTCTCTGGCTAAACACCACGGGGGAGACTCTGTACGTGGAAACGAAGAAATGGTAGGCTGGACATTCACACCTCTCCCCTTTAGAACGTGCAACACTTGTCCACCTTGTCTGCAACATGGATGATGTTACGTATGGAGGCAGGAAGGTGCCTTCTCCTGCCCCCTACTCCTGCCCCAGCCCGAGTCAACACGTCTCCTCCACGACACTGTCTGGATGACTTCCCTCAAGATGAAGAAGAAGAGTCCATCGGACACCCCCGCAAAAATCCGGCAGAGGATAAGGGATCCAGAGCACTTTGGAAGCGGTTCCGGGCGCCGCGGGCTCTTTAAGGCCCCCCTCCCCCTCGCGTCGGATCCCGCGGGCACGGAGGGAAGTCCACGTGGCCCTAAGCAGCCGGGCTCGGGCGGCCCGCCGGTGGCCGCCGGGCTGGGACCGATCCCCGGCTGGGCTCCGGGCTGCGCCGGGGGACGCGGCGGTCCCCACGGCGCTGAACCGAGGGGCCGCGCGCGGGGCCCGGGCGGCGCGTCCTCCGGACGGCCCCGGCCGCCGCGACACTCACTCTTGTTGACGGTCTTGAGGGCACGCGTGAAGTCGCCGTTCTGGCCGTAACGGTTCACCTCACTCCACAGCGCGGGTACCGACACCCCGCCGCCGCCGCTGCCGCCGCCGCTCGCCATCTTGGAGGAGACGAGGGGGTGGGAGGAGAGGGGCGACCTCTGCCCCGGAAGAGGATCTCGAGGTTGGCCGGGCGGGGGAGGAAGTTGGCGGTTGCTAGGAGACCGGGAGTCGCGAGCGTGTGGGTCCCGGCAAGCCGGTCTTCTTAGGGTCTCGCGGCAAGAAATTTGTTTACCTAGTGGCTGTCACTCCTACTCCCGATGAAAAGGCGGCTGGAGGAAGCCGGCGTCGGATTCAGAAGGGGCTCACTGAGATTGTCAGGTTTTTTTTTTTTTTGGTTTTTCGAGACAGGGTTTCTCTGTGTAGCTTTGCTCCTTTCCCGGAACTCACTTGGTAGCCCAGGCTGGCCTCGAACTCACAGAGATCCGCCTGGCTCTGCCTCCCGAGTGCTGGGATTAAAGGCGTGCGCCACCACCGCCCGGCGAAATTGTCGGTTTTTAAGATCCAGTTCAGGAGCAGAGGGCTGGAGCCCAACCGGGTGAGACTGCCCACGTTCTGGACTGGATTCTACAACTCATGGAGATGCCACATAGTAAATTACTTCTTGGAGGGCTTCCTTCAAGTATTTCTTTAAAGAAACTTGTTCATGTGTCCAGTCTACATGCTGGTTCAGAGGGTCAACTTCCTTGTGTGGCGCTGGAGAGCAGTCCCATAAAGTAAATGCTCTTACCATCAGCTACACGCTCGGTCCAAGACTGTATTGAGCACTGATCCTTCAAGTCCTATCTCACTCTTACAGTCCTGAGGCCAGAGGCCTTACTTTGTTTACTATCACTGCTTTTTATGTACCTAGGAGACCTGTGCTAAACCTCCCTTCACTTCCCAGTTAACTCCAGGTTCTCCCAATGGCGGTTGTTACTCAGCTTTTTGGTTTTTTTCTCGAGACAGGGTTTCTCTGTAACATCTCTGACTGCCCTGGAACTCGATTTGTAAACCAAAATGGCATTGAACTCAATAAGACCTACTTCCCCCTGCCTGGGATTAGACGTGTACGCCACCACTGCCAGGCTGTTACTCAGGTTTTAAACCACTATTTACTTATTTCTTGTCTGAGTCAAAGGCTCAAACTGTCTAGCCAATGGTCATATGGTGCCTGCCAACTTTATGCACTCAGCTTAATACATCATGTTGAATTTGAGAAAAGAATATCTTGGATCATGATTTCACAAATTTCAGCCCACGGCTTTGTTGTTTTGGAACCTTGGCCAGGAAGAGCATCATGGTGGGAAGCTTGTGGTAGTCACCCAAAGCTGCTCACATAATGATTACTGGGAAGCAAGAAGCTGGAGAAGGCCCAGTCCAAACGTCCCCTTTAAGAGCACACCCTGACTAGGTCCCCACTTCTAAAACTCCCACCACCTTCCAACAGTGTGAAAGGGATCTTTGGAGGACAGCTGCTGGGCAGACACTAGCTCTGCGTCCCCATCTTTGGGAATATGCACTTTTCTCATTCAGTATTTCAGTGCCACATACCTGCCTGTGCTAGAACTTTACAGTTGCTGAGAGTGAAACAAAATGTCTAGTGTACTTGGGTTATGTACTTCCTAGTTGGAAGTGATAGACAATAAACAAAAAATATACTACTAGGTGGCGGTAAGTTTTATGGAAAAACTGATGATGGAGAATGAAAGGAGACATTAATCCCCTTTTGTTCTCTGTATTTTTTCTTTGGAGAACAAAGTCTATCAAAAGTACCTTGTCACTGTTCCATATTAGGATCATTTAAAGTAAAAAGTAAAGCTCTAATTCACTGGTAGTTGTTTGCCTAGCACACATGGCCCCGAGTTCAATCCCTTCCACAGGGGTGGGTGATCCCAAACAAAAATCAACCAAAATAAACAACCAAAACCAAACAAACACCCCCCCTCCGCCCCCATACACACACACACACACACACACACACACACACACACACAGCAAAATTTCCAAACACTACAAAGGACTGTTTAGCAAAGACTTAGTAAGGGCAGAAATCCAGCTTTGCTCATCTTTGCATCCTCAGGATCTTGTGCATGTTATAGGTTGTATTTGTGGGAGGTCTCCAGGGAAAGAGAAGCAATGGTGCATGTACATGAAGACTTGTAATTAACTTGACAGCTACAGAGGTTGAGAAGCTTGTAAGTACATGAATAAACTTGGCCACTCATGATCCCTGAGAAGCTTCCACACATACTATTTTACACTAACTATCCCATGAGACAAGTGCTATTTAGCCCCACATCAGCCTGAACTGCCTTTCATATGCTGGGACCACAGGTTAACCTGCTCTAGGGATTCCCATGCTAAATAATGGCAGTCTGGACCACAGCTCAGAAACAAACCTAGCTGATGATCTAGTTAGGGTGGTTTTCATGGTGAGTTAGTTAGAATTTCATTTTCTATACAGGGTGTTAAATAGGTGTAATATAGTTATTTGTCAGGTTTACATATATTATTAACTCACTTGATTTTAGGTTATTTATTGAAGCAACAGAAATTCCAAGTAGATTTACAACAAAAATTTAAAAACCAGGCCTGGGGATGTAGTTAGTTGGCAGAGTGCTTGTCCAGCATTCACAAAGGCATGGGTCCAATCCTCAGCACCACATAAACCAGGTAGCAGTGGTAGGAGGATCAGAAGTTCAAGGTTACCCTTGGCCATAGATCAAGTGTGGGGCAAACTTAATAAACTGTACTACTTGCACACTTAAAAATGTTTCTCTACAAACCATGGAAATGACGAAAGTTGATGGGCATTATAATAGAACATACTTTGAGACACACAAAACAATTATATTGAGAACTTATACTGCATATTAAAAGAAACTAATGAGCTAGAGAAATTGCTCTTTGGTTAAGAGAATATACTGTTCTTCCAGAGGACCTGCATGATTCCCATCACCCAAATTAGGAAGTAACCGCAGTTCTAGGAAAATCTGGCAACTCTGGTCTGAGGACATTGATAATCACATGCACATACCACACATGGATACATATTTAAAAATAAAAATTTAAAAACAAGTGGTAAAACTGATGATGACCATTGCTTAATGGACGATCCTATTAACTAGTCTATCCATGCTTAAAAATGATTTTCATGTGCCAGTTAGGTGGGGTCTTCCACAAAGGGGTGGTAGAGCAGGAACATCAACACATGGCTATGGCTATTTAAGGAACAAACAGTACGCCTGTCTGAATGTTTAAAAACAACGCAATTCTCTAATTTCTAGGAGATACCTAGGCATAGCAGAAACTGTGTGATGGTTAATCGTCACTGCCAAGTTGACAGGACTTATAATCACCATGGAAACACACCGTTGGATGTGTTGGTGAGGGTGTTTCCAGAAAAGCTTAACTGAGCCAGGATGACTCACATTGAATATGGGCAGCACCACCCCATGAGCCAGACCATGGACGAGTGAAAAACAGTGAGCTGAGCACTAGCATTCACACACCTTTCTGCTTTCTGACCCTGAGAGCAGATGACTAGGGACTTCTGCCAGCATGCCTTCCACACTGTGAGCCCAAATAAACCCACCCTTTTAAGTGGCTTCGGTCAGGTGTACCGAAGAGTGCGAGGGAAACACATGCAGATTCCTCTAGAGTTTACAATCCAGCGAGAACGATTATAGCCTCCATGGTTATGTTTTATGGAAACTGAGGATGACGAAGACCAAATAACCAGCATTTTAATGTTTGTGTGTGTGTGTGTGGGGGGGGGGGGTGGTGGTGGTAAAGCGATTCCTCCTCCCAGGGCCCTGTGCATGCCACAGAAGTGCCCTACCACTAGACTGTATCTCCAGCACCTTTCCCTTTCTAAAAGAGCGTCTCACATGGCCTAGGCTGGCCTTGAACCTGGGAGACTCGAGTAGCTGGGATCAGAGTTTCATTATCAGGCCTTGCTTACACCAATGACTTTTAACCTCTTGTCCACAGACAGGCTTTCAAATAGCTAAGGAACCTATGAAATCCAACGATTTATGGAATTTTTTTTTCAAGGTAAGGTTTCTCTGTGTAGAACAGGCTGGCCTCGAAACCAGAGACCCACCTGCCTCTGCCTCCAGAGTGCTGGGATTTTCATGTGCCACCACACCTGGATCAGTCTATGCTGCAAAATGAGAAGACTGCATTAATCTTAGGGTAATCGAAGGCTCAGGGGAGAATGGGGGCCTCTAGGCATCAGGCAAATGTTAAATCTTAACTCTGATTTGTACAGAAGATAGGACAGTGTCACTTCAAAGCCTAGTCAGAAGTTAAAATGGACAAGACTTGGCCATTAAGGTTGTGAAAGGTTAAAGATCAAGGATGAAATCAAGTTTCTAACTTGGCAGACAGTGAATGTAGCAGCCTGAAGTTACAGGCACTATGGGTTTTATGATGGTGCCCATGGGACAGACAGGCAGAAACAAATGGTTAAATATAAGCCTAGCAGTACAGAGCTAGGAGTCATTCATCCTAGCTTTAGCTTAAAGTGTTAAGTTCACCTAACACTGCTAAGAACTTTAAAGGCACCAATACCCAAGAAAAGGGTGTGAAAAGATCAGTAAGTTTAACTATCTTGATGTCTAGCTGAAGGAGTGGTTCGTTACACCCTACAGGGCCCAAGCAAGTAGACCTTAAGAGGTAGCATCTGAGTAGGTGAGAGGTTAGACGTGCAGACTAGTGTGGGTTTGTCACCATTTCATCTGTGGCAGCTTCTCTGTAAGCCTAAACTCCCTTCTCATAAAAACGGACATGTAAATGACACGCAAACACATGGCTGCTCAGATTAAAGAGTAGTGACCCATAGGAAATCAGTGCTGTACAATGTAATGCAGTGATTTCCAAACACTGAATTATGGGTTTCTGACAAACTACAATAAAGATTTCCCTGCTGTTTAACAAGAGGTCATTCAAATAAAGAACTCTCTATAATCCCACCCTTCCTAGATTTTGTATATTTGTAGCCAACTTGCTGGTGTGGTAGTTGGCACTGAAAGGGAGCACGGAATTTCAAGCTAGGCATAGTAAATATGTTCAAGGCTATCGAGAGTCCTGAAGGTAGAGAAGCCAGCAGAGCAGAAGCGAGGAGTAAACACAAGACCGAACTGGCTCAGTGGATTAGGCCACTTCCCTAAACATGCATGTGATGACCATGGCAAAGGATGGGAAACACTGATGGCATCTATAGCTAAGCTTCATGAAGGACAAAATGTGTCTTCTCTGTAATGTCAGAGGTTTCAGAAGTGAATCTGGCTAGGGCCACTGTCCAGATTATACACTAGCAAACCAACCAACTAGCCCGTCACCTCACCTACCCACCCACTCCCTGATTAGAAACTGGAGATCCAATGTGGTGGTATTCTAATTGTACTGAAATGTGATTTTGATTGTATGTTAATAAATAAAGTTGCCTGGGGGTCAGAGCTGTGAGAGCCATAGACAGAGTGTGGCGGTGGTGGTGCACACCTTTAACCCCATAGATCTCTGTGTGTTCAGGGATACAGCCAGCATTGGAGACATACGCCTTTAAGACCTGGGGGGCTGTATATACAGACAGTGACGAGGCAGTCACGTGTTTGGGTTTACAACCAATGAGAAGGCAGAATGACTATGAAACGACTTAGACACAGGGAAATAGGTCTCTTTCGGGAAGCTAGGACCACTGCAGGAGGGTGAGATTTTAGCTCTGATCTCTTGGCTTTCTCTTTTACATTGGTTCTGTGTTTCTTATTTAATAAGATGGTTGGTTATATCTACAATCCAATTCTGAAAAAGGTGGTTGGTAGGAGGGTGACTGCAGGTGTGGCTAAAACATTTTACAGAAAATAAAGTTTATGACCCACAGAAGCACCTACCAAACCTAGCTAAACAGCTAAGCAGTATTTATTCATCTTTTATTGGAATGGCAAGGTGACTGCCTTTGTCCATGGATAACTGTCCTGATACCCCAAACCTCAGGAAAGAGCCCTCTGCACCACTTCCGTTCCATGTGCTTCTGTTCTACCCCTGCTCTCAATTCCTTTAAAAACAAAAGCCCCAAGCAAACCATGGGTAAGGTTTCACCCATGGAAAACCACTGGAAAAACAAACCCAAGAAAGCAAACTTTGCTGGAGGCTCCTGTAGCTGTGCACTTGCTTAGATAATGACCTACAATGTACAGACCATGCAGTGACAAGAATATAGTTATTAGCGTAAACAATACAAATATTTTAATTTTCAAATCATGAACTGTAGAAGATCAAGTAGCAACTACTGATTTACCAAAAGTGATTACTAGCATTTAGAAATCATAATTAGAAGTAACAGGTGATTGTGAGCTGTTCCACATGGATATTGAGAACAAACTCAGTTCCTCTGCGAGAGAGCCACAGCTCCAGCCCATCAGTGACATTTCTTTGCTAATGTTACAGGACTGCCCAACAATGGCTATATGGTAGGTGGTATATAATTTAATAGTGTCATACCAATTTTCCTACTATAGTGGTTTTTTTTTTTTAATAGGATCTCAACATGTAGATCTTCTGCCTCAGCCTCTGGTGTAATGAGGTTACAGAGATACATCACTATTCAGAGCTAGAAAATATCAGTAACAAATACTCAGTGACAACCTGTCAACTCATACATCTAGGTGCATTTGTTCACTAGTAAACTGAATTGTTTTCTCTGATGTGAAATCATTTTGCTTGAATTCTTTTCTTTTTAATCCAAACTGGGAATGTGTAACTTTTCTCCTAGAAATTACTTTTACAAATTGCATTCTCTGATTTTCTTGTCAGCTTGCTTTAAAGATATCCACGTGTTCAGTATGCTGGCTCGAAGTTTGGCCCACACCAAATGGTTGTTTAACCCAAATATCTGAGCAGCAAACTGGGCAGATCCTTCTGGAGAAAGTATAGTTGAACAGCCAAGACCTATTGGTTCAGAAAGAAAAAGACAGAAAAATGAGTTGTTAGCTTAAAAATAAATAAAAAGATGATAATAAGTCTAAGCCCTTATTTCTTAAATGCACATTAAACATATAAATATAGAATAATATAAAATCTGATTTAAAATTAGTAGGCTATGGCTAAGAAGTGTAATCAAATATTAATAGATGATGAGACTAGGTAGAGACACTGAGATTGCATCTTGAAATTTTGGGTATAAAGGCAGTACTGAAAAATTTCAAGGTCTTACCACTGGGCAATCGAAGAGATGACCAGACATCCTGAGCACCCCAGTCGGGTGTGATGGGGGGACAGCTGATAACTGGATATGCAGTATTACCAGACATCACTGGGCCCAAACCATTGCTTCTGCCTGCCACTGCGACAAATACAGTAGGTATGCCATCCCCTGGGGAAATGACAAGACAATCAGGTCCTTTGGTTTTGTTGACAGTAACAGCAGGAACAAAACAATGCTGGGCAGGAGATGTGGCTTTGTGGGGAAGGGGGACTTTGCTGCTAAGCCTGAAGACCTATATGCTGGACCCCTGGAACCCCTATACTAGGAGAACTGACTCATGCATGCTGTTCTCTAACCTCCATGCATGCTCCATGGTACATGAATCTGCATGCACCTATATAATAAAAATGAACGTAAAAGAAAAAATGAGCTTAATCTTTTAGTAGCCTGCTATGGAAAAAGTATCTAAAAGATGCTTGCATACATATATTGAAAATTAAGGTTCACCTTGCCACCGAACTGTACAGTAAACAATAGCCTAGGTAGAGTATCTGGCCATTTTTGAGATCTATAGTATAAAGGGAATGTCACGAAGCTGGTGAGAGAATGGCTGGCTCACAGCTTCCTTCTGCTATTGCTGCTTAGCCTCAGCAGCATGGAGAACCTCACCAGCTATCTTCCATGTTGAGTTGTCCTTCAACAGGGTGCCAGAGACTCATTTAATAGTGAATACTCAGTGTCTCGGTGCCGGGTCCATGGAGTAAAGCACCCACAGTTAAAGTGCTTAGGGTGCTTGAGACTACAGGCCCAGTCACTCCCAGTATCGACGACCAACAATGAAGTGTATATGCAAATTTCAAACTTTAAGAAGTCGATATATTTAACATAGGGTCTTACTCTAGCCCAGGCTCAGCTTGAATTACAGCAATCCTGACCTTCTCAGCTGTTATTATAGGTCTGATACCTGTTCCTGGTTTTATGTGGTGCTGGACATTGAATCCTGAATTTCCTTTTATTTAAAAAAAAAAAAAAAAAAAGATTTATTTATTACACATATAGTGTTCTTTCTACATGCCAGAAGAGGGCACTAGATCTCATTATAGATGGTTGTGAGCCACCATATGGCTGCTGGGGATTGAACTCGGGACCTCTTAACCGCTGAGCCACCTCTCCAGCCCGAATCCTGAATTTCTTGCATGCTAAGAAAGCACTCTACCAACTGAGCTGTGCTACAACTTAGCCCGCCTTTCTGGAGAAAGAATCCAAACCTTCATCAACTTATTAAAAGGACCAGAAGCCCTCCTCCCAGTAACTATACTTCTGTAGTAATGACTGAAAGAATCATACAACATTTCTTCCAGTTACGAAGTTTTCTCATGAATACAGATTTCAATATTTTAGATCAATGATAGTGTATCATTTATTTAATGTACTGTCTCCTGAAACTACAGCTTTATTTCTTCTTTCCTTCCAAGAAAGCTGACAAGATACCAGAGAGGCTCTGCTGCTGCAGCCTTAGGCTTCCCACCACCAGGTAAAAGGCTTTTCTTTTGGAACACACAGAAACAATGCTCAAGGGGCATTGCTAATTAGGCAAGGAGACCGCATGTCCTTACAGGTGTAGCATGTTTTCTTTCATGCTTGTACTTTCCAAAAAGGTTTTGCTTGCAATTTTTATTTTACACGTATGACTGTTTTGTCTCCAAGTCTATGCACATATGTGCAGAGCCCTTGGAGGCCAAAAGAGGGCAATGGATCCCAGGGCTGTGAGTGCTCTTAATCAATGAGCCATTTTTAATCTATAAACAAAAAAGATTAATATATATATATATGTGTGCCTGCATGAGTTTGTATGCGCCACATGCATGCAGGTGCCCAAAGAGGCCATAGGATGTCAGATCCCCTGGAACTGGAGTTGCAGGTAGTTCTGAGCTGCCTGATGTGGGTGCAGAGAATTCAACTGAGGCATCTTTCCAGCCCCACCACACCTGCATTAAGTTCTTTTCACTTGTTCTTTCACAGTTCTTAATGCATCCCTGGAGAGAAGTGTAAAAGTATAGGTGTGCCACATGACTTTCCTTGGAAATATGGAAAGGCTCTTTTAAACATTATTATTATTAAAAAAAAAATTTTAAAATCTTTTACCAAAATCAGAAATAGCTGACATTCTCTAGTTATTTATAAAGTTTACCTTCATATTCTGCTTTAATCCTTAAAGTTTCATCTGGTCCTTTATGGGCAGATGTTACTCGAAGTTCACATGGAATCCCAAAATTTCCACAGGCCTTCTTAATTTTCTCACAGTGCCCAAGGTCCGAAGTTGAACCCATCAGCACTACGACCCTGCACTGACTGTCAGACTTCAGAAGCAACTGGAGAAGAAACACGGGTATGAAAAAGACAAAAATGGGTACCACAGCAGTCAGTGTAACAGAGTACTTTTTCTTTTCCTTCCTCTCTCTCTCTCTTTCTGTGTGTGTGTGTGTGTGTGTGTGTGTGTGTGTGTGTGTAGGGGTGTCGAGTCAGGGCGTTCCATAGCTGAAGATGACCTCCAATTCCTGACACTCCATTCTTGCCTCTCTCCCTCCCAAATACCCAGACAGCTGGTTTTTCTGTTTTTTCCTTCACTTCTTTCGTTTCCTTGTCCCTTCCCTTCCTTTTTTGAGGTCTTGTGTAGCCCCGGTTGACCTGGGACTCACAGGTAACTGAGGATTATCTTCACCTTCTGACTCTCCCGGGTGCTGGATCACAGGTGTCTACCATCACATTTGGTTTTATGCAGTCCTGGAATCAAACCTGTGGCTTCATGCATGCTAGGCAAGCACTTGTAAACTGAGCTACACCCTCAGCACAAGGATTTTTTTGTTTTGTTTTCGGAGACAAATCTCACTATGTAGAACAGGCTGGTCTCAACCTCAGAGATATGCCCTATCTCCCTTCCAAGTGCTAGGATTAAAAGTGTGTGCTACCCCGGAGACCATTTCCTAAATAAAACACCAACAGCACAGACCCTGAGCACAACAATTAATAAATGGGACCTCTCGAAATTGAGAAGCTTTTGCAGGGCAAAAGACACAGTCAATAAGACAAAAAGACAGCCAACAGAATGGGAAAAGATCTTCACCAACCCCACATCTGACAGAGGATTGATCTCTACAGTATATAAAGAACTCAAGAAACTAGACATCAAAATACTGAACAGTCCAATTAAAAAATGGGCTAAAGAGCTAAACAGAGAATTCACAAAAGAAACACAAATGGCTGAAAGACATTTAAAGAAATGCTCAACATCCTTAATCATCAGAGAAATGCAAATCAAAACGACTCTGAGATACCACCTTATACCTGTCAGAATGGCTACGATCAAAAACACCAATGACAGTCAATGTTGGAGAGGATGTGGAGCAAAGGGAACACTCCTCCACTGTTGGTGGGAATGTAAACTTGTACAACCACTGTGGAAATCAGTATGGCAGTTTCTCAGAAAATTAGGAATCGAACTACCTCAAGACCCAGCCATCCCACTCTTGGGCATATACCCAAGGAATGCTGATTCATACCATAAAGATACATGCCCAGCTATGTTCATTGCAGCACTATTTGTAATAGCCAGAACCTGGAAACAACCTAGATGCCCGTCAACGGAAGAATGGATGAAAAAAAATGTGGTACATATACACAATGGAGTACTACTCAGCAGAGAAAAACAATGAAAGCATGAAATTTGCAGGCAAATGGATGGAACTAGAAAAAAATCACCCTGAGTGAGGTAACCCAAACCCAGAAAGACAGTCATGGTATGTACTCACTCATAGGTGGATTCTAGATATAAAATAAAGAACAATCAGACCACAACCCATAGAACCATAGAGGCTATATATATAGCATGGAGGTCCCTAGGACGACTGTGGCTTATAATACATTTCGGTTTTACTCAATTATTGAAAAAAAAAATAGCCAAATGAATGGAAACACATGAACTATGAACCAAAGGCTGAGGGGCCCCCAGCTGGATCAGGTCCTCTGAATAGGTGAGACAGTTGATTGGCTTGATCAGTTTGGGAGGCAACTAGGCAGTGGGACCAAGTCCTGTGCTCATTGCATGAGTTGGCTGTTTGAAACCTGGAGCTTATGCAGGGATGCTTGGCTCAATCTGGGAGGAGGGGAGTCTACCAGATCGATCGCAGTCCTCGGGGGAGGCTTTGCCCTGGAGGAGGTGGGAATGGGGCGTGGGCTGGGGGTAAGGGGAGGGGGTGGGAGGGGGGAGAATAGGGGAACCCGTGGCTGATATGTAGAACTGAATGGTATTGTAAAATAATATATATATATATATATAAAAGTGTGTGCTACCATGCACAGTTGACATTTTCTTTCTGAACAGACCAAAATTAAGCAGAACAAGATCATTAAAATAATAATAAAGATCTTAGGCACAGTGGTACACACCTTTAATCCCAACACCAAAGAGGCAGAGGCAGGTGAATCCCTGGGAGTTGGAGGCCATCCTGGTCTACAAAGGGAGGTCTTGTCTCAAAAAAAAAAAAAAAAACAAAAAACAAAAAAACACATCCCAAATCTCTATGTGAAAGTTTTCATAATTAAGATATTATATATATATATACATATATATATATACACTTTTAAATTTAGATAGGGACCGGCTATGAAGCTCAGGCTTGCCTCAAACTTACATCCTACTGCCTTCTGGGTCCTACAATCACAGGTGTGTACCACCTTACCTGCCTGCCAACAGATAAGAGTTTTTACAAGACAAATGTTTACTAATTAATGAAGAGGAAAATAAGCATCTTGCTATTTAGAGAATAACAAAAGTATTTTAGCATATTCTGTTGAAGCTTTTAAGGCATAATCAACCAAATTAGGTTAGGTTATAAATTTGTTAGTTGGCTGCTTTGAACTCTATATATACATAATACATAAATTGGAAATAATCTTCTAAAAAGTGATTCTGACTCATAATGAATCCCATTCAACGGTCATGGATTCATAGTGGTAATACCATAAAAATTCAAGTGACTCACAGGGGTTAGAAACAGGTGTTAACCAGGTTTCCACACCAGAATCTGAGAACGGGATGATGAACTTAACAGCATTGCTTTGGTAAGGTAGCATGGCTGCAGTCATTTCTAAACGTGTTCTTTTCTTTCAAAGTCACTGAAAAAACATACAAAACACCCCTCACCCCACCAACACCTGCCGTGGGATGATCCTTCTGTACACTGTGAATATGTATTACTCTCATTGGTTAATAATAAAGCTGTGTGGCCTACAGCAAGGCAGGATAAAGTTAGGCGGGACAATCCAACTGAGGACTCTGATGAAGGAGGGCAGAGTTGAGAGGGATGCCAGAGGACCAGTAAAGCCACGGACCACATGGCAATACCTACAGATTATTAGAAATGGGTTAATTTAAATGTAAGAGCTAGTTAGTAATAAGCCTGAACTATCGGGACAGCATTTTGTAATTAATGTAAGCTTTTGTGTGTTTACTTGGGACCAGGTGGTTGGGACAGAAAAACTCCACCTCCGTTTACAACCACCTGCACAGTTTCACCTAATCAGGTTGCCCACACTGGCCTGGAACTTTAAAGTCTTCATGTCTTGGCCTCCAAAATAGCTGAGACTGTCAGCATACACCTGGCTTGAAACACTTTTTTGTTTTTGCTATGTACAAACATGTGGAGTCCAGCAGACAACTTTAGAAGTTCTCAGGCGCCATCCAATTTTCTCTTTAATTTACAAATTTTCAATTTATTTTTGTGTATGTGTGTCCACACAAATGTGGACGTCAGAGAACTTTGTGGATTCAGCTTTTTCCTTGTGTAGCAAGTGATTTAACTACTAAGTCATCTTGTCAGTCATATTTCTCTATTTATCTAACTTTTTTCTCCCTTTCATTTTCTTCTAGAGACAAGACTGTCAGTGGCCTGGAACTTGTCAAGTATGCTGGCCAACATCTGAGGCCCAGGGGTCCTCCTGCCTTGGGATTATTTATTTTTTTTGGTGTTTTACATGGGTGCTGAAGAATCAGAGTCAGGTCTTCATGCCTGCAGAAGCCCAGTGATGTCATCAAATAAAAAACATAATGTTTTATTGCATGTTTACTAGAGAAGAATTACCTCCACTCGATCTGCAACCCACTCAAAGTTTTTCTTTACCATCTGGAGTCCTTCCTGAGTTACCTCCTTAAGGTCACGGTAACACTAGAAAATAAGAAAGTTTAGAAAACATTTTTCTCTGCTATCTTAAAACACTTTCTTCCTCTCTTTAAGTATTGCTTATGACAAGTATGCATAATGACATGTATCTGAAAAAACGCACCTTAATGTACAAATGTTTTTTTTTCAATGAAAAAGTAAAGTTTCACCTTTCATTTAAAGTCAAATGCTTTCTTCATTAGCAACTACAAGTAACTGACGTAAGCCCCTAAGACTTGGTGTGTACAGCCCCAGATCTGGCACTTAGTTTTGATATTGTGAAGATGCTTATTAGGTAAACAAGGATACTTGTTCCTTTACTGTTTAAGAATCTGAAGATGACAAACACAAAACCTGCTTTGTAGGTTAAGTTTTCCTTACGACCACAGGGGTTTCTGTTC
This sequence comes from Peromyscus leucopus, assembly GCF_004664715.2. Taxonomy (NCBI): domain Eukaryota; kingdom Metazoa; phylum Chordata; class Mammalia; order Rodentia; family Cricetidae; genus Peromyscus; species Peromyscus leucopus. The sequence continues at coordinate 63,874,670 of NC_051071.1, read as the reverse complement.
ACCTTTACTTTTTGGTACTGAGGGTTGAATCCAGGGCTTTGTGTGTGCTAAGCAAGTACCCTGCCATTGTGCTGTATCTCCAGCAAAGAGATGATTTTTAAAGGCAAACACGTAACAATCAATCAGACTAACATCCTCTTTCCCCTCACCACCACCACAGCTAGATCTTACAAAAGACAATAAGCTCAAAGCACTACATACCTGTTTGTCTTTCTGCTGGCTCCGATCTCCTGATGGCCAGAGTCTCCAGGAATCATTATCAATAACATCAGCAAGAACAATCTCTTTGGTGGTTACATCAACACCAAATTCGATCTAGAAGCAGCATATCACAAAGGAAATGATTGGAAAGAAGCACACACTACTACAGACATTTCTTAGTTACAGCCTTCAGTTTTACAACTTATTTTATCAGTACCTTCATATCGACCAGTGTACAGTTCTGGGGCAGCCACGATTTCTCCAGGATTTCAAAAATAGCTTGTGTAGCATGACTCATGATGTCCACTTCAGTCTGGCCTATAACAAGTCCAGCAAAACAAAACTTTGCAGCAATGAGTTGTTCTTCAGACCACTGTGGGTCATTATTGGCATCATCCTGAGAATAAAACAAAGCAGTACAGTTAATTTAAACCTCGAATTTTGAACTTTCCAGAAAAAATAAAGTCTCTTTTTCCTTGAATGTGTTCCTAAGAATTGAAATTTTCGCCAGGCAGTGGTGGTGCATGCTTTTAATCCCAGTACTCGGGAGACTGAGGCAGGTGGACCTCTGAGTTTGAGGCCATCCTGGTCTACAAATCAAGTTTCAGGACAGCCATGGCTTCACAGAGAAACTGTATCTTGAAAAAAAAAATTGCTATTTTTTCAATCTAATTTTCTCCCAGAATACCCTATGATTCAAGTAATTATTTTTATTTATCTACTTAAAAACTTTCATTTTCATTTGTGTATTGTGCTCCATGTGTGGAGATGAGACCAAATTCTGGTTCTCTGGAAGAGTAGCAGGTGCTGAACCACCATTCAGGCCTTAGCTTGACTACCTATTATGTGCACTTCGCTTGCACATAACACGCCATTTGTACACCGTATGCGTGCCTGGTGCCCGTGGAGGCCAGAAGAGGGAAGCAGACATGCTGGAAGTAGTTACAGGCAGATGTGAGCTGCTGTGTAGGCCAGGCACTGGGACTTGAGCCTTAAGTGAGTGCTCTTAACTGCTGAACCATCTCTCCAGTCCCTCATTTGTTGACTTTTAATAGTTCTTTTAAGTTATTTAGATAAGCAACTTATTCTAGGTAGTTAAACACTCAAGCCAAATTTACCCTCTCCCCGTAAAGCAATTTTTATGTGTATAAATGTATTTGCATTTTTAAGCAGTTAATTGTATAGCATGTTAGTATTATGATTAAAATTATCAAAATCCCAGCACTTGGGAGGCGGAGGAAGGCGGATCTCTGAGTTCAAGGCCTGGTCTAGAGTGTGTTTCAGGAAAGCCAGGCAGGGCCACACAGAGAAACCTTGTATCGAAAATCAATAAAACAAAACAACCAAAAATAAATAAATAAATAAAAATTCTTACGGACAGTGTCTCATTAAATGGCCCAGGCTGGGCTTGAACTAGTAACTTTTCTACGTCCCTTCTTTCCTTTACATTTTATTTCTAAGTAAGGTATGGACGTTTTGCCTGCATGTGTGTGTGCCTGCATTCCAGAAGAGACCATGACATCCCTGGAACTGGAACTGAGTAGCTGTGAGCCACAACATGAGTGTTGGGATCAAACTCGGGTCCTCTGGAGAGCAGATACCTTGACCATGGAGTCTTCTCTCCAGCTCCTGCCTTCATTCCTTGCTTACCAGGCAGGAATACAGGCGTGTATCACAAGGCTCACCACTCAACTAAATCTTTTTAAAACTGTCAAATCATTTTCACAGATTCCCCCCTCCAAAACCTGACTTATCATTGCTAATGTAAGCATATTTATTATCAACATGAATTTCTAGTATGGCATATGCAGTATCAGCTGTTTCAACAATGTTTAACATTTTGAGTTTGTGATTGAAGTCACAAAAGCAATCACCTTGAAGAACATCTCCACCTTTGGTGGGTAAAACTTATACCCCTCCTTTACACCAGGATTCCTTTTGAGAAAAGATCCAGTTGCTATTCTTCGGCACACCCATTCAATTGGAATCATTTCACACTGGGGTGCAATGAAAGCAGTCTCCCCATGTTTCTTGGTGAAAGCGGTTTTGATACCTACATATTGATAAAAGGGGGGAAAAAGCAATAAATTTTTCTTTAAAGGTAAGTAAGATGCTAAAGAATCAAGTTCCCATCCTTAAATTTTCTTTCCTCTTTCAATTTATTCTGATGTACGTATATGTACGTGGGTGAGTGTGCGTGTGCGTGGAGACATTGCAGAGTCAGCTCTCCCCTCTGTACATGGTTTCTGGGGGTAGAACTCAGACAAGGTAGGCTTCCATAACAAGTGCTCTACCTGCTTAGCCATCTCAGAGCACCCATCAAAAACCCCCCACCATGGGATTAGAGAGATGGCTCAGCAGTTAAGAGTGCTTACTGCTGTCCTAGAAGACCATGGTTCCAGGCACCCATGACCCTTATAACCACCTCCAGGGCATCCAACACCTCTGGCCTTTTATGGCAGCTGCACTCAAATGCACAATCCCCCACACAGACATACATAATTAAAATTAAAATAATAAAATGTTTTCCTATTAGTTATCAAAACAGCAGACAGTTTCATTTTCATATCACATGGCAAACCATACACCAGGTCTAAAGCCAAGTTCAGAGTGTTTTGCCCTCCAGCTAGTCAGTGTATTCTAAAGACACCAAGTCTCTCCCCTCTATACCACCGACTATCTAACTAGAAAGCACATAAATTATCCGAGTGGTGTTACCTCTAAAGCTAACCTGACTACAGAATTCTCACGTTCTACAGTTCAGTATCAATCAGAACAGCCCTAAATCCTGAAGATAGCTTTTCTTTTAATGTTAAATATCCTTGAGAAAGCATCCATCACGTGTTCTTCTATTCTCTTCTCTTTGACTATAACTGAAAAGCTAAGCCAAAGAGCTGTTTGGAATGGAACCTGTGACTTTGGAAACTAATAACCTCTCTGATAATAGTTTAAATACATCATGCACTAGAGAGGCAGATCTGCAGTTGAGAGCATTTATTGCTTTTGCAGAGCTGGATGTGGCTCCTAGCATCCTCACCTGCTGCGGGCCGCAGGAATATATCATAAGAACTCAGCTGGTTATGGCAAAGTCACTACCTGGAGGAATCAGGGAATTCCTCCAGAGGAAGCCAAATCCCAAGGAGTTTTTGGTGTTACTTGGCTTGTTATATATCAGCTGTCTTCTGTTATGAAAATCATGTGTGCCTTCATAGTTTTCCTAATTGACTTTTCCCTAAGAAGGGCTAACAGTGTAGACTGATCACTCACTCTCTGGACATACACATTCCAGGTATTTGGAGAACAGCCTCAGGAAAGGCTTTCTCTGGAATCAGATTATCTATCTCCCTTGGCCACTTTCAAGGACTACAGGAAACACCACCCAGGTGGGCACCCATTGTTAGTCCCAGGTGGACTAACAATGGTAACAGCCCACATGCAAGTCTCCTGACTTATGGTAAATTCCACAAGGGGACACCGCCTAGGAGAGGTGGACGTTAATAGCTTTACACAATTTAGCTCGGACCCTCCCTTTTATATACCGCGACTTCCAGGGCACAAGAGGAGAAGAGAAAAAGAGAATGGAAGAACTAGATGGGTAAGAACTTGAGAGGAACGAACTGAGATGGGGAAGAACTAAATTGAAGGACTTAAAAGAGAGGACTAGAGGAACAAGATGGAAGATGAGGAAGAGCCAGATGGGGAAGAACAAGATGAGGAAGAGCCAGATGAGAGAGAAGGAGACGAGAGAGGAGCTGATAGGGGAAAGAACTAGATAGATGAGAACCTAGAAGGGACAGAACTAGATGAAGGAATTAAGATAGAACCTAGAGGGGATCGCAGACAAGTGTAGAGAGAAATCAGGCTAAAGATGACCTAAATATGAGAGCAGAATATAAGCTTGTAACTGTCACAGAATAATAAAGTATATGGACTAAGGAGTTTCGTGTACATAGATTCATTTCTTCTCATCAAAGATTATCAGCTGGTTGTAGATTCTTCCCGGACCCTGGGAGGGGACTATCGAGGGGCTGGACCCCCATAGTCCCCGATACTCACCAAAGTTTACAACCACCTATAATCTAGATCCATGGGACTAGATGTCCTCTTTGTATACCAGAGCTCATGCATGCATGTGGTGTCCCCCCCCCCCACTTCAGCACATACACATAAACTTGGAAAACAAAACCTCAAGATCCAATAAACAGTAATAAAAAAAATCCTAACTGACCCCCTCACTCCAATATTCTGTACAGTTTGATCTTTTAACTTATCCACTGGAAGAAGTCTTCCTTCAGTTTTTCAAAAGGTGGACCTCTGTCCTAAGTTCAGCCCAGTCACTTACACTTAGAACAGCAGGGCAGCAAGGCACAGCTGCTATCGGCAAACACTTCTCAGTGTTTACAAGCAGAAGAGGGACCTACAATTCTGTACTGTCTACAGTAGGCAGAACAAAGACACAACTGTGCAACATTCCAAGGAGTTCACTCCAGTTACGACTTGATGTTGCTAATACCAGGAAGGCTTCTTTTAGAGTTAAATTCCCTAAGGCTAAAGATTGCCTGGCAGAGGGAAATTACACCAGTGGTTTACTTGACTGATGACTGTAGGAAACTGTTAGTTTCTTAAATTCTTTTTTCTTTGTGGGAGGTGGGTTTGAATGCTTGGTCCCCAGTTGGTGGAACTGTTTAGGATTAGGTGTGGCCTTGTTGGATGAGGTTGTCGTGGCTTTGATGTTTCAAAAGCTCAAGCTATTCTCAGCTTTCTCTGCCTCCTATTTGTGGTGTAAGCTCTCAGCTATTGCTCCAGTGCCCTGCCTGGCCTGGCCTGCCTGCCACCCCTACCCCCCTTCATGGTCATGGACTCTACTCCCTGGAACTGTAAGCCCCAAAATAAATACTTTCTTTTATAAGTTGCCTCAGTCATGGTAACAGAAAAGTAACTAAGACTGTGGGAATTTTGGAGATTGAACGACAGTCTTTGTGCAAGCTAAGCAAGTACCGTATCACTGAGCTATCCCCAGCTTAAGGTTTCTTTGACCTTAAACACCATTACTTCCAAACCAGTAAACTGTTAACAGTGAACCTTAAAAGCTCTTGCCTTGATTTTAGTATGTGCAACTTAGCCTGTGAGACATTCCCAAACAGGTTAACACCCAGAGAAAGAGCCAGTTACCTGCATTTGATGTAATAAAATACACGGGTAAGTATAACGTGTTCTTAATCCAAATAATTTCTCCCCCGAAAACTGATGTATATGAAAGACACACAGGAGGCACTCACCGGCATCCTTTAACAACTGAAAAATACAGCTGGTAATCTTGTTGGAGATCGCGGCTTTGCCTTCCAGGTGGTTCTTTCTAGCTGCATTTCCTGCTGTAATCTGGTCCTTGGACTGCAGGAGGACTCTTCCTGGATTATCTAACAACTCGTAGACTTCTTTTGTTTTACCCTCATAGAGTTTTCTCCCAATGTTCAGTACTGTGGAAATAAAACAGAACTGTATTTGATTCAGGAAGATTTCCCAAATATTAAAAAATCAGCTAAAGCTGGGCGGTGGTGGCACACCATTAATCCCAGCACTTGGGAGGTAGAGGCAGGCAGATCTCTGAGTTCGAGGCCAGCCTGGGCTACAGAGTGAGATCCAGGAAAGGTGCAAAGCTACACAGAGAAACCCTGTCTCGAAAAACAAACAAACAAACAAAAAGAATCAGCTAAAATGTTGAATCACTGCATAGAAAGTGATTAATATAAATAAAAACCATTTGCATAAGCCTTATACTCTTCAAGGTATCATCACATAATTTTGTGTTAGTATAACTGTATTAACTACAGATTAGAAAACTAAGGCTCACAAAAGTTGAGGTCACACATTTAGTATATGCAGAACTAGAAATAATCCCAAATCTTCTGATATCAACACCATGCTTTCTGTACTATCAACTTGTCTTTAAACCAAAACAATTAAAATTAATGTAACCACAGTATTTTTGTACACACAAGTACAATACATTATTTAAACTAACTTACAGGAGAAAAACGCTTTATTTTTCCTGACTTTTCTAACAAAGTAAATGGGGAAATTCAGAGCAATTTCTTGATTTCCCATTATTGTGTAAAAGGCTCCGTCACTCATCTAAAAACCTGATAGGTGGTGGAGGCAGTGACAGCAGCGGAGCTAGCGTAACGTCTAAAAGTCTAGGTTGAAAGTCTAGTAGCAAAGGGAAAACAAACAACTCCCAAACCAAGACATTTTTATGACATTAAGTTCTGAAGCTAGCCCTGCCCGACTCCTGCCAGGCATGGAGACAACAGCAAGCTTTCCTCTGTTTACATTTGGGTTAGTATCCGGAAGAATATTATTTCTCAGTCTTCTGCCAACAGGTTAAGTACCCTCTCGCCACTGATGTTGCAAGGAAGTACCAGGAAATGAATACAAAAGCATTTTCTTCTTTTCTGAGACGGTCTCACTCTATAGCCCTGGCTAGCCTGGAATGCCCTTTGTAGACACATCAGTCTAACCTCAAACTCGGAGATCCATCTGCCTCTGCCTCTCACTGTGATGAAAGATGGTTGCATCACCAGAACAGGCAAAAGCATCTCATCTTAATGTCAGTCTCAGTACCTAGAGAACACTAGAGTCCACATTAGAATGATCTAGATGAAGATTAAAAGTAATCAAAGTTTAAAGGTATAGGGAATTGCTTCTCATGTTTCCACAACATATTTACCCTCACTCAGTACTTTTCCAGTGTATCTGTGTGCCAGGACACAACAGCAAACAAAATTTGGCTTCTGCTCTCAAGGGACCCAAGAGTCTTGAAGGAAGCTGGTACTAAATAAGAAATCATAATAGAAATAATAAAAAATAGAGACTATGGGATCCCATATTCACAGCAGGGACCCCTTACTTACATCAGAGAAGCCTAGAACAAAGTTCCATGGAGCCCTGAAAAATGACCACACTCACCAAGAGGTAATTAAAAGTGGCAAAGCCAAGCAATGCTAGTGTGGAGCAGGCCAGTCTGGCCGAGCACTTGGTACTCTAGTAGACATTTTTATGACATTAAGTTCTGAAGCTAGCCCCGCCCGACTCCTGCTAGATCGGTAGCAGTCAGAGCAGCCAAGTGGACAGTGCAGCAGGGGATAAAGTTAGAAGAGTCAGCCGGGGAGGTCAGCCTGCTCTACAGGGCAGCTCCAGGACAGCCAGTCACACAGTGAGACCCTGCCTGTGAAAACTAAACAAGAGTTGATTACGTCACACCACCAGTTGGCACAGGAAAACAAGTGTCCAAGAAGGAAACCGATGGCCTAGCATTGGCTCCATGTTCTTGAAACGGACTGCAGGGAGACCTGGCTACAACCACGTGAGCTGACCTTTGGCCTGGACCAAACTAGGTTTCTGAAACAGTTTTACAACCTGTTACCCACACAGTATACTGACACTTTCATCCAAACTCCCCAGAGATAATTTTCTTATGAGAAAACTTAACGTTTGGTAGCATCAACTATATGTATATCCCTGCAAGTGATCTGTTTTCAACCATTTTTGTGGTTTAAAACTGTAAAGAGGTCATCTTGTAAAAACTCAATACACCATTCAAATCTATTTGCCTTTCAGTATCTGGGATCACAATCCTAATTAGCACTAAATACATGTAATTTTTCTTTTTTTCATCTAGCTAAATTTGTAGACAATTGGTAATTGTCTAATGATAAATAATTTGATTAACAGATTCCACTGTGGTGTAGAAGTCTAGAAGGATCAACAAAGTTTAAAAAGCCCTGTAGGCTATAGCTCCAGTTTTGAGCTCTAAATTTATTTCCCTATTTCCTTTCTAGAACTCCAACTTCTTTAATTTTTTCATCAGCCATGTTGAGTTTAGACTTAACCTGAGGACCAGGGGGTGGTTAAGTACTGAGGAAAGAGCAGTAGACAGACTCAGTATATTAAAAGAACAGATTTAGTAATGGGAAACAAAGGGCTTTAGTCTAGACTTGTATTTAAAGAAATAAAAGGGGCTGGAAAGATGTTTCTGCAGTCAAGAGTGCAACTGCTCTCGCTTAAGACCCAAAGTCAGTTCCCAGCAGCCACGCTAGGTGGCTCACATTCAGTGTACTCCAGCCCAAGGCAGGACCCATGAGCACTCACATGCACACATCCACACCAGAAATAAAACAGGGTCTGTAGGAGACGGCTCGGCAATTAAGAGCACTTGCTGTCTTGCAGAGAACCCAGGTTCAGTTCCTAGCACCCACATGGTGGCTTACTCACAACCATTCTAAACTCCAGTTAAAGGGACTCCAATGCCTTCTGACCCTTGCCAGCACTAGGGGCACATGTTACATGTGGTATGCATACATACACGCAGGCAAAACACATTAAAGAAAAATGCAAAATAAAACTTTTTTTTTTTAAACTAAAAGTTTTAATAGGCTAAAATGAAGCCAGGGACCTCTATCCCAGTATTTGGGAGGGGGAAGCAAAATTCAAGTCCAGACTCCGCCACATGAGTTCCAGGCCAGCCTGGGCCAAATCACAAATAAAAAGACTAAAATGAAATTAAGTGAGCAAACAAAGTTTCTACCGACAGTTCTAAAATTTACCCAAATCTATATACTCATCATGTAGTCTTGAGTGATTTTAAACAATAGGCATAAAAATACAAGTGTGGAGCCCAGTTCCAATAAATACATCTGTGAAAACACTTCCGCATTGAAGGCTTGGAGAACACTGTGGAAGAAGGCGAGGAGAGACTGTAAGAGCCAGAGGAACAGGGAATTTGCTGAGATCGTGTCTCCTGGCAACATCAGAAGCTACACCCATAAAGTCTCACCAGCATGACTGTCCGAATGTAAGCTGAACAAGGAGGGGTACCAATGGACACGATAAAATGAATGGAAAAAGCTCATGGGGTTTCAACCCTACAAAAAAAGAGCTGCAGGCAACTGAGGAAAGCTGGATCGGGAGGTGGTCTTCCCCAACACCAACTGGTTGCTCAGTGCCAATGTTCAGCCTTGAAAACAGACATACAAATAACATTATAAGGGACGAGTGGGTTATATTTAATACATATGTATGTAGATAAACATATGCACACAATAACAGTTAATAAAAAGAGGCCATGAATTTAAGGACAGAGGGAGGGTGTCTGTGGGAGAGAGTGAAGGAGGAAAGGGCGAGGAGAACCGCTATATCCAAACCTCAAAAATTAAGAAACGAACTATAAAAAAAAAAAATGTAGGAAGCATGTCTTCAAGTATCAAAATGACTGTTGAAAATTAATAGGCCAGGTGGGCAAGGTGGTATGTGCCTTTAATCTCAGCAAGTCCTGTGAATTCCAGGCCAGCCAAGGCTATACAGAGACCATGTTGCAAAACCAACACACACACACACACACACACACACACACACACACACACACACACACACTCCAACCCCATAAATGGGTAAATTCAAACAGAAACAGATGAAGTCTGAGATCGGTTTCATGGAATTTAAATTTAAGTCTTAAAAAAACAAACATTCTAGCACTGTGCTGTCCAGTAAGGATACACACTGCAAGTTTCTGAGTACAAAGGGCCTTTTAGAAGGCACAAAGCTGTATCTATTAGAAAGGCCTCTAACTCCAGTTCCCGGTGACCAGATACCCTCCAGACTTCTCAAGAATGCCTAAACATAGCATCCACTCCCATAAACACACATATAAATGTGGGTGGGGCGGGGTGGGGTGAGATGGGGAAGATTCTAGAGATTTTAGAAGTTTACAAGTATAGGCACCTTGATGTGAGAAAAATTGCGGGCCAAAGTCCCTATTTATGAAGCTGTAGCACCGTTGTTTTGTTTTGCTTTTCATAAGTGGGAAAGAATGTGCTGGGGCACCAACCCAAACCATTACTTCATTACCTAGAAACTTTTTTTTTAATTATGTAGTGTTCTGTCTGCATGTATGCCTGCAGGCCAGAAGAGGGCGACAGGTCTCATTACAGATGGTTGTGAGCCACCATGTGGTTGCTGGGAATTGGAAGTCAGGACCTCTGGAAGAACAGCTAGTGCTCTTAACCTTTGAGCCATCTCTCCAGCCCCCTAGAAACTTTTGTTGTGGTCCAAGACAGCATTTTATTATAAAAGGTACACACCACTTTTCCTGAGGCTCTTACCACGCAGAGACAAAATGGTAGCGTAATTAGCCAAATCTATCAAACAAAAAGTGATAAACTGTTTGCCTTCAATTTTGGCGCTCTCCAAAGTTATCGTGGCATCAAAGACTACCAGCTAGTACCGATCGGTACTCGCCCACACCCGTAACCCGAAATTCTAGGCAAGCCTGGACCACAAATCTAGCGAGCACTTGATCAAAACAAAAAGTCTGGACCTACAGTCATATTATTATTAAACTATTAACCTTACGGCCAAGGAGATTATTGGTGTATTAATCTTGCCAGAATACACAAGACTTGGGTTGAAAACTTCTGCTAGATTTTCCTGATTGTTTACCTATCACAGTTTCTACGCACTTCGTTATTTTCTGGCCATTTCTCCTCGGGAGTACCTTCCCACTCTGCTACTTTCCTCCAGTCCCGGGGCCATTTCTGGGTATTTCCGGAGGCCCCGGGTGCTTAGGGTCCAATGCACGTCTCCCAGCGCTTGGACCACGTGTGCAGGATCCAGGACCCAGGCGCCATCGTGAGGTAGCGAGCAGGGCACTGGAGCAGGAAGACTACAATCCGACCCCGGGGCTGCACGTGTCCGCGTCAAGCATGCTAACTTCCTGCTGGGGGATAGGGCGACTCTAGCGGGTCCGAAAGCCGGCTACTCACCCTCAGCTGTCGCCATTATCCGAGGTGGGTTGGAGGTGTAGTCCGCGCGGGAAAGAGCAGCAGCGCCCTGGAAAACAAGAGCGATCAGAGGCTTAGCGGAGCGGGGAAGGGCGGTGCAACGCACAGACACGCCCCCAGACAGAGCGGCTAGTTCAGGTCCGTCTGTGTTCCCCTAAGGTGACCGCCAAGTCCTGGACTGGCCGCTGCCGGGGCTGGGATCACCACCCCGGGCTTCCCGCCGCGCAGGCGCGCTGACGCGACCCCGCTTCCGGGCGGCCCTGCGTCGTAGTTCCCAGCCGCGGAAAGTGGCGCGCAGGCTGCAGCCCCCGCCGGCAGGCGGGGAAAGGGTTCTGGGTCGGAGCGAACCAAGTCCCGATGGCCGGGGGAAGGCGTGCGACCAGGGGCACGCACAGTTCACATCTTCTGGGGGAAAAACACCACTCAATGAACTCCTCTCATCACCTAGGTCTCGGAGCGGGAAGATAACGGGGACTTCCACGTGCAGGAAGACGAGCGCTGCGGACCTCTCCCGCGGAGAACTGACCCCACCCCCTTGGCTCCATAGCCCCGCCCCCGCCCCGTGCCGTTGCTGATTGGCGGGGCGCTGGAGGCCGAGCTGGCCACGCCCCCTGGGGGAAGCGCGCGCCGCCGCAGTAGCGAGAACCTAGCCCGCGGGGAAGGAGGAGGCAGTAGTGAGAGGTTCTGAAGCCTGCTAGAGAGGAGCGGACAGCTGGTTGGCGCTGGGACCACGCCGCGGCAGCAGGTCCCTCCACGTGCTCTCGGCGGCGCCATGGAACTGGAGGAGTTGGGGATCCGTGAGGAATGTGGCGTGTTCGGATGCATCGCTTCTGGAGAGTGGCCCACGCAGCTGGATGTGCCGCATGTGATCACTCTGGGACTCGTGGGGCTGCAGCACCGGTGAGCAACAGGATGAGGGGTGGGGGTGGAGTGGCCAGTCTTTTGCACAGCTCCGCGAGCCGCTTCTCAGCTCAGGAGCTATGGACACCGCAGGACTAGGAGGCTGGATCTCGCGGATCAGGCAGGACCAGTACCTGCTCAGGGCACACTGACCCAGTGGGGGTGGGGTACACCTTGCCTCATAGACATTAACCTAGCCTGTCGTGTTCCTCGCTAAACTAAATGCCCTTTACTGGTTAACTCCAAGAATGTGCACCTCTCCTGCGGGTTTGTTAGGCTCGAGTTTGCTTACACTAGCCGGGTTGGGAAGGAATCCTTCAGATCTCCTTGAACCTAGAACTGTTCTTGAGATAAGCTTCTGTAAGGTGGTGGCTGGTAAAGGTCCTCCAACATTTTTAGTTTTTTTGCGGGTGGCCTCCAGCTTGCAGAATCTTTGTTTGCAAGGGCAGAGCTATTGAGCAGATTGTCAGCCTGAAAGCAGTTATAGGTTTGGGGGTTATGAGTTTGAAAGTAGTTACAGCTATGGGAATTTGGGGAATCCAGAGTTCAGATCCAGGGAAATAGGACTAGTACATATCCCAAACGAGTCATAGTAGTAGTAGATTTCAAGTACGTTAACTCAAATCATAGGTCGAAGATTGATTGGTAAAGTTTTAATATAATAAATGAAAATAGTAAGAGCCAATAGCGAACTCCCTTCTTTAATGGGGGAGAGGAGTAGTGCTTGATGTCAAGATACATATTGACTTGGAAAAATTGGGATATGCCTTCGAAGTAAACAAAACAAAAAAGCCTTTGCTTCCATAATCTTTTGGTTTTTTACCACCTGACTTAACTGGCAGTAGAAGGAAATTATACAAACTAGGAGTTGCATGTCTCCCCAAAGTATCACAACGTTTCAAAAGACAATACAGTAGCGACAACTTCTAGAACACACCTGGGCAATAATATCAGCAATGTGGGTGCCACATGGATAAATGCATTCCTAATGATTACCGTTCCCTTGCCAAACTTAACTTAGAAGTAGTCTTTTTGTTTTTTTCTCAGCCCCAAATCTTTGTTTTGAGTTTAGCATTCTGTTACTCCTTGTTTACTAAAAAGCATCTGGGAGCGGGTGGTGGTGGTGGGACACACCTTTAAATCCCAGCACTGGGGAGGCAGAGGAGGCGGATCTCTGTGAGTTTAAGGCCAGCCTGGTCTACAGAGCAGGTTCTAGGACAGCCAGGGCTACACAGAGAAACTCTGTCTTTTAAAAAAAAGCATCTAGGATGAATCAGTACAATTTTTTTTTTTTTACTTTGAGTAGCTGTCTTGAATGAGTTGACCTTGTAATAGAGTTCTCATTTTTAAAAATGCACAAACTGAGCATGTTCAATTTACGTATTTAGAACGGGTGGTGGTGGTGGTGGTGGTGAAGGTTCACGCCTTTAATCCTAGCACTCAGGAGGCAGAGGTAGGCAAATCTCTGAGTTCAAGGCCAGCCTGGGCTTCAGACCTAGTTCTAGGAAAGGTTCCAAAGCTACGCAGAGAAACGCTGTCTCAAAAACAAAACAAAAAAGAAATACACACACACACACACACACACACACACACACACACACACACACATACACACCCATGTAACAACAATTAATGAAAAAGAAGGGGTATGTAGGAGGATTTGGAGGGTAGAAGGGAAAGGGGGGCTGATATAATTATGTTATAATCTTAAAAAAATGGTTGAGAGCTGGGAATGTGCTCAATGGTAGAACACTTGCCTAGGTTCAGTCCTTAGTACTTAAAAAAAAAAAATCCAAAGAGAAATTGAAGTCTGCTTGTGTGATTCTGAAGAGCAGTAGTCTCTAACACTGTTAGATGATATTTTGAATGCCATTAGGAGCAGTGGGAATGGCCCTAGAGAATGCTAGACAGTGGATGAAAGCGAGGCCATCTTTTTCCTAACTGCGCCGTTTTGGTCCGTTGCTCAGAAAGCTTCCCTCAGCCTTCATTTTTCATTTGTGTCTGTAGCTCTTCAAATGCGCAGCTGAGGGAAAGTCAGCTTTTTCAGAACTGGACTTGCCAAATGCGGCAGCACACGCCGCTAATCCCCCAGCACTGGAGAGGCAAACAGATCTCTTGAGTTTGAGGCCACATAGCAAGTTCCAGGCCAGCCAGAGAGACGGGGGGAACCCTGTCTCAAGACAACTTGATCTAGTTACATGCCCTATGTTGTGTTTGCTCTAGTTGCTCTTCTATGAAGGAACTGTGAGATTAGATAATGTAAGGACGATAAAGATAAGTGGTATCAATGGGTTGTATTATATAGTGGAGAGTGTAATCTCAGCGTTGGCAAAAACAGGAGTCTCGCTACCAAGGGAGGGAGAGAGGAAGGGAGGAATTGCTTTATTAGGGTGGCTATTTAATTAAACCAAGCAAGTCTTTGTTAGGAGACTAGTGTTGAAAATAGGACTGTGGTATTTCTTTTTCTGCTTTTGATCAGCAACGATAAGCTAGTTTCTGGGGGTTTACATGCACTAGAGAACAACTTATGATTTTTCTTGACTAAGAATGACATCATTAAGGTTTACCTAGTTCTCACTACAGATCCTAGGCAAAGCAAAATTTTAAATTAGTGAAAGGTTCTTACTTTGGTAGAATTGATATTAATTGGAAAATGAGTGGAGCACCCTTATGTTTAGAAGATATAATAATTGCCCACTTACCCTAAAATAGCAGATCAGGGTCAAAGAAAGATTAAGAATATGTTTTGAGGGAAGGCTTGCTCAGGATTGTACAAGGGCCTCGCATTGGCTAAGCACACACTGTTCCACCAAGTTACACACCCAGCCCAAGAGCTGATGTATGTATGGCATTGAACATGGGAATATTAAAACCTGAAACCTAGAAAGGTGGCCATAGGTAGATATATAGTATAATTATAGACACTATTTCTTCATAAGAGGGGTAGTTTATTGTAGAAGCCTCCAATTTTACTTATCACATGAGGATGTACTCAAATAAATTGAAAACATCAGGTCTGGTAGTTTGTAGAGTTCTGAACAAACTAGACGTCTCTAGTAGATGACTTTTCTCTTTAAGTCATCCTCATATCTTATGGAGAGTAGAATGGGCTGGACCTATTTAAAATTCCATAAAAGGAATTACTAGACACATGCCATGAACCCTTGCTTAAAGATTCATTGTATAGTGTGGATATGGTTTATCCTCCAAAGGTTTGTGTGTGGGAAGTGGCCCTCAGTGTGGCAGTACTCTACTGGTATCTTTTGTTTGTTTGTTTTCGAGACGAGGTTTCTCTGTGTAGCTTTGTGCCTGTCCTGGATCTCGCTCTGTAGACCAGGCTGGCCTTGAACTCACAAAGATCCACTTGGTTCTGCCTCTCAAGTGCTGGGATTAAAGGCGTGAGCCACCACTGCCCGGCTCTACTGGTATATTTTAAGAGATGGGAGCCAGAGGCAGGCGGATCTCTGAGTTCAGGGCCAGCCTGGTGTGCAGGGGTAATTCCAGGACAGCCAGGGGTACACAGAAACTCTTGTCTTGAAAAGCCAAAAAGAAAAGAGAGAGAGAGAGAGAAAGTTTGCAGGAAGGTGAGTGGCTGGGTAGTGTGGGTTAATGGTGGTCTCCCTGCGTTAGTTCTCTGAGAGCAAGTTGTTATTATAAGAGTGAGCCTGACCCTTGAATTCTTTTGGCATTCTGTCCAACTATGCTTTCCCTCTTTTCCTCCCTCCTCATTAATCTTGACCCTTACCATGGAGTCATCCACAAGTTCAAGGTCTGATTGGTCTGCAGAGTGAGTTCCAGGATAGCCAAGGCTACACAGAGAAACCCTGTCTCAAAAAACCAAAAGAAAACCAAAACCAAAAAAGTACAAAATACCTTGCCTGATGTATTTTGTTATAGTAACTGAAAATAGATGGTGAATTTCGTTAGATAGGAGATGCGTGTGCCCTATGTCAGTGAGTTATCAAGGCCCCAGGACAGGAATCAAAATCAACAACTAAGAGATATTTTCAGACTTCTAAAAACTTCTGAAGTTTACCTGATGAAGTTGAGGGTCCTGTTGGAAGATACATTCTGTAGAATCTTCCAGTTCTGTTTTAAGCTTTCAGGAAACTGATTTATTTATAATGATCTCAGGAGAAGTTTTCTTGAGAGATGTAGACACTGGTTCAGCACCAGCACCAGAAAAGCACCCAGTAGGGAAAAACAGCCCCCGTGGGAAGCAGTATATTGAGGAACACAGTAGGAGCTTCTCGGGGACCTTGTTGGGGGTTCCAGAGAAAGGTTGGTGATATTAACCATGAAGATGAAACACCGGCTTCGTCTTGGGCAATTCTCATAACCCTCTAGGTGTGTTTTCTCATAGCTTGGCTACACCTAAGTATTTAATTGTAAAGTTCTAGTGTTGAGATGTAGTTGGTTCAGAATGATGCTTTTACGCTGTTAAGCCAGCGGCAATTTCTCTTCCGTAAGGGATTCACTGGAGGTTAGGGGGGGGAGGGACAACTCATCTGACCTACATTTTATAAATAAAAAAAGGAATAGATTTTCACCTGACTTGAGTTGAAAGAGTTGGGAAGTGGGGGTCGGGATCAAGTTTCCTCTTCTCCAGTACTGTTGCACGGCCCTTCAGCTCGGGGATATATACTCCAAGAAGTGCATCATTGGGCTGTTTTGTCGCTGTGCTCATCACAGCTCTTAACATACACTCTTGTCCAGGTCGGTCACTCAACAGAGTGTTTGGAGCCAATCAAGAGACTTGGTAAACATTAGACGTAGGAGGCTGCTGCCCGGGTAACACAGCCTGGTTGTTTTACATCACGGAGCCTTTTTATAAATAGCAGGGCACTAACATAATGATGAAAAGTACAGCCTATAGCAAACTACAGGAACTAGTAACATTGTAGTCGGCTACCATTACCGGGTGTTATATACTTAATTTTAGCAGCCCGGGGGTCCAGCCCTCAGAGCCACTACCCAGGGTAACTTCAGAGAATGCCTCTCAGGAGCGAAGATTGAAAGATTTCTATAATAATTTCACACCCACTGGCAAAGTGGTCTTACTCTATTGTACTCTTTACTGTTCCGTGTTCTTATTTCTTCTTCCTCTTTTTTCTTCTCTTTATTCTACCCATTACAAATTCCCAAGCCTATATATAGCCATTCATTAACAACTTGTTAGTAATAAAAAAAAAAAAAACTACAAAGCAAACTCTCAGGGACAAGTATTCTTTGTGTATGTAATAAAGAGTCACGTGGCAAAAGCTTGGTTAGTTTAATTAGTGACTCACATAGATGCAGGTTATAAAAGTTTGACTCGTCTCTTAAAGGGATAGTTACAAGGCTTACAAAAGGAAGAAACTGAACCAATGAGACGTCTAAGGAAGAGGCAAACTACCCACGTGTGCTATATCACATTTCTTAAGTGTGATTAATAATGTCCAGATAGGGTTAGTCAGTTAATAGCCTTTTCCTAATAATCACCTGAATCTCAGGACCTAAACAGTCTACTGAACCTAAAATCTTGCATTAAAAACTGATGTGGAAGTATATGCAAAGTGTTAATAATTAATTGCTTTTTGAATCAGAGTGGGGAGGGGCCGCTGGAGGAAGCTTAGCGCAACACAGGTGCTGTTGATCTCTGAAGGACTTTGGTATAGTAAGGCCGGATACCTGCAGTATCGCCTAGTTTGCCATAAATCTTCTGAAGGTCTTCGATCCAACAAGGCTAGACACCTGCCCTTCCGCTCTGTGAAAGTTTGTCTGGCTAGTTTGCCCTGTCAGTGGCTAAAGACGGAGCACAGACCTCTAACCGTCACACGGAACAATAGAGCTAGTTATGAAGCACATTTTAGTATGTTTCTGTTCATCACAATTCAACAGTTAAATGAGAAGTCGTCTCCTAGACCATCCACAAAATATGTGTGCCCATAAGATTGAGATGTAATCGTGAGATTACATGTGCACATTACATGAAAATGCATGCATGGTAAATGGGGAGATATTATAGCTATTATTGCACAAGAAATTACAGATGGAAGCATCAGTTTTCAGAGTCAGTGATCCGTTAGCCTTGCTCGACAGGTTACCCCATCACAGAAGGATTCCTCTGGTGGGTTGACATCTGAGTTATCAATTGCTATAAGCTGTATTTGCCTCACGGCCCGCAATAGCTCGTAACAACCACTCCTGACACTGATATTTTAGTTCTTGTTTTACATACTTCTGCTGTGTAGCCCAGGCTGGCCTTGAAATTGTGATCCTTCTACCTTAGCTTCCTGGGTGCTAGCCTAGTAATATGCTATATTTAGATTTGGGTGATGGTCACATGAGTGTGCTGTCTAAGTAGGAGCAGAGGGAGACTAGAACACAGCTTTTCTGCTCTTCAGTCCTGAGTACTTTGCTGTATATAGTCAGCCATCTGTCTATATGCATTCTGTATCCATGGTTTCAACCCATAAATACTGGAAGTATTTTTTTTTTTTTAACTAAACTTTTGCTGCAAGCCACAGGAAAATGCAATGGAATTCAGCTACTATCACAAAAGCTACTACTTGGAAAGGTTAAGGACTTTTCTGAAGGTCAAGCTGTGGCATAAGAAGTCTTGGTGATATTTTAGCTTTTATATATATTAGCCGATTCCTGCAATGATTTTCTTGCATGCTATGTATGCTTCCAAGAACTCATAACAGTGTGTTTTATCTGAAATACCTATCAAGCATCCAAAATTAAGCTCAGACCCTCCTTTCTTATATAGCCTTAGCAAGTATTTATACTAACATTATAGACTCCTAACATTTACCTAACCACCCCTAGAAATGTAGTTTGACACATAAATTCCCTTTTTCTGATTTATTAACAGATTGTAGCTCTTAGTTGACCTCCTCCTTTACCACTCCCCTTTTAGGTTGTTAAAGCCTGACATTCACTGCCTGAGGAAAACTCTTGTCTACCTTTATGACCCTGTAAGAATTCAAGTCTGATGACCTTGCTTTAGCTAGAGCACTGCTATTGCATGGATATATAACTGCACCTCAGAGACTGAGGAGGATTTTGACTGGAGAACTAGATGGAAAGCTAGAAGAATGAGATGGAAGATGAGGAAGAGCCAGATGGGGAAGAACGAGATGAGAAAGACCAAGATGGGGCAGAACTGAGATGAGAGAATTAAGATAGAACATAGAGGGGACAGCAGATAAAGGTAGAGGAAAATCAGACAAGAAAGGAACTAGGCATGAGAACAGAACAGACCTGTAGCTGTGTAGATAGGATTTTATCCCAGAGGAATAAAGTAGACAGTCGAAAGAGCTCGATGTACTTAGATTCTTTTCCTGAAAGTTATTCACGCCATTCATAGCTTCTCTTCTGGGCCCCTGGAAAGAAGATTAAGGCTGGACCATAATAATATTTGAGGCATTTTCTTATATACAGTGTAACTATTTGATAGCAGTTATTGTATTAGATATTATCAGCAATCAAGAGATGGTTTAAAATATATAAGAGGGTGCGTGTAGCTTATATACAAATGCTATACCTTTTTATGTAAGGAACTTGAATGTCTGCATATTTAGGTTTCTTTTCTATATTGCATCAAAGTATCTGGTTGGCTCACGTTTTTTTGTTTGTTTGTTTGGTTTTGGTTTTTTGTTTTGCTTTTTAAGACAGGGTCTCTCTCTGTCCCAGGCTGGCCTGGAGCTGTACTTCATCTCACAACAGTCTTCTCTCAGCCTCTGAAGGAATGAGTTGTCAAGTCTGGATTGCTGGTTCATTCCAGAATTTTAATTTGCATAATTCTAGAAGGGCTTCAGAGTTTAGCCTGTCTTCAGACTTATTAAAACAGTACACCCATTATTATCTTCCTTTGGAGAAAACCAAATTTTACAGCTTACTAATTTGTGGGGCCTTTTCTTTTTATATAACTAAGTGTAATTTAAAGGGATGCAGTTATTGCAGTCACCTGACTGGGAATGTGTCCAGTTGCTTACTTTTAGAGTTCCTCTTCCTCTTAATGAGCGGCGAACTAATTTCCCAGCATTCTCTACTCTCAAATAGTTCACAGTGTATTTAGTCTAATTTGTCAGGGACAGGGCTAAATATCTCTGTTATCAGGAAAAAGCAACAAGTTTTTCACAGAAAAAAAAAACCTTGGCATTTCTCAGGCTCTTACTGTATTCACTGCTTTTTCCTTGTTACTCACAGTTCCTTGGCTTTCAAAATAACCTTCAGATAACTCTTAAACAAGAGAATTAATATGTAGCACATGATGGTATATGTTAGTATATCAAACTAGGAATACTTAAATGATTAGAGAAATTAAGCATGAATTGACAAATTACTATTTTGGTCAGGACTTAGAAAAAATTGAAGTTAGAAATGTGTTTTCAAATAGTAAATTACAGTTGGTTGAGTAAATAATAATGGTGTATGGATTTTATTTTTAGGAGATTTTTTTTTTTCCCTGATAAATGCAAAGAGGAAAGTTCTTACAGTTTTGTTAAGGTCATGGCCGGGCATGGAACAGTTCTCGGGGGCCTGCTTCTTCGGATCCAGTCAGTTTCTTCATAAAAATCTCGATTTTCTTTGAAAGTTGACATTTTTCTTATGTAAAACTCCATATTCATTTTTTAAATTCTTTTTGGTTTTTCGAGACAGGGTTTCTCTATGTAGCTTTGGCGTCTTTCCTGGAACTCTCTGTAGGCCAGGCTGGCCTTGAACTCACAGAGATCCTCCTGCCTCTGCCTCCCAAGTGCTGGGATTAAAGGCGTGCACCAATACGGCCCCTCTCCTACCATATTCTATACCAACTTAGGTATGATAAGGAAGTTCTGAGGTAATATACAATGGAGATCTAGCTTCCCACTACTTAAGGTAGCATAGATTAAACTGAAAATACCAAAAGAACACTTGAAATCCAGCCCCCCAGACCCTGTATCTGACCTGCTAATCCTTTGAAGTGTCTTCCGGGGTAGTGTTCATAGTATTTTCCTCTGTTAGGAAACAGAGGAATGGTTTAAGTTTAATCTGTTCTTGCAATCGAAGGTTGTGCTGAGCCACTTTGGGGCAAGCTTCTGTCCTCCAAAACATGACCTTGAGACTAAGAACATTGACATCTTCAACCTCACTTTTAGAGGGCCGTGTGGGAATTGCCTCCTTCAGCATCTTCCAGTATTTCGACTTGACCTCCCAAAGGTGGCGTACTGAATTTGGGACCAGGGTAGTGTTCTCAGACCGTAACTAAGAATATTCCTTACTGCAGAGAGTATGAAGAAAGAGGACCGCTTTAGTGGCTTTTGCAGTTTTCCTGTTGAAACAGTAGTCTGTGTTCACCCAGAAGGGTTTGACTAGGCAGATTCTCAACCATAGATATTTAAAGGAAGTGCTAGTCTTAAGCCCAGTAAATATCATGGGTTTATCTGGTGTGCTGGTACATGTATGAGATGTTGGCAAGTCAGTCAGTTCTTTACACCACGGGTGAAGTACTGTCCTGGGATGACATTCTGAGTTAAGTGTCGAAGTGTCTGCTAATAGTTTCTTTATCTTGGTTACGTTTCCCTATACTTGGGGCATTATTTTAAAAATAGTGCACTGTGTGTGAGCCGGCTTTCTGGAGCCCTGAATGCAGCGGAGAGGAGCTGGGTCCTGCCTCAACTGAATGTACCAGGCTTTGCTGACTCCCTGTCGGAGGCCTTGCCCTTTTGGAGGAGAGGGTTGGGGAGGAAGGCTGGAGGGGAATGGGAAGAGGGATGAGAGGGGAATCTGTGGTTAGTATGTAAAATGAATAAAAGTTTTTCTTAAATTAAAAAATAAATAAAAATATTGCAGCATGTAATGAAGTATCTTGAGCAATATAGCTGTTTATAAAATTGATTTTAATAATTCTTTTTTGAGATAAGGTCTCTCTATGTAGCCCTGGGTGTCCTGCAATTCTCTGTGTACACCAGTTCTTGCCTCAAACTCACAGAGCTTCATCTGCCTCTGCCTCCTGAGAACTGGAATTAAAGGCATGTGCCACCTTACCTGTAACTTAAAAATGATTTATATTAATAAGCCAGTGAGGCAAAATGTAGTTAGGAAGCCTGTAAATAGATGTACTAGTAGGTATGAGGAGAACCACTGCAGACCAGAGCCCAGCACTTCTTGTTAACAAGAACTATTTGCACAGTGAGACCAAGATGAAGTTTAGATTGTGGCAAAATCAAGACCTCATGATAGGCTGCCTTCTGGAGTCATGTAGGGCCACTGAGTGAAATGCAGTGACTTTGTCATAGGGTCTCCCTATGTAACCTTGACTGGCCTGGAGCTTGCTGTGTAGACTGTGTTGGTCTTGAACTCAGAGATCCACCTGCGTCTGCCTCTCAAGTGCTGGGAATAAAAGCATGCCACCCTGCAATCCCCATTCTTAGTAATTATGTTGTGTAAAATTGACATGAGTTCTGAACCATTGCCCCTAGGGATTATATAGGGTTGGAATCCTATACCCCTCTGGTTATGATATTTTTTGCCATAGATCAATATGTAACTTTTCCCCCCCTCTTTTTCTAGACAGAATTTCTCTGTGTAATCTTGGCTGTACTGGAACTCCCTCTGCAGACCAGATTGGCTTTGAACTCACAGAGATCCTCCTGTCTCTACCTCCCAAGTGCTGGGATTAAAGGCATGTGCCTCCACAGCCTGACTTCAATATATTACTCTTTTTTGTTTGTTTTTGTTTTTCAAGACAGGGTTTCTCTGTAGTTTTGGTGCCTGCCCTGGATCTCTCTCTGTAGACCAGGCTGCCCTCAAACTCAGAGATCCACCTGGCTCGGCCTCCCGAGTGCTGGGATTAAAGGCGTGCGCCACCGCCGCCCGCTCAATATGTAACTCTTAAGTGTGTTCCTGCTTAATGTAATGAATTCATTAACATTGAATTCGCTGCCAACAGTGACTGTAAGTCACGCCTGAATGAAGGTTATCTGATGTCTTTTCTCCCTAAGATTCAGCAAAGCTCCTGACTCTTAGAAGCCCTAGATAGTGTGGTAGCACAGCACTCAGAGCATTGTTCAAATAAAAGTCACCCCCAAGTGTACAAAAATGTGGAAAAACATGGTGGTGCATGCCGCTTGGGTGGCAGCGGGTGGATCAGAAGTCCAAGGTCATCCTTAGTTACATAGGGAGATAGAGGCTAGTTTGAGCTACGTCAAACCCTCTATAAACAAACAATTAATTAGAGCCTGTACACTGGAAAATGTACTTGTTTTTCAAGTGTTAATGAAGTAATCTTACCTCAGGAACATAGTTTAGAAACTACATTGACTTCTCAAGTATATTTCAACTTTTTTATTAATGTTTTTCCAGCTTAGGTTCATGGCATTTCATTTTTATTCTGTTAATACTCCTGGAAAGACCAATATTTGAGGAAGGAATTCTCTGGGGCATATGTATGTGGGTGTTCATTTTTCAGTGTGAGAATACAATCATCAAAGCTAGAAATTTAAGATAAAACAAAACAAAAATACACAACCACCCTTGTTTTACACTATGATAGCTAAAATGAAGGCAAAGTCTTACGCTATCTGACATGAACTGGGAATGCCTGTGTCAGGATATTGCAGATAGCAAAGGATCCTTGAAAACACTCCAAGAGTTGATTTTCCCATTGCAGACGTAGTAAGTAATGACCAGCTGTACCCGCCTACTGTACCAAAGCTACAAATGTGCCGGGCGGTGGTGGCGCACGCCTTTAATCCCAGCACTTGGAGGCAGAGCCAGGCGGATCTCTGAGTTTGAGGCAACCTGGTCTACAGAGTGAGATCCAGGACAGGCACCAAAGCTACATAGAGAAACCCTGTCTCAAAAAAACAAAAACAAAAACAAAAAGCTACATATGCTAGTGCAGTAAATGGTTTCACGGGCTTTTTGAAGAAAAGTAAGTATCTTTTCCCATCAATGAAAAACTTAAGTTTAAAATTTTCTTTTAAGTATAAAGGCTCAGACAAGAAAGAAAATACTATTCTGGGATATTTATTGAAGGCAATTGCTGGAGGTTATCTTGGTAAAACAGTGGGTTTAACAAATGCCTGGTGTACAGCAGCCAAGGGGGATGGGAGGAGAGGGATTACTCAGCGATGCTTAAGAGTGAATCCTCATCTCAAAATTTGCTCTGTTTTAGGGCCAGCTAATTTTCAGACCTCGTGGAAATTTGGGCATCTGTTTAAATCACTGTAACTGGGTAGATTATTTTAAAGATTCTGTTGGGAAGGTGAAATGGTTCCATCACTGGAAAACATTTATACCCCAGAGAATTGAGAACAGGTTCAACATAAAGTCAGATCCTTGCTGAGGATAAACAGTGTGCAAGCTCCTTTATAAAACTTAAACACATGACCGTATGACCTAGCAGTTCCACCCTGTAACCCCCCAGAAGAATCAGAAGCAGGAGCCCAGACATTTGTGTGCTCCTGTTCATAGCAACATTTTAAAAAATAGCCAAAAGGCAGAAAGAACCCAAATGATCGTTGACAGGTGAATAGCTATGCAGATTGTGACACAGATTTATCCTAGAACATACACGAACCTGGAAGACAGTATGCTAAATGAATTAAGAGATAAATCATTATGCAATACCGTATACATGAATAATCACACTGATGAAAACAAAGGACAGTGGTTATCACACAGAAAGGAGAATGGGGAGTCACTCCTTAACGGATACAGATATTTCAGTTTGAGAGGGTAAAGAGTTCTGGAGCTAGAGTGGACGTGGTTGCATGGAGGTGTGAATATACTAATGCCACTGGCTGCACTGGAAATGGTTATTTTATATTTGGGGTATTTTTCCACAATGGAAGAAAAGGCTTTTACCATAACAAAGTACTCGTGAGAACCAAAACAGAGGAGCTGGAGAGATGGCTCAGAGGTTAAAAACACTGACTGCTCTTCTAGAGATTCTGAGTTGAGATCCCAGCAACCACAGGGTGGCTCACAGCCATCTATAATAGGATCTGATACCCTCTTCTGGCATGTAGGTACATATGCAAAGCACTCATAGAAAAATATAAATAAAAAAATCAAAAAGAGCCAAAACAGAAGCAGCTCAAGGGCTGGAGAGATGGCTCAGCGGTTAAGAGCACTGGCTGCTCTTCCAGAGGACCTGAGTTCAATTCCCAGCAACCACATGGTGGCTCACAACCGTCTGTAATGAGATCTGATGCCCTCTTCTGGCCTGCAGTCATACATGCTGTATACATAATGAATAAATCTTTAAAAAAAAAAAAAAGGAAAAAAAAAGAAACAGCTCAAATATCCATCAACCAATGAATGAAAAATATAGTATATCCATAAGACAATATTATTCAACCACAAAAGAAAATTGGAATACTGATCTGGCTGCAGTGTGAATGAAATTAAAAAAAAAAACAAAAAACATTTATTTATGCCGAGCATGGTAGCACATGCCTTTGATCCCAGCACTTGGGAGGAAGAGGCAGACAGATCTCTGTGAGTTCAAGGCCAGCCTGGTCTACAGAATGAGTTCCAGGATAGACTCCAAAGCTACACAGAGAAACCCTATCTCGAAAAAGAAAAAAAAAATTATGTATGCCTGCATACCAGAAGAGGGCACCAGATCTCATTACAGATGGTTGTGAGCACCATGTGGTTGCTGGGAATTGAACTCAGGACCTCTGGAAGAGCAGCCAGTGCTCTTAACCTCTGAGCCATCTCGCCAGCCCTGTGAAAGAAATTTGAAAACATGATTCTAAGTAAAAGAAGCCAGGCACAAAGGACCACGTGGTATGATACTATTTATGTGACATTCCTGGAGTGGTTGCTAGGGCTGGTCAGGATGTTCTGAAATTAGATACTTGTGATTGGTGTGACTTTGAATATATGAAATGTTCTGCGCATGCAACAACCGATATGCCCTCTGCTGGCCATCTCAGTGCTAATTTTAATTAGAGGTTAGTGCCATTTTTAATGCAAGGCATTTTAGTGCAGCCAAAAGTTTTAGAGTTAGTCTCAGGTGAACAATGTGGCCTTTCACTTGTGTGTTTTTTTTTTTTTAGCTTGAACATCTGAGTAACCTTCAAACGAGATCCATTTTCCTCATGCAGCATCTGTTCAGTGTACCTGATTTCACCCCTCCAACTCAGAATTGACCCATGACTGTCCTTTAAATAGCCATGGCTTGAAAGAGCACAATATACCAGGGAATTCCAACCATAGAAATGGCAGCTGAGACTGGAGGTGAATCGAGTCAGTTTTGTTTCCTCTCTTGTCTGTGCTTCAAACCCAGGAGGAAAAACAAATCATTCATTTAGATCCAAAGACATGGTAATTGTGATGGCCATTCCATTTTACTAGTGTAACAGGAAGAGACTGGGAGCTTCTGAGTGTGGCGGCCTCACTGTGATTTCCCAACCCCAACTATCATTGAGGAGACTTAAGAATGAATGTAGGTTCTTGGCTGGAGAGATGGCTTAGAGGTTAAGAGCACTGACTGCTCTTCCAAAGGACCCAGGTTCAATTCCCAGCAACCATATGGCAGCTCACAATTTTCTGTAACTCCAGTTCCAGAAGATCCCTCACCCTCAAACATACATGCAGGCAAAACACCAACGCACATAAAATAAAAATAAATGTAAAAACAAACAAACAAAAAAAGGATGTAGGTGCTGACTGACCTGATTGGAACCTGCTGAAATCCAGTGGTTCTCAACCTTCCTCATGCCCCACCTCAGGACCTCATCGAAACGCAATCTCCAAAGCCATTCCCACAAAGACCATCACTCTGGGAGTTAGGGCTCCAGTTCATGAATTTCCTGGGAGCTGGGCAAGGCATAATGAAGTTTATCTATAGTGATACCCTACAGTAATATTTTGTCTTACACGCGAAAAGCAGGGTATCATTTTACCTGTGTCAGGACTTGGTTTGACGTTAGAAAAGCTGTCTTCTGATTTACTGGGTCATCCTTAGGGACTTCTCCAGCAGCGACTGCAGGAACATAAGGAGATACATAGTTTTTATTTTTTTATTCCCTCCCTTTCAGAATTTCACCTTAAAGTCACTAATGCTCCGTGATTGTTTGCTTTTAGATTCCTCACCTTTAAGCATCATTAGGTCATTAGCAGGTATTGATAATGTGTTCATTTCTAAGCCTTCTGACATAGTCTCCATCTACCCCTTCCAGCACCGACATATCACTGTACAGCCTGTGGGCAACTTTATCAGTAGATGCCTTGTGTTTTATTTTTTTTTAAAGAATTATTTATTTATTATGTATACAGAAGAGGGTGCCAGATCTCATTACAGATGGTTGTGAGCCACCATGTGGGTGCTGGGAACTGAACTCAGGACCTCTGGAAGAGCAGTCAGTGCTCTTAACCTCTGAGCCATCTCTCCAGCCCCTTACGTTTTATTTTTAATGCGAATAGCTGCATACATAGCTAACACACTTGGTTTTCTACTTCCTTAGGGTTGCCTCATTTAAATCACAAATCAAATCTGGAGAAAAGTGTACAGTAGAGGTCTTTAGGACCACCTTGCCTGAGCCTCCCATTTTAGGCAACAGTCTATGTACTTGGCTGCTTCCAGGTTCCATCCATCCTCTGAGAGACTGACTTAGAAGTTGCCTCCTGACCCCTGGTCCAGAACTCATTCAGTTAATTTTATGTTACTTGTGTGTGTGTGCATTGTTTCAGCTGCATTGATTTTTAAAGAGCTTTGTGATCTTTCATAGAAGACTTACCCACCTCTAAGGATTTCTTTGGTGCCATTTTTAGATTTACTGTGTTGTGTAGTTGTCATGGAATCTTGCCTTAACTTCTGTGATCTGAAATTGCATATTGGCTTTGAAAATTTTATCTATTTTAAGATTTGTTCTGAAAAATCCTACTTTCTTTCTTCCTTTGTAATTATGTAAAAGAATTTTTTTTTGCATTTTAAAGGAGAACAGTATGCATTAACTCTATTTCATTATCAATTCAGCAACTAGTTAATATAATAACACTTACTAAGGGGCCTACCTCACGGTTCAGTGGGTAAGTGGTATGCAAGCCTGCTAACTAAATTCACTCCCAGGAGCCCTTGTGAAGACAGAAAGAGAAGACAAATTCCATCGTTGTTCTCTGACCTCCACATGTGCCCTGGGACACATGCCCCCCCCAACCCCCATGTAGCATATATTCAACATAATAATTTAAATAAGTGACATTTAACGAAACCCAGTTAACTCAGATTGTATTGTCTTACGCAGCTGAACCCCTTATGATGTGATGACATGATAAAAGCACCTCCCCTCCCCTCCCTACCTGTCTGGTCAGCTTCCATTTCTACATGTTCATTCTCCATCTTGGAATTCATGCTTTTGTGATTTTTTTCTGTTTTGTTATTTCCCAGACATAGCATTCAACTCAGTGAAACATTTCATATTCCTAGTCATGCCGAGCGAGGCCTCGGCTACTCTCACAGCCTTGTATTCGTGTTTCAGATTTTCGGACTTTGTTCTGCGATGCTCCCAGTCTCTCTATTCCAGTTTTCTGAAGCCTGCTCGCAGTTTGTTCAGATGTCTTTTCATGTCTCACTGTTCCTTCTAGCTGCTGTTGTATAGTTTTTTCTGACCATGTGCCTGTCAGAGCCCAGACTTCTGGTGTAGTCCGGTGTTTTCCTCCTTCATTTGCTACCGTTGGAAATAGAGTTGAATTATTAGGGGTTTCCATTATTGATGTACAGATATCTGCATCCACTGGAGAGAGAAGAACGTATATGGATTGCATACGTCAGACAAGATACATAAGCAGATACTGTATTATTAAGTCACTTCTCCATAGGGATGGGCTGTTCTCTTAAGGTACAGAAATGAGCTAGCTAGCTTCAGTAAGGGTTTGAAGTTAATTAAAACATGCATGGCTTCATGTGGATTTACTTTTCGATGTAAATTTGTCTTGTTAGACCCCTAGAAAGCTGCTGTGGGCATGTTTGTTATTGTGTATAAGCTTAGCTCTGACATTTCTTACCTGGAATAAAGAGTAAAGCTTAGAACCTACAAAACCAGTATTTCTAGGAAACCTGCATTTTATTGAAGAAATGATGTGACTCAGAAATGATTATTTTTCTGTATAGATGGGTAAAGAGGGAGAAATCATTAATCCTAAGTCTCTATCAGAGAACAAAATGTCTATTTTTCTTACATTTGCTTTCCAACCTGAAAGTAGATCGGTGTCAGTATGTTTTGGCCTGTCCTATACCCAGTTCACTGTCTGATGCAAGAGGTCTACACTAAGAGTCCCCGAGATAGGGTCCTTGTGATCTGGTGGTGCTGGTGTTTGCTTGGGAGACAGATTTCTCCCGCTGAACTAAGGAGGAGAGAATTGGATTGGCGTAACTGATAATTCCTGTAGATTCGGACACATTTTATAACAGAGTGGTATCATTTAGATTAAATAGTCATGTGCAGAGGGCTGGTGAGATGAGTGGGTAGAGAGACTTGCCACCAAGCCTGAGACCTGTTTGAGCATCTCGACCCATGAGGTAGGAGAGAACCAGTGTCTCAACACTAAAACGGTTTAAATCCCATTTAACAGGTAATTGAGACTAAGTTGCAGGTAAGGAATATTCCAGGCTTAGATTTAAAATTCTAAAATCTAAATTTAGATTTAAAATTCTGCTTTAGAGAACCAAGAGGGCCAGGTGGTGATGGCACACGCCGTTAATCCCACTCAAGGCAGAGGCAGGCAGGTCTTTGAGTTTAAGGCCAGCCTGGTCCACAGATCGAGTTCTGGGACAGCCAGAGCTTACACAGAAATCCTGTCGCAAAAAAAAAAAATCAGAAAGAGTTGGGGAGAGAGAGAGAAAAGCAAGGGGAAGATGATGAGGCCCACAGACAGGTCCCTTAACTTTACTAGGACTCAGTAAAGAAGGATAGAATTTTCTAGTTCTTACCTGGTTTTATGTTCGCAGAAAAGGGCCCAGTGTAAACTGTCAGTGAAACAAGAAAAGCTCTTGTGGTCATTTGTAGTGTGAATCATAAAGTTGAACAGAGGCCACCCTCCCAGAGGTTTGAGGCTGGAAGCCTTACTGTTCACAGAAACAAATGAGTGGGCTCTTGGCCCCTGTTGGAGTATGGTCCAGACTGATTTCATTTAAAACACGAGGCTTACATGAGATGCCGTCGACGTGAGTAGTCAGTTATAGAAGTAAGTCTAAAGATGTTGCCTACTGAGTAAGTAAGTGTCAAAGTGTCAGCTGTGGGGTCAGGGTCAGAGTTCAATTCCTAGTCCTGCAAAAGAAAAAAGAAAGATAGAGGAAGGGAGGAAAGGAAGGAATTGTCCTACACACCGTTATAAACAAGTGTGTCCAACCTGCAAGAGGTTAACTGAGAAAGGACTAGCGGTGTGAGGAAGGATGTAGCTCAGTGGTAGCGCTGGCCCAGCAAAGCCAAGGCCGTTCATTCCTCAGAACTGAACAAGGTGGAGGCGGGGGAGGAAGGGAGAGACAGAGAGAGATACATTGGCGTTGGTAGGTTTTAGAAGTTAGTTTTTCCCTAAAACAAGCAAGTAGCAAAAGGGAAAAGCGGAGATTTCACAGCCGCACTCGACGCTCGTATCTGAGAGGTGGCACCCGGTACCATCCCTTCCTGGTTCACCAAATTCTCTTGCTGGATCCCTAGCTGTGGAGCCTGGCTCTGTGTGCAGATGCTTGACCACGATAAGAGACAATGACGTAGTCCACAAAGACGTGGGAAGTGAGCTACTTACAGTTTTGACCAAAGCTGGAGAGAAGTCTGTCTGTTGACCTTGCCTGTGGCCTGTAGCAGTGACCCGACTGATCGAAAAGATGAAATAAACATAGGTAGATCTTTATCCCAGAAGGTGGATATATTCTGGTATCCAAGGCTCTGGCAGCCAGCCTGTTTTCATTCCTAGCATTCAATTTCCTGGAGGAACCCTAATTCCTGGGGGCTCCATTCCAGAATTTAGTGTCTTTGTTTATACATTTGGGAAGGTGAGAATATTAGAAATTTCTGTCTTGTTGGGGGCTATATGAAACACATAACTGGACAGCATTTTTGATACATTCTAAAATTAAGTCCTAAAGTATCTTTCAAACTTATCCATATTTCAAAGCCACATCAACCATAGTTGGTACAGCAATTAGTGTCATTTTAATGTGCTTTTACTTTATTTGAGATGTAAGAAGTGATGGTATTGAACCTCCTTTTGAAATCCATCCATACCTTGTGCAAAAAGGTATGTTGGATTTTTTTTTAATCTTGATATTTCAGGCTGTATTTATCACATATACTCAGAAATTGTAAATGAAGTGAAAACAAAAGAATGGCATTTTTCTTTTTACCTTCGGTAATCTCTCGGGCGGTACTTGAGCCCAGGGTTGCCAGGTACCTGCTGTTGCCATCCTCCTCCTCCTCTGTTAATTATGTGGTGGGTTCATCCTGCAGGATTGCATCCAAATCATAGAAGAACTTCATAGTTCTAGAGCTGTCTCCTGAGTTGTGGGCATGTTTAACTGTCCTGCATTCATACTTGAGATTTTTATACTTTGCACGACACTGTTTCCAATCTCTGCATACACCTAGTGATTGCAACCTTACATTGTAGCAATGTAAATAAATATTCCTTTATTTCTCAGTGTTCCACAAAGTTGTTTTCCTATATTTCTTTCTTCCCAGACACTTAGTAAAGCTTTAACCTCCTCCTCCTCGGTCCAGTGCTGTCCAGCTCCACCCTCCGTGTCGAAAGTGACCTGGAAATGATTCGCTATTTCTAGCTAACATTTTGTTTCCTAGGAAACCAGAAGGGTGGTTGTAGTAAGCTCCCAAGAGCTTGACAGGATGTAGTTTAACTGGTTCAAGCTGCCTAAAGGAGTAATTTTAAGAAGGTGCCAAAGAAGCAGGCTTGCTGGTTAAATACCCTGGATCTAAATGATTGCTAATCTTACTTGTTTGGGCTTTAGGGAAAAAAAATTACCCTTGGAGTAAAGGGAATGAAAACTATTTTGATGTATTTTTTTTTCCTTATATAATTTTTGGCTTCACTAAAAGTGTTTTTTTAATGACTTGGAAATGGTTGGCAGTGTCTTTGGGATTCCTTTGTTAAGGTTTATAGCATCACTTTGTGTTGAAGTGATAGCTTATTGGTAAGGGTATTTGTTATTGCAGGGGAAGGACCCAGGTTCTGTTCCCAGCACCCATGGCAGCTCACAAATGTCTGTAACTCCAGTTCCAGGGGATCCAACACCCTCCTCTGGCCTCTGTAGAGGCATCCATGTTGTGCACCTACATTCATGCAGGCAACACATCCATGTGCAGAAAATAAAAATGTAACTTAAAGACCATTGTTTCACGTTGGGGTGATGGGGCACACCTTTAATCCAGTATTAACTCTCTTGAGTTTGAGGCCATCCTGGCATACACAGCAAGCTCCGGAGCAGCCTAGACTACGTAGAGAGATCCTGTTGCCAAACAAATGGGGGCAGGGTTATTGGAGAAAGATTCAAAGTGTGAAAAGCAAAAGACATAAATATGAATGGGCGTGCTGAAGAGCACCTGCACTCCCAGCTGGTGAGCACCTGCAATCCCCGAGGTGTGCTCATATGTGCTGATGTGCACCTGTAATCCCAGGAAGCTCGCTGATTTAACAGATGATCCATTTCTTTGCTCACAGGGGTCAGGAGAGCGCTGGTATTGTAACCAGTGATGGGAGTTCAGTGCCTACATTCAGGGTGCATAAGGTAAGTTTGAGCATTCAAAACTGATGATGTTAGAGATAACTGTGGCCAGCCGGTCATTAGTATCTGGGCAGGGTAGCCGGGCGTTGGTGGCGCACGCCTTTAATCCCAGCACTCGGGAGGCAGAGCCAGGCGGATCTCTGTGAGTTCGAGGCCAGCCTGGGCTACCAAGTGAGCTCCAGGAAAGGCGCAAAACTACGCAGAGAAACCCTGTCTCAAAACAAACAAACAAACAAAAAATATCTGGGCAGGGGGTAGTCACGTGGTGCGCATCTTTAATGCCAGGACTTGGGATGCGGAAGCAGGTGAATCTCTGAGTTTGAGTTTAGTTTGTTCTATATAGTGAGTTTCAGGCCAGACTGGACTACATAGTAAGACCCTGTGTTCTAAATAAATAAGTTAGTAAATAAATAAAGTGTGGGGATATGAATAAAACTGCAGCTAGAAGCAATTAGATAAGTCTACTAAGAAGATTTATGGATCAGCCATCTAAAAGACTCTTGGGTCAGTCTATCTACTTCCAACTTTGTGTCCTCACACTTGTCAAATTAGGATGGATTTCTTTCCCAGTGATCTTTTGCTAGACCAGCTCATTCACGCCAGGGGGTTATCTATTTAAATATTTTTAAGAAGCCTTGTTTTTTTTTTTAAATGCCAATTCCAGTTAATATTTGACAGATTTCATTGTCTAGTAGTAAAATCTTATTGCTGACTATCTGTCTGTCCTTAACATTTCCTAATTAAGAGTGTCATAAGATACAAGTGTCGATGCTGTGGCAGTCCTAAACACTAAACTGCTCACTTGGAAATGAATTTAATGTGACCGTCCGGAGTCCAGTTTAAAAAGTGAATTCATTTGATTCCTGGTGCACAGAGAAGAACGGGAAACCGCTGTCTAGTTGGGATTGCCCAAGCGTAGTCTTGTCACTAGCAATACCGGTTTCCGTTTTTCTCCTGACATCTACTTTTGCTTTGACTTCTCAAGGGAATGGGTCTTGTAAATCATGTTTTTACTGAAGACAATTTGAAGAAATTATACGTCTCAAATCTTGGAATCGGTCACACGCGCTACGCCACGACGGGAAAGTGCGAGCTGGAAAATTGTCAGCCGTTTGTTGTGGAAACTCTTCACGGGAAAATAGCCGTGGCACATAACGGGGAACTGGTAAATGCAGCTCGCTTAAGGAAAAAGGTAAGTTGTTGTTTACGGGCGCAGCGGGTGTTAGGATGGTTATTGAAAAGACATTGGAGAGCTCGGAAAGGGCCTCTTCTAACTATTGCCGCCTGTTACCTCGGTTCCAGAAGCCATTGCATCAGAATTGCCCGGCATGCTTGCTCTAATTCCAGATTCTGGTACTCCCCAGGTGACTGGAAGCAGTACCACTTCAGTGCTGTGATTTGGAATGTTGTTTATGTTGTCAGCAGCATGAGGAATTACTGTAAACATCCCCTTATAATGTTGTCCTATGTTGGTGAGAGAGAAAAACCAAGCCATTGATCCCTGTGTCCAAACTCAGCACTGCATAATTCTAATGCATAATGCTATGACCAGACATTCTTTTTTTTTTTTTTTTGGTATTTTGAGGCAGGATTTCTTTGTGTAGCTTTGAAACCTGTCCTAAAACTGACTCTATAGACAGGCTGGCCTTAAACCCACAGAGATCCATCTGCTTCTGCCTCCCAAGTGCTAGGATTAAAGGCGTGCGCCACCACCGCCCAGCCATGTGGGGTTTTAAGATAGTCAGTTGGTGGAGAGCTCGTTCTCATGAGACTGTTGCTCAGTTTGGATGCCCACTCCAAGTCTAGGCCCTGAGCACTTAGGGCCTACAGGCTGTACACTGAGTTCCCACATTCCCTTCTTGATTTCATTTGGTAAGGAGTGGTTCATGGAACTCAGGAAAATGCTTGATTTATGCGTATTGATTTATTTTTTGAGACATTATGGAGGACACAGAACAGGTGAAGAGGCGGGTATAGCAGGATTTGTGGGAGGAGATGTGAGGCCTCGGTGCCTCTAAAACCACTCTCCAGGAACCTCCATTTGTGCTCAGCCAACCAGAAGCTCCATGGACCCAGTCCTTTTTTTATCTTTTGTGGATTGGCCTTTGATGGTCAGCCTGACCTCTGGCATCTGTTCCCTCCTTGGAGGTCTGGTCTAAGACTGAATGTAGCCCTTTAATCACATCACTGGTTTCCATGGTAGCTATTCTCTATCTTGAGACATACCATTATTATATTATTGTACAAAATACATCTACTT
Organism: Peromyscus leucopus; assembly: GCF_004664715.2. Taxonomy (NCBI): domain Eukaryota; kingdom Metazoa; phylum Chordata; class Mammalia; order Rodentia; family Cricetidae; genus Peromyscus; species Peromyscus leucopus. The sequence goes on along the minus strand of NC_051071.1, from coordinate 63,839,755 downwards.
TAGTGGTCAGGCAGTTTTGGGATCCTGTGCCAGGAAAGATTAGGCTGCAATCAATGTGCTGCATTTGGCTTTTTAGCTCTCCATATCTCTCAAGTGTGGACAAAAGCTATTTGGAGTAGAAAGTAGAAAGCTGTCTCTTCGGGACATATGTAGCCTTCTTCCTTGTTAGCCCCTGAATAACCTGCTGGTAGTTGACGTTGTGTTCGTTACTGTAAGAATAGAAAGAGGATTTTCAGTGGCTTTTGTTGGTTTGCGGTTCTGGGGGTTGAACCCAGGACCTTGTGTGTGCTAGGCAGCACTGGGCCGCTGAGCCATGTCCTCAGCCCCACACCAGTGTCTAAGGGACCTGAGCACATGCCAGCCAGTGGAGCTCTCCCCCGTGGGTGTCAGGTGTGGATCTAGCTAACTAAAACTCCTCCTGCCTCCATCTCCCGAGTACTGGGATTACAGGCATTTTTTCCCTATCGGAACGTCATGAAAATGCAAGAAGAAAGTCGAGTATAGACTCAGAATTCTCTGCCTGAAATCCTTAGGAGGGAGATCTTTCAGATTCTGTAGTACTTGCACATGTTGAGATGCAACCAAGTCAACATGAAGCTTATATTTCATGATACAGGTGAAACATGTTAAATAGGTGATTTTGTATGATTTTTTTTTTTTGTCTTTGTTTTTTGTTCCTTCAGCTGCTCTGTTGACGTAGAAATGACGAAGGTACAAAGTGCAGCTCCCTTAGTGTCAACAGTTCTGAGTCTGTGGTGTCACGGCCCTCTGCTGTTAGTGTTATTACCACTCTGGGCTTTACATGCCGGTGACCCAGCATCTAGTGTTACAGGCCTGAGCTTGGGGTGTTGGGTAGCCAGAGCTAGTGACTTGGCAGCACTTTGGAAGCCTTCCAGCTGTCCCCAGCTCTCTTTCTGCTGTCCCTCACCTTCGCTGTCCACAGCTCTCTGCTGTCCCTCACCTTCACAGTACTCTGCACTGTCCTTTTTGTTTTGTGGGTATGTGTGTGGGTCTGAGTGCATGCTTTGTACCATGTACATGAGTGATGGTGCCTCTGGAGACCAGAAGAGGGCATCAGATTCCTAAGTGCTGGAGTTGCTTTGAGCTGCCTTGTGGGTGCTGGGAATTGAACCTAAGTCCTCTGCAAGAGCAGCAAGTGCTTTAACCACTGAGCCATCTCTCCAGCCCTTTCACACAGTTCTTTATAATGCTCTGAAGTCTTTTGTAGCCTGTGGTCCTGCCCACCCCCTTGAACTCCTTAGCCTTCTTCTAGCTGTTACTGGGTGTCCCTGGAATGAGAAACCCCAAGGGACCCCCTGTTCCCTGTACAACCAGCCCAGCCTACTGGACCCACACTGAAAGACCTTAAGTAGGCAGCAAAGCTAATCAGATGGGCTAGCTAATCAAATTGGCTGTGCTGCGGCCCAGAGGCCGTGCACAGGAAGGAACTGTCCCAGACGGATGCCCAGGGCCTGAGAGCAGCCTTGCTTATTTATGTTGACTAGCTGACTTGGTGCAGAGAAGTACTGCCCCTGCGGGGCTGAAGACAGCTGTGAGGAGGTCTGGAGGTTATCTGGATGGCTGCTGGCTGCAGGCTGGATTGTATAAAGGTTGTCTGAAGCTATCATGGCCATTGTAACTCTTGAGGGTTCTTGGCAATTGAAGTGTACCCCTTTTTCCCCACTGAAATAAGTCTCTACGGGTGTCCACGGTTGGTCTGAGTCTCCCTGCAGTTGTCCTGACCCATTTATTTGGCAGCTCTCAGGATTTTCCTGAAAATGGTAAAAGCTGAAGCTGTGGCCATCAGCTTTCCCAGGAAACACCGGGCCCTGCCTATCAGGGCACAGAGTGTTTCTCACAGCCCTGCCATATCTGGGGGCCACTGAGATAACAGTAGCAGCTACAGAGCCTGTTTCTGGCTTCTGTTTCTGCTATCCTCAGGCAAATACAAGGTAGCTCTTGGGTAACTGCTGCACTGACCAGTCTCAGGAACGGGCTGACAGCTGTCAATCATGAGGCTGACGGTCCAGTTCCTGACAGTTTCCTCTAGCTAAAGAAATAAATAATTGATTACAAGGAAGTTGCTGCTCTTCATGAGCAACAGGGAGGCAGGTAGCCTCAGTGAGGGCTGGGGCCTCATGATCTGATTCCCCTTCAGAGCCGTGTGGAAACTTAAAAAGGTTCAAAGTTTGGAGCATTTTGGGGTTTTTGGATCAGGAAATACTCTTTATATTCTTGAAGCATAAGAAGGCATGTGACAAAAAGAAAAAAAAAGAAGGCATGTGAGGAAAATGAGTATAAACTTGAAGATGATAAATATGAGAAAATCATAAATTGGAAACAAACCACAGAAAGCTAAAATCCAGTAGTCGGGGCAGAGTGCTCACTCAGGCAGCCGGTCCAGGGCACACCGGGAGCTTCCTCTCTTAATGATGTCCAGTTTCTGTCTCTGCGTGACTGTTTCCTCTGTTTGTTGCTGATCACACGGCATCTTTATATTCCTGGAAGCTCCTTTTGATCTATTTATACCATTCATGTACTGTCCTCTGCTTTCTTCAGTTCATTAGATTCTAGTGATGCTCATTTGCTAACCTCAGGACCAGGCGCCGGTTAGTCACAGCATGCATTCATGTCCACACACATGCACATACACACGTACGTGCACGTTTTGTTTAGCATTTTTAGAGCTGATGCTCCACGTACGATAAGTAGTCACAGAGACTGCACGATGGTGAATTGGGGATTTAAACTATCTAGAGCCCAGGCTTCATCGTTTCCCATCGTCTGTTTTGTGTTTTAGCTTTAGGAAGCTCCCGCTGCTCTGCTGTGCCCTCTCCCTGAGCAGCGGCGTTGTCGTGGCCCTGATACACATTTCTGTCCACAAACCGAGAAAACGAGTATTTTTACAAATGTAGACAATCACAAAAGTCTAAATATGAAGTAAATTACCAAAGTCGACTGCTTAGAAATAGTCATCACCAAGAATTCAGTTGTAAACAATACATAGCTCATTGTTTCCAGACATGGCCCCTTATCTAGGTATTAGGTTCAACTTTACACATTGAGCTGGTTGCTGAAAATGCTTTTTTAGTATCCACTTAAATTATTCTGTCCATGTTTGCGGTGCAGCCTCTGGGTCGGTCCTGTTCAGACTTTCATGGTGATAAAGTACACTCAACCAATGTCTCCAGTGTTCAATGTCTCCTACATTTAGTCATTTAAAATGTTGATTCCTGTCAGCGGTCAGAAGTATGGCTATTCATTGATGCCACCAACACACTGGGTGTGAGAGTCATTGGTGCATTTTGCTACTCTTTGGAAGGAGGGATGCCCTGCTTACCAGGACTACGGAGGGTTGTAGAAAAGGGCTTTTCTGCTTACGCTCTGACTTAAGGTTTGCTTTCTATCTGCTAAAGCAGTTCTTTTCTGCCTAGCTCTGGAGACTGCCCGTTGCCCCCAGCAGCGGTCCGCGGTCTCGAGTATACACGCACAGCACGCACAGTTAGTGGGGGGTGGGTTGTAACTCAGTATCTGTAACGCCTGGCTTCTGTTACCGGGTGCTGTTGGACAAGAGGCGGAGCATCTAATGGTCTAACGAGGAAACTTCTCTCTCCCGTAGCTTCTGCGCCATGGTATTGGGCTTTCCACCTCCTCTGATAGTGAAATGATTACTCAGTTACTGGCGTATACCCCGCCTCAGGAACGAGACGATACCCCAGACTGGGTAGCAAGGTAACTGTATAACTAGCCTATGCTTGCAGCTCCGGCGACAGGAGCTTTACTTGTGCGTGTTTATGGCCAGAGTGATTCATTCAGTGACTTGTAATTCCAGAATCAAGAACTTAATGAAGGAAGCGCCCACGGCGTACTCTCTGCTTATAATGCACAGGGATGTCATTTATGCAGTGAGGGATCCGTACGGAAATCGCCCTCTGTGCATTGGTCGTCTTATTCCAGTTTCTGATATAAATGACAAAGGTCAGTAGGAATTTGATTTTCATGATGCTTTTCAAAATCATTGTTTCTGTTGGCGAGTCTCAAAATCCTCCCCCTTTCTCCCCTTTTTCTTTTTTGAGCTCCCCAAATCTATGGTTACGGGAAGCTTGTGGATAGGAAGAGAGGGAGCAAAGAAAACACGTATCTTTTTATTCACTTTGTTTTTTTAAATTTATGTGAGTGTACATACTTTGTATGTGGGTGTGTGCTCCTGTGCTGTTTTTGGAGGCCAGAAGAGGGTGTCTGGTGTCATCTTCCGTCACTCTCGACCCCTTCCTGTGAAGCAGGGTCTTTCCCTGAACTTGGAGATTCCTGGAAGCCTAGCCTTAGTTAGAGTTATAGGTAGAAGTCAGACTTATGTGCCTGCTGGGATTTGAACTCTGGTCCTCATGATTTCACAGCAAGCACTGTAACCCTAGCTGTTGATATTTCTAAAAAAAAATGTGTGTATGGGGTGGAGGTGTACACACGTATGAAGTTGGCCAACTTCAACTATCGTCTTCTGTTGCTTTCTACTTTACTTTGTGAAACAGGATCTCACTGAAACTGGAGCTCACCGTTTTCAGCTAGGGTGGCTGGCCAGTGAGTTGTATGGGTCTCTCCCAGAGGGGCTACAGGTGACCACTGGCATGCTCAGCTTTGAACTGATTTCAGTTCCTCCTGTCTGCAGAGCGGGCACTGTACTCCCGGAACCGTCTCGCTAGCTCCTACCCTTAGTTTTGAAGGTCTTTTTCTTTGGCTTTGTCTGACTTTTCAGTGTATTTAATACTATATTCCTTTCTCTTTTGGTCTTTTTGAGTTGCCAGTTCATATCTTTTGCCTAACTAATCTTTTTCTTTCTGCAGTGATTTTTCTTTATAACCAATCATCTATCTTGTTCAAACTATGATATCATAATGCTAGAAGGAATCTTGGATTATTTATTGTCTTTTTTACCTAAGTTGTGTAGAATACCTGCTTTTAATGTGATGATAATAGCAGTTTTTATCTATTGGATGTTTTGTTATTCTCACAAAATAGCCTCTCTTTTTTTTTTTTTAACTCTTTTTAAAAAATGATTTTACATCTTTGTGTTTGAATGCACATGAATGATGGGGTATATGGAGGTCAGAAGACCTCAAGCAAGGGAGTCTGATCTCCTCTGCCACATGGTCCCCTCCCAAGTTGTCAGATTTGACAAAATCCCCCTTGTCCAGTGAGCCGGTCTCAAGGGCCCGAAAGCCTCTTTAAAAACCCTCCCTGTGGGGACTGGGGATGTAGCTGATTAATACAGTGCTTGCCTAGGCTGTGCTAGGCTCCTGGCTTCTATCCCCGGGACTCCAGACAAAAACCAAACACAAAACAAACAAAGAATTTCCCAAACCCATTCACTAAATTGTGATTGTCTTGTGATTTATAGAGAAAAAGTCTTCAGAAACTGAAGGATGGGTGGTGTCTTCAGAATCTTGCAGCTTTTTATCTATTGGTGCAAGGTAAGTTGTAGCCTATTAATCTTTTTTTTTCTTTTATGCATTCATGAGAAATTTTTTCTGCCAAATTTGATGATACATGCCTGTAGTTCTGACTTTGAAAAGTCTGAGGCAGAATGATTATAAATTTAAGAAGAACCTGAGTTATATGTATAGATACCCTGTCCTCCCTCCCCAATAAACAAAAAACAGATGACACAAGGGGAAGAGGGAGAGGAAGGAGCCAGAACTCTTTCATTCAGGCATGGTGACAGATACCTAAAATCTGTCCAGAACTGGCTGGTGGGGAGGTGATGGATATTTTTTGTTTCCATGACCTATTTTCTTGCCATAAGAAAGCATTTGTGAATAGTGTGCGTAGCAGTTGTACTGACTTTAATGTACCAATACTACCTTTTGGCTCTGAAAATACTCTTTCAAAATGCCACAAGTCTCGCTTGATTTCTTTTTTTAGTGTGCATGTGTTTGTTTTTGATTCCAGGTCTCACACTAACTCAGGCCACCCTGGAACCCATGAGAGCTGGGAATGCAGGTTGAGACACAGTGTCTAGCTACCACAATTTAGTTTGTTTATTTCCATCATGACATGTATTTATTTATTTGTGTGGGGATCTGAAGACCATATGCAGGACTCAGTTCCGTTTGCCCTCCTTGTGGGTTCTAGAGATCAAACCCGGGTCTTTAGGCCTAGTAACAGGTATCTCTACCCACTGAGCCATCCCGCTGGCCAAACACTGGCTGTACAGAGTAGGGACTTGGGCTGGGCAGAAGGATCAGTGGGCAAAGTGCCCGCTGCTTGAGCGTGCAGACCTGAGTTGGGATCCCCAGCACCCAAGTGAAAGCTTGGCGGCTGCTGTAGGACCCCAGCACCTGGGGAGCAGACTGGGCAGGGTCGTTTGTTTGTTTGTTTTGCGTTTGTTTATTGTGTTGCGAAGGGCACCTGTGGAGAGGTCAGAGGACAGCTTGTGAGAGTCAGCTCTTTCCTTCTACCGTCTGGGCTCCAGCAATCAATCCTCGGGCATGGAAGCAGGTGTCCTCATCCTACTGAACAATTCCAGCTCTTTAAGTCATGCTATTAAGAATTAAGTAAAACAAAATAATAATAATAATAATAATAATAATTTAAAAAATAAAAGAATTAAGTAAGCCAGGCATGGTGGTGCACGCCTTTAATCCCAGCGCTTGGGAGGCAGAGGCAGGCAGATCTCTGAGTTCAAGGCCAGCCTGGTCTACAGAGTGAGTTCCAGGACAGTCAGGGCTACACAGAGAAACCCTGTCTCCAAAAAGAAAAAAAAAAAAAAAAGAATTAATTAAAATAGTCTCTTTGCTCCTCTTCCTCAAAATCCACGCAGTAACTTTCAGGGTGAAGTGATAATATAGATTATACTGTATACACTGTAAAGATTGGACAGTGGGCACATAAATGAGAGTACTTACTGGCCCCTTTATTTAAAAAAAAAAAGTCAATAAAATATTAAGTCCCTTGTTATTAAAATTTTGCAAAATGTGCATAGGAACAGCAGAGTTACAGAGTTTTCTTTTGCCTTTTAAAAACTAGTGTATACTCATTGTATAAAATGATAGGTTTCACGGGTATCTTCTCTGTTTGTGTCTTCGAAGATATTGCCATGAGGTCAAGCCTGGAGAAATTGTAGAAATATCCAGACATGGTATCAGAACTCTTGACATAATTCCAAGGTCTGAAGGAGACCCAGTGGCTTTTTGTATCTTTGAATATGTTTATTTTGCAAGACCAGATAGTATATTTGAAGGTAAGTACACTTTTCTTTGACTGTTTGTAAAAATCTCATTCATCTCATTGAAACAAGACAGTTCTTGGCTCAAAAGCTGATGTGGCTCTTGGGAGGAATGTGGCTGTATGCTGTGAATATGTTACTGAGCTACAAATCATTATTGCCCTTCTTTTCCACTCTTAGCTTCTGTGTTTCTCTCAGTAATAAAGATTATAATTTTCAAATACATATTAAGGTGAAATTTCATAAATACCACACAATTGTTTCTGTACACGTTGCTTTTCCTTTTCTGTCCAGTCTATACAGTCTTAGCCCCAGCTTTTTAAAATAGCGATCTTATTCTCAGTTAAGACAATTTGTTTCTTTTCCAAACATTCCAGACCAAATGGTCTATACAGTAAGATACCGCTGTGGCCAGCAGCTGGCGATCGAAGCGCCCGTGGAGGCGGACTTGGTGAGCACGGTTCCAGAATCGGCCACGCCTGCTGCTCTTGGCTACGCGGCAAAGGTATTTACTTTTAATTATTATTCCGTGAGTTGGTCTTCTGGCAGTGAAATAAATGCGGACCACAAAGGGGGAAATGCACCAACTTACTATAAAAAGGAAAGGTTGGGGTCTAATGTTGATTCCTGTGCAAAAATTATTAGCCATTTCTTTCCACAAAAAGTGGGCTGAGGGGGCTGGAGAGATGGCTCAGAGGTTAAGAGCACTGGCTGCTCTTCCAGAGGCCCTGAGTTCAATTCCCAGCAACCACCTATCAAACAACCACAATCAAAGCTCCTAACTATCTACAGTGGGATTTGATGTCTTCTTCTGGCATAAAGGTGTACATGCAGATACAACACTCACATACTTAAACAAATAAATCTTTTTAAAAAAAAAAAAAAAAAAAACTTTAAAAAAAAAAAAAGTGGGCAGAGAGGTGGCGTGGTGGGTGGAGGCTCTTGCTGCCAAGGCTGATCACTTGAGTTTGATTCCCAGGACCCACATGGTGGAAGGAGAGAACTGTGAGTCGTCCCTTGACCTCCATAAAAGCCCTGCTGTGCATATGCGTGTACATGCTCACGCACGCACACACAATTAGTAGTTTTTAATCACCCACGACTCAAGTGAGTTGTCCTTGACCTCCATAAAAGCTCTGGTGTGGGGGCTGGAGAGATGGCTCAGAGGTTAAGAGCACTGACTGTTCTTCTAGAGGTCCTGAGTTCAATTCCCAGCACCCTCATGATGGTTTATAACCATCTGTAATGAGATCTGGTGCCCTCTTCTGGCCTTTAGGGATGCAAGTAGAACACTATGCATAATAAATAAATAAATAAATGAATGAATAAATAAATATTTAAAAGAAAGTAGCACACCTTAAAGTAATATTCTACCACAGGGACCTCTTTAGGGAAAAAAAAAAAAAAGCGAGTGCATATGCCTGTACGTTCTCTTGCATACACATAATAAGTAGTTTTTAATCACCAAAGACTCAGTGAGTTGTCCCTTGACCTCCATAAAAGCTCTGGTGTGCATATGCCTGTATGTGCTCATGTGCACACACAATTAATTAGTAGTTTTTAATCACCCAAGATTAGAATATTGGCCCTCATTTTTAATTTTTAACAGCATACAGAGTAATGAGTTTCACTGTGATGTTTCATACACTTGAACTCCACTGTTCTTACTCATCCATTCCCCACGGCCTTTCCTCTTTTCCTTCGTGGTCTCTGGCTTGCCCTCCAGTAGTTCTCTTTTGTGCTTTGCTATCACATGCATTCCGTCCGTTACCCTTTGTTTCCCTTATGACCTCTTCTTCCTCTCTCCTGGTCCCCTTTCTTTTTTCATCAGACACACACACACACACACACACACACACACACCCAATACATACTCATTCAGGTTGTCTCACTTCTTTTTGGTGATGTGCCCATCTTTACTCATCATTGTAAACTTTTTTTTTTTTAAAAAGGAGCTGCATGTGGTTGCGTAGACCTGCAGTCCCAGTACAGAGCAGCTGAGGCGGAAACCCCGCTGTGAGCTGGAGGCCAGCCTAGGCAACATAGTGAAACACTTCTCCCAAAACAAGATGACATCGTGAATATATAGAGAATTTAGTGGTGGAGCTGAGCGTCCTCCCTTAGCTTCTAAATGAAGTAGTGTGCATGTGTTATAAAGATGGCTGCCTGGAGGAATGGATGAACGCCTCCTGTCCCTCAAAGGCATCTTCTTAGCCCAGTGTGGCCACTAACTGCACTTATTTTTCCTCTGCCAGTGTGGACTGCCATATGTGGAGGTGCTGTGTAAAAACCGCTATGTGGGAAGAACCTTCATTCAGCCAAACATGAGGTTAAGACAACTTGGTGTTGCAAAAAAATTTGGCGTGTTGTCCGACAACTTTATAGGCAAAAGAATTGTTCTCATCGACGATTCAATTGTGAGAGGCAATACTATCTCACCCATCATAAAGCTCCTCAAAGAATCCGGGGCAAAAGAGGTAAGTAATGTTAAAACATGCGCCGAAGCACCAAGGACTAACTGTTTGATGTTGGCATCGGAGTTACTGTATCCAAGTGATAGTCCAGTGTGATTTAACTTTGCATATCGGATTGCTTTGTGATAGTGGGGCAGCAATGTGGAGACCATATGTTAACTATTCTTACACTCTACAAAGTTTAATCCCTAATAGATTAAAAAGCCAAACAGACGAGAAACATCACTTTAACATTTAAAAAAAATTTTTTTTGTAAGATTTATTTATTTATTATGTATACAGTGTTCTGTGTGCATGTATCCCTGCAGGCCAGAAGAGGGCACCAGATCTCATTACGGATGGTTGTGAGCCACCATGTGGTTGCTGGGAATTGAACTCAGGACCTCTGCAAGAGCAGCCAGTGCTCTTAACCACTGAGCCATCTCTCCAGTCCCCCTTTTTTTTAAAATCTTAACAAAAACAGAACAACAACAAAAAACAATCAAGAGTATTGGTTGCTTTCTCTGTTTGAAAATATAGAACCAATTCCTAATACAATAAATTTAACCCATTAAATCAGTTTTGTATCATTGTGTCTTCTGTAAAACAGTGAACTTTCTAAAAATTGCTAAGCATGGATCTATTTGTGCTGTGTTAAATGCTTGGATGAATGTTATGGGCACACCTTATTGAACTTTATATACTGCAGTTTTTACAAATTGAAGGTTATTAAAATTGTTTTTTGAGTCACCATGAACTATGCCTTTTAAAATTGATGCCAGACTTAATCAAGAAGCTTGTTTGTTCCCACCAGCCATTTCCCTGTTCCCTTCCCTTTGGCCTCTCTACTCCCTAAAACACAGTGTGGACACTGGCTGTAAATAAATTACAGTGGCCTTGAACTGTTTGAGTGATCGGATGAAAAACTCCTCACTTAGAAATCCGCCTGCCTCTGCCTCCCGAGTGCTGAGATTACAGTGTGCCATCACGCCCAACACAACATTCTCTTGAGCCAAAGCCCGGTCCGAAATCAGGCCCTAGCTCTCCCATTCTTCAGAGACTGAGAGCCGTGAGCACACTACAGAAGGAAAATAGAAGGTATTGGAGATGGGCTTGTGAAGTTCAGGGGAAAAATTCTCCACATCATGTAAGTGTGGGGTGAAGCACCAGATGTTGGTGTCCAGAGTGCAGCAAGTTATCCAGAAACTCAAAGAGGATAACTGATGGAGGTGGCCGCAGCAGACAGACTTCAGCCTTAGAACTGAAGACCCTGCCATCTCGGCCTTTTTAGAGAGAGCGAAAGCATGCCCGGCTCTGATGTATCAAAGGGTGGGCAGACTTGTACTAAGAGGCAATATAGCTGGTGACTTTACTATTCATGTTACAATTAATAGGCTTGGCTGTGCTCTGTGAAAGGGCACAAGCCTGGACGGCAGCAGATCTGTTTATAGTGTGGTTTGCAGAGTATGTAATGCTTGCCCTTCACAAAATGCTTTTCAGTTTGGATAACCACTGCTCACTTATATCACACCTACACATAACTTGCAAATGGATTAAATATATAAAGTGACATGCTGGTGTAATGAAATGTGTCCTGACCATTTAAATCTGTGTGAAGATTATATAAGACAGGCAGATTGTTCTTACAAGATCTAAGACTAAAAAGAACATGTGGATGCTGGTTATAAAACTATGTACATGAACCTAACAGAAAGGTCAAAAACAATAGTAGACAAAAGGAGCCCTGTTATGATTAGTAAGATTTTCATTATAACCTGGTAAGTTATATCTTTTTAATAGGGTAAAATAAAAGATCAGCAAAGTGTCACTTAGGTATTAAAACAAAAGTAGCTAGGAATGTATAGTCATTAAATAGGAAGTAAAAGATAAGGAGAATGAAAATAACTCATTAAGAAAAAAAAATGTATGGGCTGGAGAGATGGCTCAGTGGTTACAAGCACTGGTTGCTCTTGCAGAAGCCCCAGCTTAGATTCCCAGCACCCACATGGTGATTCACAACCATTCCTAACTCCAGTTCCAGGGAGATCTGATACCTCTTCTGAGATCTGAGCATGAAGCATGTATATGGTGCTCAGACACACATGGAGGCAAAACCCTCACACCTAATATAAAATGAATGAATCTAATCATTTTTTTTTAAAGAAAGAAAAAAATTACCTACTCAATGAAATGATTTCTGTGGTTTACCTTGTTGCTCATGTTGTTGATTGAATGTTCAGTGAGACAGTTTTCACAGTGGGAAAAATGTATAATTAATTTTACTGAGTATAAGTGATGATTTCTTTCTAAGGTGCACATTCGCGTCGCTTCACCGCCAATCAAATACCCTTGCTTCATGGGAATCAACATACCCACGAAAGAGGAGCTGATAGCCAACAAGCCAGAATTTGACCGTCTTGCAGAATACCTCGGTAGGTAATAAAATTTCTGTAGATTTTAATTGTTGGTTGGTTTGTTTTAAATTCCAAGTGTACTTTTGTGTAAAGCAGCAAATAGTTGGAAGATACATTTGCGTGCTGGGGAGATGGCTCAGCATCATTATATTATATAACTGCACCATGAGTTTTGGGGACCACAGTTGAGTTCATAAATGCTGGGTAGGTATTGGTACCTCTGTAATTCCAGACTCAGCATGTGGATAAGCTGACCTCCTAGACTAATGGAATCCATGACTCTGAGACCCTTAACCTTGGGCCTCTACAGATGAAACATGTACACACATGTGCTTGCACACATATACATTGGGAGAAAAACCATTCACAGTAGCACCAAAAGTTATGTCTTTTAGAAATAATTTAAAGATTTCAGTTCCCGCTTTGTGTGGTAGTACATGCCTTTAATCCCAACAGTGGAGGCAGGGGACAGCCGACCTCTCTTAGCTCAAAGCCAGCCTGGTCTACAAAGGTAATCCCAAGCCAGCCAGGGCTACAGAGTGAGACCTGTAACATAAAGGCGGCACCAGCTCAAGGTGCTTGTGATTTGGGGTGGATTCCCAGGAAGGCATCATGGCCTCAGACACACTGGAATACACTGACCTTCAAAAGGACAAATTTGATGTAAGTGTTCAGTTAATGCAAAACTTCATGATGGAGCATATCAGCACTGCAAAGTTCTTGAGTGGCATATAAAATACAAACTACTGTCACAGCCTAGGAAGTGTGGAATGGCGTGTAAAATACAGCAGGTACACACCACTGTCAATAGGAAGTACACTAACAAAGACAGTGAAGGACTCTTACACATAACGTGTAGACCATGTGCCTGTGAACTTGAAGTTGGTGCAAAATGGAAAGAAAGTTGTTATTCTGTTTAATAAAGAACCAGAAACTTCAGCAAATACTGAAAATCGAGCTTCTGACCATAGGGGAAGCTGCGAAAGGAAGACGGGGATGGAGATTTAGATGTTCCAGGTTTTCACACTAAAACGTTAGTTCCCTATACAGAATAAATATGTTTGGAAACACTTACCGTGGCATGTTATATAATCTACGGAAATTGTTTAGAAAACCATATTACCTAATATCAAACTTTCCAGTGTATAAAACAGTTTATTTTTATATGTACACATACAAAATCGTGTGTAGTGAGTTTCTTCAAAATATTTTTACATACTTTATTCCATTGTTTTTACCTTTCCCAGTTTGGAAATCCATACTCAGAAAGAAAAATCTAACGTTCATACTCAAGTGGAGATACTGCCTTATTCGTAAGGTCCTGTGATGTTCTCCCTCATAAGCCTGTCCTTCCCAGAATTCCATTGTTCAGAATTCTCACTTTGCCGCCATTGTTTCTACTTATACACAGTGTAGGCTAGCTTTGTGTGTTACTGAAGTGTGTGTCCTTATGGTTAAAGTCCCAAAGCTACATGAAAGGAGCCAGGCAGTATAATCAACTTCCACACTTTTTACCTATGTTCCCAATTTTAATTTTACTATGTTTTCTATGTATGTATGTATGTATGTATGTATGTATATGTGACATGTTTGTACATGTACATATGTATGTGTATTTGCTGAACCGTTGAAATAATGTGAAACCCTGAAATAAAACAAGATTATACCATTATTATTTGTTAAGCAGACATGGAACACTATTCTAAAAAGTAGATGTGTTGGAGCACTTTTTATGTTAGAGATGTAGGTAAAAGCAATATCAGAAGAGAGAGAAAGTGTTTCATCACAGAGTTAGAACAACTACACACAATCAGAAAACTCCCCCTACACACATGGACGGACGGACGGACGGACGGACACACACACACACACACACACACACACACACACACACGCAGGATTTGTCCGTTCAAAAATCCAGGGACTTGTGTATTCTAAACACGCATTTCTAACCCCAGGTCTCATCCCCCAGTTTTTCCCTCCCTTTTAAAGGTTTGACTTGTCCTGGTTGGCTTGAAATTGTGGTCATCCTGCCTCCGCTTTCCAAGAAACTGGGATTACAGGTTATAAGTCGTCACATCCAGCTTCCATTTTAGAAAGGCTAAAGGAGAATTTTCATTAAATGGTGCTTTCTGTAGCTGTGCTGTGGTAAAGCATGTTTTCCCTTCTACAGAAAAATCTCCTGACATTTCCCTTTCCTCCTCAGGAGCCAACAGTGTTATATACCTGTCAGTGGAAGGACTGGTTTCATCTGTGCAACAAGAGATAAAATGCAAGAAGCAGAAAGTGAAAAAACGTGACATTACAATTCAAACCAATGGAAATGGTCTGGAATGTTTTGAGAAGACGGGACACTGTACGGCTTGCCTCACTGGGCAGTACCCTGTGGACCTGGAATGGTAGCTGCCTGGATTGAGTTCCTGGAGACTGAACGTGATGGAGAAGTGGTTTACAAACTATCTGTTACTCACTTGTTACAATATAAGTAGATGCCACATGCTTATAAACCTTCATAGGCTTTGAGGATTTCTGAGGTTACTAAATTGCTATAATTAAACCATGATGATTACATGTAACCCAACATGTAGGGATTCTTTTTATACAAGAATTGACTTTTCACCTAGGAGAAGACAGGAGGCTACTGGTATTTCCCAGGCCCGTGCTTGAAGGGTTTGCAAGAGGTTAGATTAAGGATCTGTAATGCACACAGGACATGGGCCTTTATAATGTTTCATGGAAAATTTCAATTCACTGTGCTCCATAGGGATCTAATCTGTACAGTCAAACCTGTAGTTATGGCCTAGCTCTTAGATTCCCGTCCATCTCCACCCCCAACACACACACATTTGTTGTTCTGGGGACCAATAGAAAACTTCAAAAAAAAATTAAAAAAAAAAAAAAAAAGCTACTTGGGAAGCCAAGACATGGATTCTTGAGTTCAAGGCCAGCCTGGGCTTTCTGCCTCAAGATAAGCAGTGTCTTCCTAGTCGGGCGGTGGTGGTGCATGCCTTTGATCCCAGCACACACGAGGCAGAGCCAGGCGGATCTCTGATCTCTGTGAGTTCGAGGCCAGCCTGGTCTACAGAGCGAGATCCAGGACAGGCACCAAAACTACACAGAGAAACCCTGTCTTGAAAAGCCAAAAGAAAAAAAAAAAAGGTACCTTTCTGTGCCTCGCAACTCCATTTATTTAATAAGTCATTCATGTATCTAGTACACAGTAGGAATGCGAATACATGTTTAGAACTATCATTTTACCCCTACATTTTAACAGCGCATGGTCATTAGCTTTTGCTAAGTTTGCAGTTTCATTATGATGGAGGGAAATGTACAGGTTTGCAGACCGTTGCCACCTCTCTTTGGAATGCACCAGAATGACTGAAAAATATATTCATCTGAAGCCTTTTTTGTTCCTACACTTGACTAGAAGATGTGATCAATGATATTTAGTGTCTAACAATACAAGCCTAGCAAATTACTTAGTACGTTGGAAAGAAAACAAAAATTTAATTCCAAGTAAGCCTTTATCCTTCATTTGATTAGACTTGGCTGTTTGAATTAGGTGTTTGATCTTTGCAGCCATGCATACCCATACATATATACAGATGATTGAAATTGAGCAAATGGAAACCTAGTGCCGGCCGATTTTGTTCAATGGCTAAGGAGACAGCTACTGTTTTGGGAATTCGATTGCCTGTACCCAGGTGTCAGCTCATAGTCATGTCTTTTCTACTTTGTTTCGTTAGGTCTAGTGAGTGAGTGTTTTGAAGTTTTTTTTCAGGATGCAGACTTAAAGGATCGAGGTGATGTGCTTACTAACTCCTGTTTGTGTAAGATTGTTCACATGCAGAAATAATTATTTCTATATTATTGCCAAAATTTGCTGTATAGTTTCCAAACCCTTTTAGAGGTATAGTATTTATTAATAACTGAAATTGTTAGTCTGCATTTGGGATATAGTCTCGTGTTACGTAATGGCAGGTCAAGTTAAGATGGTAGTTCTTTAAGGTCATGTGCTCCAGTGGCTGAAGTGGTCCTGTGACAGAGGCAGGCAGATTGGCATGTTACAGCCCTGGGGTCATTTCAGTGGGTGTAGCCTCTTATGGTGAACGCATTACCCATGGCAGGATGGACGGTAAGCCTTTAGGTCAGTTTTAAAATGGCCTTATTTAAATTTGATATTTTAAAAAGAAACTCAGGGAAGGTACTAAAACCAAATCTCTAATTTGACTTTTGTGTTTTCCATAGTTTTTATTTTGTTTTATTGGGATACTTTTATAAAGGGAAAACAATGTCCTGGTCCTTCGATAATTGTACAACTTTTCGTAATTATTTCTTCATCATGACTTTTTATTTCACAAGTTTCTGAATATGAATTAAATTAACATTTTTTACTAGTTTCAAGCCTTCATTTATCTGCTTAAAATGTATATAGCCAGAGTACTATATGCTGAAAAAATATGAAAAATGTGTTTGAACACAGTTAACGTCACAAACTGTAATGTAAGCCTACTTTTTTGTTACCTTTTTGTGATTTTTTTGTGTGACAAATATATGTAATAAATATGTTTACATGTGTTCTTTTTAAAAATCGTGATAATCAGTAGATTATGGTTAAATAACATGAAGACAGTGATCTTGATCCATACCTGGCACCAACTAGTCAGATCTTATTTCTCTGATTCAGGCATTTTAATAAATAGCCCATCTCTTATGAGCTGTGTAAACTTATGCCAAGTGAGAGGGCAGTAAAGTGATTTGAAAATAGAATGTCGAGTCAGCACGACACAGAACAGCTTTGGAAACCCTGGAAGCCCGTGGTTCAGTGTTCAGAGCATTCAAAGGGCTTCGAAAATACAAAGTAAACAAATGGATAAATCAGTAAGTACCTCGAGACAGTGGGGTCCTATGCGCTGTTAAAAAGAAGCTAGCTGCCTCTAGAGGTGGCGCAGTGCTGTGGGATGATTTGTATGTCCTGTGGGAGCCCTTCTTGGGTTCTTTGTGGCGTTACCCAGCAGGTCCGTATAGAGGATGATTAGGACCATGGGCCTGAGTGCAGGTGTTTGAGATGGTCTGCTGTGCTGGGGGATGGTCTGTATGTCAAGTTGTTCTGATTGATCAATAAATAAAACCTGATCGGCTGTGGCTAGGCAGGAAGGATAGGCGGGACTAACAGAGAGGAGAAATTAAAGGACAGGAAGGCAGAAGGACTGGCTGCAGCCGCCGCCATGACCAGCAGCATGTGAAGACGCCGATAAGCCACCAGCCACGTGGCGAGGTATAGATTTGTAGAAATGCGTTACTTTAAGATATAAGAACAGTTAGCAAGAAGCCTGCCACGGCCATACAGTTTGTAAGCAATATAAGTCTCTGTGTTTACTTGGTTGGGTCTGAGCGGCTGTGGGACTGGCGGGTGACAGAGATTTGTCCTGACTGTGGGCAAGGTAGGAAGACTCTGGCAACAGCGCACGCCTTTAGTCCCAGCACTTGGGAGGCAGAGCCAGGCGGATCTCTGTGAGTTCGAGGCCAGCCTGGTCTACAGAGTGAGTTCCAGGGCAGCCAAGACTGTTACACAGAGAAACCCTTTCTCAAAAATAAATAAAAGTATTAACATGTAAAAGAAGACTGTGGCCCACACCTTTGATCCCAGCCTGGTAAGACTGTGAAAATGCCACACACTGAGTGATTTCAATTGGCTAGTGGTCTAGGGAGACAAAGACAGACAATGAGTGTCAAGTTGGCAGGGAGGGAAGGAAGCTTGAAGAGTAGGAACAGCACTGTGGGTCCTAAAGACTGCAGCATAAAATCCTCCCACGTTTCAGGCCTGCTGGTTTATAGAACTCAGAACTAGAAATTACCTTGTTACTAAACTCCAGTCTGCTGACCTGGCCTGGAGATTTCTGACATGTCAGACTCCACTGTTTTACTGTAATTTCCTTAATTACTCCATCCATCTGGGTATTTACATCCTATTGCTTATTTCTCTGGAGAATTAAATACTGTGGCTCATTGTCTTGAAAAGATATGTCTTCAAAGTCACCCCCTCACTGCCTTCAGGGCAGTGGACAGTGAACCCCACAATGCAACAGTAACCCGGTTGTGATAAATGTTTTGGGATAGGGTCAGCATGTGCTATATATTATTAGTTTGTTTTTTTGTCCCGTCTCCCCCCCCCTCCCCCCAGACAGAGTTTCTCTGTGTAATTTTGGTTCCTGTCCTGGATCTCACTGTAGCCCAGGCTGGCCTCGAACTCACAGAGATCCAGATCTCTGTGTGTGAGAGAGAGAGAGAATATAAGTATAGGTACCCCAGAAGCCAGAGGCATCAGACTCCCTGGACCTGGAGTTAGGTAATTTTGAGCTGCTGGGTATGCGTACTAGGAACAGAACCCATCTCTCTAGCTCAATCGTGTGTGTGTGTGTGTGTGTGTGTGTGTGTGTGTGTGTGTGTGTGTGATTTCTTTTAGTGTTTTGTGTATATGCATGTGTGTGTGTGTGTGTGTATGATTTCTTTTAGTGTTTTGTGTATATGCGTGTGTGTACATGTGAAGACCAGAAGATAATCTGTGGGAGTCATTTATTGTGTGGGTTCAGGGGAGCAAACTCAAGTCTTAGGCTAGGTGGTAAGTGTTCTTACTAAGCCATCTTGCTGGGTCCTAAGCATGTTTGTCTTAAAAGTGTCTTCCATGACTGTTTGCTGAGGGCTGGACTGGGTTCCAACCCTGTACAAAGGGGAAAGGAGAGCAAAACCCGCCCAAGAATGAAAATCGGCGTCCTTGAGAACAGAAGGTGAGTAAAGAAGCTGTGTCCCTGAACACAGCTGAGGGTGAATCATTCCCCAAACTAAAGCCCTGGGCTTATCCCATAATATAAAAATGTCTCTGATGGGAACAGCTTCTTAGAAGTCTTAACCAGGAGGAGTTGACGTGGCCCAGGACCCTCAGTCCATCAGGAGATCCCTGTCCTTCTGAGCCGATGGTCTACCTGCTGCCTGCTGTTTTACTCTTGATTGTGATATATTTACATCACTCAATTGAAACCAAAAGCTTGGCTGCCCTCAATCATTCTCCATAAAGGAAAAGCAGTTTCCCAAAGTGTTTTTGAAAATAAATTTTTGAAGGAAGCAATGCTCACTTCTGAGGTAATTGGGAGACGAGAGGCATTGAAATGGGCAGAATATGAATGTCAATGTACAGATGACTTTCATACTTTGTTGCAATTGAGACAGTACTTATTTAATACCAGGAATTAGACTTGGAAACAATGTATCCATTATGGTTATGTAAGAATTGCATATCACTGTAGGGAAGGGACTGATTATAAGCTGATTGCTGATGTTACTGTTTTAGGGCAGCAGACTAGAGTGAAAGGGAATAGTGATAAGGCAAGGCAATGTCATTTTTTTGCACTGGGTTACACTTCACCAAAACCCCCCAGGGTTGAGGGAGTTAGGCTTGGAGAGATGTATACACACAGTGGTTTGTTTTACAGCAGAGTGATTCCCTATTTTTTTTTTTATGGTAAGTAGGAGCAGGCTGGCTTTTTGCCTTTAGGAAGGTAGTCCTTCCAATATGAAATTCATCACCTCAAACAACTGAAAAAGTGACCTGGATAAAGAATGACTGAGAATTTGTATTCTTTTTTTTTTAATTTTTTTTTTTTATTTTACAATACTATTCAGTTCTACATAATAGCCACAGATTCCCTTGTTCTCTCCCTTCCTGCCCCCTCCCCTTCCCCACAGCCCACCCCCCATTCCCACCGCCTCCAGATCAAGGTCTCCCCCGAGGACTGGGATCGACCTGATAGACTCAGTCCAGGCAGGTCCAGTCCCCTCCTCCCAGATTGAGCCAAGCGTCCCTGCATAAGTCCCAGGTTTCAAACAGCTAACTCATGCAACGAGCCCAGGACCTGGTACCACTGCCTAGAAGAATTTGTATTCTTGACAACACCTGGCAAGAAGGTACAGGGATACTCAGCCTGTAACAGATGGCCCTCACAAAAAACAATGCTGGATAAATTCTCAGAAATTGAAAGAAAAAAAAAATGAAAGAAAAGAAATAAACTCCTCCTGAATCATGAATTAGGTGTTAGAGAAAGATTTGTAATTTCTAGGGGCTTAGAGGCATCACTCAAGTGATGTTTAAACTGTTCTATCAAGCTTTGGAGAGAGGGCTTTCTCACCTAAAAAAAAAAAAATCCAGGCCAAAAAACCCATTGGGGCTTGGTACGTGGAGAAGACTTACCACTGTCTTGTGGCTAGAGAGGCAGGAAATGGTGTGGGAACGTGGAGCATGGGGGTAGGTAGTGACCTGCTATGAGGGACCAGGCTAGACAGACATTTGTCTCAGTGTTTGGACTCAGCTAGTCCTGACCACACTAACCAGCAGATTCTCCCAGCTAACACTGGTCTCTTCCTGCCCAACTTTCCCAGCATAAGCAGACAAAACGTTTAGAGATGGATGGGAGCATTGCAGCCCAGACCTTGACAGTGCCGGGAATGTGCCCGCCATCCTTGATACTGGCTTGAGACAAACCAGGTACATTGTAGCTTGGGTGAAATCACTTCTGCCCACGAGTCGTGTGCTTATGACTTAAGATTCACGAAAATCACAGGCCCTGCTGTGGCTAGGACCACGGACTCTCAGTGAGTCCACAATAAACTGCATTCTGTTCAATTCTGAGTCTGTCTCAGTTTCATGGACCTCACTCTACAAAACGTGTTTACCTTCCCAAAAAGTGAGTCTAAGTGTGGTGTAGATCTGTAGGCACTGGGATCTGGAGTTCAGCCCATGTGTATCAACTCCAACAGTTTTGAACAGATATTGAATTGAAATGCACCCTACCTACCCTCTGCAACCCTTGGTTTTCAGAAAGCTTTGAGATAGGAATGGATGATCATGAGTCATTACACACTCCAGAAAGCCTCTAACATGAGATAGTGCAGAACCAGCAGAAGGGAAAGAAGCCAGCTGGGGAGAGAGGAGGAAATGGAAAGAAGGGGAAATGAAAACTGCTGAAAGAAGAGAAGAACCCCAACAAGCAGACAGATGGGAAAAGAGGCCATGGATAAGCACCAAGATTGCTCCTTCATTTAGAACAAAGGCCTGGTGGGCTTTTTTCACTTCTGGCTGACCCACCCAAATATGCTCAAGGTCAAGTTCTGGACATATCTCCGCTTCCATGAAGCTCTGTGCCCATCAACTCCTTTTTATTTGTTTAAATTGACCCATCCAAAATAAGGAGAGGGGAACCCACCCTATACCACTAAAAACATTTAAATGTCTAGGGAGAATGGGTGAGGGGGACTCAATTTTGGTCTTCAAAAATCTCTCCACTTGTGGAGGAGAGTCTGTCTTGTGTGTGAGGGAGTATGTATAACCCTTGCCTTTTAATAGAACTTGTTTGCTGTGAGTGATTTATTTCCTATCTTTTCAATTCTTTAATTGGTGGAGAAAACTAACCCAACCTAAGATCCCTGGATGATAACACTTGCATTAATAGAGTGATGTCTGGACCTGATATAATAGGCCTATAATTCCAGTACTTGAGAAGGCAAAAGATTCTTGAACCTCTGGGTCAACATGGGCTATGTTGTGAAACCATATCTCAAAAAAAAAGCAAAAATCAGACATCTGAAATATGAAAGGTTAAGGGTTGAGTTAGCAAGGTAAGAGCTTCCTAAAGCCATGCAATAATGGAAAGGATTTAGTAAAATGCATTCAAAAGCTGAACCAATAAAAAGGTACCCTTTTAGAAGTGTATACTTAAATCCCTCGCTAGAAAAACTTGAAAGCCTCTAGAAATAAGGAATTTTAATCCACCTTTGAAATCAGCCCAGGCAGCTCTGATGTAATCTGCCAGAGGCTGGAACCTCAGTGCATCTAAGTGAGCAAGAGAGGCTAAGAAGTGAAGTTCTAATTTCTTTATTTATTTTTGTTTTATGTATGTTGGCGTACTGCCTGCATGTATGTCTGTGTGAGGGTGTCGGATCCCCTGGAACTGGAGTTTATAGACAGTTAGGAAATGCCATATGGGTGCTGGGAATTGAACCCAGGTCCATCTAGGAAGAGCAGCCTGTGCTCTTAACCGCTAAGCCATCTCTCCAGCCCCGAGGTTCTAATTTCTATAGAGACACAGAGACAGGTATGCTGGCTAGTTCTTTGTCAGTTTGACACAAGCTAGAGTCATGTGGAAAGGGGGACTCTCAGTTGAGAAAATGCTTCCTTCACGGTGCACGGTGGACATTTTACTTGATTAATGACTGATGTGGGAGGGCCCAGCCCACTGTGGGCAATGGTACCCCTGGGCCTGAGTTGTATTTAAACAAACAAACAAACAAACAAAAAAACGGTCCAGCGGTTAAGAGCACTGGCTGCTCTTCCAGAGGATCCAGGCGTAATTCTCAACACCCACAGGGTGACTCACAACTGTCTGTAACTCCAGTTCTTGATCTGACAACACGACCCTCTTCTGGCTTCAGCCACCAGGAATGCATGTAGTGCACGGTCAAACATGCAGGCAAAACACCCATACACATAAAATAAAATAAGATACAAAATCTTAATTTAAAAAAATACAAAAAGAGACAGACAGAGAGAAAAGAAAGCAGGTTGATCAGGCCATGGGGGCGGGAGCCAGTAACCATAGAGCATTCCTCTATGGTCTCTGCTTCGGATCCTGCCCCCAGATTTTGGCCTTGATCTCCTGTCTGGGCTTCTCTTAGTGGTGGAGTGTGATGAAATAAACTATTGGTTCCCCAAGTTGCTTTTGGTTATGATGTTTTATCACAGCAATAGAAAGCTAATTAGAACAAGCAAAACACTAAAAAGACGTTTGGAGATGCCTGTAGTACACAGGAAAAAATGCAGTTTCCAAATGGGTATTTCTTGAACGATTTGGTACAACAGCTTCAGTCCTCAGCAGCCCAGGACACACCCCTAAGCCTTTTCAGGGACCGTGATGGATGCTCAGCGGCTCTCTCACCTCCATTCCGGAACACAGAAACAAAATTCCCTGCTCCTTTTCTCTCTTCTGGAGCACAGTAACTCACCACAGTTGTGACCCTTCACGTTTATTGTAATACCTGTCGCCCTTAGGGCGCTGTTCACCTCAGATGGGCTTGGGTTTCCTCAAAACAGCTGCAGATTGTTTTGGGTTTCATTCTGACAGGGTCCTTCCCTTGCGGGCTTCACCAGTGTAGTGACAGTCCCACCAATCTTGTGTCCTCAGAAAACGTGGAGGGGATAAGGCCAGTTACTCTCAAATTTGGGGGTGATTTCTTCACTTCAGCCTTTTGGGCTATGTCTACCCCCACTTTAGGGACAAGGAGACTGCGTGCGGCTCAAATTTCAACAGTGATGGCTGTCAAGAGTGCTCACCGCCCTTTCAGAGGTCTCTTTCCGGCTCCCGGCACCCACGAGGTGACTCACAACCACCTGCGACTCCAGCTCCAGGGAATCGGCCCGCACCTGCGTGCACATGGTGCACATAAACTCATGCAGGCACACACACACACACACACACACACACACACACAGATACAGGTCTGCCGCCTGGACCGCACGGCAGTTCCGAACCTGAACAGCCCGGCTCCGCCTCTGCAAACGCAGTCCCAGGGCCTGCAGGACCGTGCGGCGCATCTGGGCGGAGCCCCGTCAGCCATAGCCACGCCCCCGGCGCTGGCGCTGGCGCTGACGTCAGGGGCGCGGGAAGATGGACGCGAGGAGCCCGGTGGTGGCGAGGTAGCTTTACGGCTGCGGGGCATCTGCTGCTCGCTGGGAAGTGTGCTCCACGCGCTGTCGTGAAAAGGTGGGGTGGGGGCCGAGGAGGCCGGGCTGCTTCCGCTCGAGTCCGCCGGGCGTCCGGAGCCGGCCGGGCCTGGCTCGGAGCCTGGGAGTCCGGCCAGCTAATCCGTGCTGTGTGGCCTCCGGGTGGGGTCACCCCGCCTCCCCCCCGGTCGGTGCCCTTCAGTGAAACGCAGGGCACCTGCCTCCCTCGCCACCTCCTAGCGTGGTCCCCGAGAGCCAGTGAAAAAGAGTGTTGAAGCCACGAGGTGCCTTGTAACTCAAGGTGGCGGCGTGATGTGCGTGTGTGAAGACGCCGATGGATAATTTACCAGTATTTGTAATGCCCAGCCTAGGGAGAGCCCGGAAAAGCAGGATTTGTTGGTGACTAAATAACATCATTTACAGTTACACATGGGCTAGCCGTTTAAGCTTGATCGTATAACGTGAAGTCTGCTTGTTAGATTGCCCTGCTGCTGTTCCTAAAAGGCCCCCTTTAAAAAGCCATAGTTGACTTGTTTTTATTATTTATTTAACATTAAAGTATTTGTGGGGGGTTGGGGGGGGGGCAGCATGCTAGAGGAAGTCACAAGACACCTTTTGGGAGTTGGATCTCTTCCTTCCATCATGTGGGTCCCAGGAATTGAACTCAGGTTTTCAGGCGTGATGGCCGGTTCCTTTATCCACTGAGCCATTTGTTGGCCCAGGTATATCTGAGCATGGAATAAATTATGTTTATTGGAGAAAGAGAAAAAAAATACATATACATAAATTTAATAACCGAAATGGAAATTCTAGGCAAAACTGAATTTTGCCACCGGGAAACCTGTAAATTCCAAGTAGAAAAACTTACTTATTGTATATATTTTGTGTGGTGAGTTTTGTAGTTTGTTATAAAAATGATACTTTCTCTTTTTAAAAACTTAGTTTATAGTCCCATTATTCCACTGCTGTGAAGTATGTTATTAGATTATTATTTTCTTGTGAGAAATTAACAGTTATACTTTGTAAATTAAATTAAATGTAAATTAACAGTTATAACTTTGAAACAGACTAATTTTTTATTTTATTCAATTGTGTCATTTAATTAACATCAAGTTGGTTCAAGAAAAGGGCTTCTTAAACCCATAAAATTGAAAATGTCCAAAAGGATGCTAAAATATTGAAATGTGATTCCTAAGTATCAAATTTAAAAATACAAGATAATTTTAATACTTGTATTTTTTTAAATAAAAAATACCATTTATGTTTTACCTGCATGTATGTATGTGCACCTCGTTCATGCCTGGTGTCTTTAGAGGGTATTGGATCCTCTGGAAGTGGAACTATGGACTGCTATGAGCTACCATGTGGGTGCTGATACTGAACCTGGGTCCTCTAAAAGAACAAGGGCTCTTTAACTCCTGAGATGTATCTCCAGGTTCAGACTAGATTTTTATAAAAATAAGTATAATACATAATGTGGACAATGGGTATTTAAAGAAATTTATTTGACTGGTCCGTGTTCATATGTAAGCAAAAATAGCAGGAGGTACTCTACTACACTAACCTTATATTCCATATAAACTCACTCCCTGTAACTGTAGTACATACTGTGGTCTGTATAATTTGTATGACCATTTGTATATCTATGGAAAATCATCTTTTGTGTATCACAAAAGTTAGTACTTATAGAAATGTTTATTAAAAAGAAATACCAGCTGGGCATTGCTGGTGCATGCCTTTAATCATAGCCCTTGGGAGGCAGAGCCAGGCGGATCTCTGTGAGTTTGAGGCCAGCCTGGTCTATAGAGCAAGATCCAGGACAAGCACCAAAACTACATGGAGAAACCCTGTCTCTAAAAAACAAAACAAAACAAAACAAAAAAAGATTTATTTATTTTGGGGTGGAGAGATGGATCAGTGGTTAAAAGAAATTGTTGCTCTTGAAGAGTTCAGTTCCCAGCACCCACATGGTACATGACAGCCATCTACAACCCCAGTTCTAGGGGATCGAACAGCCGTACAGGTGATGCACATGCATACAAGCAAAAAAATTCGTGCACGTAAAATAAATCTACAAAAAATATTTTATTTTCTGTCTATGAATGTTTTGCCTGCATGCAAATTTGTGCACCGTATTCATTTCAGGTGTCAGAAAAGAGAGTAGGATCCTAGAGTCAAGATGCTTATAAGCTGCCATGTGATACTGGGAATTGAACCCCAGACCTTTGGCAACTAGTGTGTTTAACCATTGAGCCACCTCTCCAGCCCCTTTTTTGGTTGTTTTTAAAGTGTATATCCTTTTGACATTGTGGTCAATTGAGGAATAAATCTACATTTCTATCTTTAATTCTATTATGTGTGTGTCATGTTCTTCCCACGTGTGTAAGTTCTGATCCAGTGTGGGTTCAGCTGTCATCAGATTAATTTTTATGTGTTCAGCAGAGTTGCCATAGGTGTTTTGTAAGTTTAGAGCTTCAGTCGTGGATCTTTGACACAGCTTTTTGTTTGATTTAGTAACACAAAATACTGCCCTTACCTTAAGGACAGTAAGAGATAATTTATTGTGAGCCAAATATGAGTGATCAGGTTCCAGGGACAGAGATTAGGTGACCCTAAAAATTGTGCCCCAGCATGGAA
The DNA here is from genome assembly GCF_004664715.2 of Peromyscus leucopus. Taxonomy (NCBI): domain Eukaryota; kingdom Metazoa; phylum Chordata; class Mammalia; order Rodentia; family Cricetidae; genus Peromyscus; species Peromyscus leucopus. Next base: position 63,813,259 of record NC_051071.1, on the reverse strand, counting down.
GCAGTTCTATGAGCTTGTATAGTCAAAGGACAGAAAGTAAAAACTCAAGGGAATTAGGTAGGTGGATTACAGAAAGTCAAGGAGCATTCCATTCTAAGTGTGGGGTATTGTCAGGTGATATTCTTAGCTCTGAGCTTGGTGGAAGCTAGCTAGACTCTGGCACATATCTTACCCAGCTGACGGTCACTGAGGATGTCGGATAGACAGGTGTGTAGCTCACAACAAGTGATATGGGGACTTATGATTAATTATGAAAGCTAGGCCTGCAGTTTAGGATTATTCGTAACTAGCTCTCATAACTTAAATTAACCCGTTTGTTTTAATCTACCTTCTATCATGTGGTGTTACCTCTCTTCCACCTTGCACCTCCTCTTGTTTTCTCTGTCTCCTGTGCACCTGATTTTCCTCCTCTTCCTCTCTGTCCTGGGAAATCCTGCCTGTACCACCTGCCTAGCTGTTGCCCATTCAGCTTTTTATTGTACCAGTCACAGCAGATACATCTTCACACAGTGTACAGATAGCCCACAACACAGGTGGGCAATAATCCTGCTGTCAAGATATTCCGAGGTAGTTTGTCTTTGAGTCTGCAGCATCCCAACTCTCCAGACTCTTAACATTTTCACCAGTCAATAAACCTTGCAGAATCTTCAACATAGACATAACTTTATCTGGGCGCTTCCTTTCAGTTTGTTGTTTTGCAGTGCTGGGCACGGAACTCAGGGGCACATTGGCAAGCAGCCTGTCACTGATGTAGATACCCCCAGCTCATACAGTCATTTTTGCTAGTAGATACATTTCTTCCTCGCCTGCCTAAAACTCCCCTAACTTCTACCATTTCTTTCTAGATTTCTCGGCCACTGGTGTTTAGACAAACCTCAGTAAAATGACTCTTCAGGAGTTGGTGCATCATGCTGCCTCCATTTATTTGAATAGAGCAGCTGTATGTTTTGATGAAGGCAACAACCGGCCTCCAGTGTTTTACACCTACAAGACTGTGCTGAGTGAGGCTTCGGAATTATCCAAGTTTCTGCGAACACACTGTGACTTTGGAGGAAGTCGGGAAATTGGCCTCTACTGTCAACCTGGGATCAACTTACCCTCCTGGATTTTAGGGTAATATTTCTAGTATAAACTGATATTATGCTAAGCTAATTTATAGTTTTATTATATAGTGCACAATGTAAGCTATTGTTCTGTTTACTGGTGGATTTTTTTTTGTATTGTCAGTTTTCTGAAGATGTTAAAGTATACATTTATCTAAGTATTATTTTTAATTATTTAATTATTTAAATCATTTAATTCATGCCTATTAAGGAGAGACTAAAGGTTTTCACAAGCAGAATAAGTATCTCCAAAGTATAAAGGCCTCATTTGTCAATAGAAAACAGCTAAAGCATTATGTAACTGTTGTTAGATCAAAGAAAACCACTGAGACATTACTCCAGTCCTTGTTAAGCCTTTTAAAATGCTGTATTTCTGTATATTAAGTGTTAAGAGCTCTCTCTCTCTCTTTTTCAATACTGAGTATTGAACCCTGGACCTCGTACATGCCAAGCAAACTCCAGACAATTAAGCTACATCCCCATCCCAAGTTATGAGAAGTTAAAATAGAATTTTACAATACCCAGTTCCATCTTGGGCACAAGATGAAATAACTGTTTACAACTAAGGCATGACCCTAAAATTCTGAAATGCTAATGAACAGTAGAGACGTGGAAGTGCTCCCGGGAGAATTTTATTCACTCCGCTAACCTTGTACTTCTCCTTCAGGATCCTGCAGGTCCCGGCAGCTTATGCACCTATTGATCCAAACTCGCCACCATCATTATCGACTCACTTTATGAAAAAATGTGATCTCAAGTATGTTCTCGTTGAGAAAAAGCAGGTTCATGTAAGTCTTGTGTTTAAGTGTTTCGGAGGGGTGTGAAGTGGGAGGGAGAGAGAATATTTTCAGTTTAAGAGTTCTCTCAGCTGGGTTCTCTGTGAGATCGAGGCCAACCTGGTCTTCAGAGTTACTTCCAGGATAGCCAGGGCTACACGGAGAAACCCGATCTTGAAAAATCAAAAAAGAAAAAAAAAAGTTCTTTGTCTTGGCTCCTGAATTTACTAAGTCTGGCAGTGTTTCTCAGCTTCAGTGATGTCACCATTTTGGTTGAGGGTGTGTTGTGGGAAGTTCCAGTACAATACAAGATGGTTAATAGCATCACTGCCTTCCATGTATTAGAGACCAGTCAAAGAGCTGCTGCACCTTTTCACTATTACATCCCAAAATGCCCAGATCTTCCCAGGTGTGCCCTGTCCATCTGAACACTTCATTGAGAACCACCCCTTTATGATATGAAAGTATCTTCTTACCTTACGGCAACTGTTTATTTTTCCTTCCTGTTTCCAAATTATTTCCAGTGGTGGAAAGTATCATAGTACTTGGAGAGTTTACTTTTATGTACTTATATCAATTACAGTAGTCTCCAATGTTAAAGAATTATAAACAAACTTACATTTTGAAAAAGAGATGAGCTCTTAAACCACACATTATTGGAAAGCTGAATTTATTATTTAAAACATTTTTAAGTATAGGGCTGGAGAGATGGCTCAGAGGTTAAGAGCACATACTACTCTTGCAGAGGACCTGGGTTCAGTTCCAGCACCCACCCTGGGTGGCTTATAAAAGCCTGTAACTCCAATTCAGGGTATTCATCGCCCTTTTCTGGACTCTGCAAGCACTGTTACACACACAGGCAAAGAGGTATACAGATACACATAAAACAAACCTTTTTTCCCCCCAGAGATAGGGAACTCATTCTGTAGATCAGGCTGGCTTCGAACTCACAGAGATCCACTTTCCTCTGCCTCCAGAGTACTGGGTTTAGAGGCATGAGCCACCACTGCCCAGCCATGTTTTATTATTACTAAGTTATTTTTTTGCTTATAAAATACTGTGTCCAGTAAAGATGAGTATTATAGGAGATACATTGAGTTTTGCTTACTTTTACCTATCCTCTCTGTGAACCACTTTATAGTTGAGAATAGCTTAAATGCATTGTATGTGTTTGTGTGCATACAGTTCTGAAATGGGAAGCTCTAGGAAAGGCTTACTAGACAATCATGAGTATTAGAGTGGGGCCTCTAGAAAGGAAACTGAAAGATTAATATTGTTAATCCGTGTTTTTAAAATAATATCACTGTCTGGCTGAAGCCTTCTCTCTTATTCCTCAAATTGCTCAGTTCTTTGTTACTACAAGTAAATTAAATTCAAATAACAATGTCATGTTTATTCGTAGCATGAATCCTAATTGGTCTTAATAATAAAAAGCCAGAGCCAGATATTGGGGTAAATGCTGAAAGATCAGTAAAGGAGCCAACCACTAGAAAGACTTCTTTTTTTTTTTAAAGATTTATTTATTATGTATACAGTGTTCTGCATGCATGTGTCCTTGCAGGCCAGAAGAGGGCACCAGATCTCATTACAGATTGTTGTGAGCCACCATGTGGTTGCTGGGAATTGAACTCAGGACCTCTGGAAGAGCAGTCAGTGCTCTTAACCACTGAGTCATCTCTCCAGCCCTTTGAAAGACTTTTTACCTCTACCAATCCTCAGCCTTAAATGCCCTCTACCCTGTTTTATCACTTCCTCTCTCCTCCCAGCCATATCACTTCCTTTTTCCTCCTCCCAAGTGCTGGGATTAAAGGCGTATGCCACCACTGCCTGGCCTCTAGTGGCTAGCTCTGCACTCTGATTTTCAGACAAGCTTCATTTGTTAAAGCACCAACAAAATATCACCACATGGGGTTGGGGATTTAACTCAGTGGTAGAGAGCTTGCCTAGCAAGCTCAAGGCCCTGGGTTCGGTCCTCAGCCCTGGGGAAAAGAAAATATCACCACACTTATAGGGTTTTTTTTCTTTATTTGTTTGAGAGAAGATCTCTGTATGTGGCTGTGGCTGTCCTGGTATCAAATGTGTAGACCGGCTGGCCTTGAAATCACAGAGGCCCACCTGCCTCTACCTACCAAATGATGGGATTAAAGGTACCACCACACCTGGCATGCTTATTTTTCTTAAATCTTACTGGAAGTTAAAAGATGGTTAGGTGTGAGAATTAATTGTCAATATCAAGATGATTTATGATGCGGGGCGGTGGTGGCGCACGCCTTTAATCCCAGCACTTGGGAAGCAGAGCCAGGTGGATCTCTGTGAGTTTGAGGCCAGCCTGGTCTATAGAGTGAGATCCAGGACAGCACCAAAGCTACACAAAGAAACCCTATCTCAGAAAAAAAAAAAAAAAAAAAAAAAAGATTTAAAATGCTTTTAGTGTCACTATGCCTTAGAGAGTGAGGAAATGAGCTCATATTAAGAGAATTAAGGTAAACCTGAGTTCCAACCAAAGCATTTATGGCATTTGGAGCTCTGTAAACAGTGTTAGTTCAAGAGAGCCGAACATTTTTATGATTGTTAATCCCAAAATGTTAGTTTAAAATGTTACTACATGCCGGGCGTTGGTGGCGCACGCCTTTAATCCCAGCACTCGGGAGGCAGAGCCAGGCGGATCTCTGTGAGTTCGAGGCCAGCCTGGGCTACCAAGTGAGCTCCAGGAAAGGCGCAAAGCTACACAGAGATACCCTGTCTCGAAAAACCAAAAAAAAAAAAAAAATATTACTACACTCAGAAATACAGGATGTAATACACAATTTCCTTATTTTTCTTGGACTCCTCAGTAGTTTAGTCTTGTAACTCCTTTAAAAGTCCTTTATAAGATTATCTCTTTAGGTAGATAACAAAATGATTGGTTCTTTCTTTGCAGTTGCAGCTACAAATTACAGCCCTACCAATTAGGAAGTTAAGATTTATTGCATGTATGTTGTCAAGATGACTCTGTCTTTTATCATTTACTTAAGAAATGGAATGTGACCTTCAAATGTAACTCCTATATTCAACATGAAAGATTCTGTTGGATATATATAGCTGTGAAGAACAAAGAGATTTGGAGCTAACATGAGAGAATAAAGAGGATTCAACATGAGAGAATAAAGAAAGTAGCCATCAGAATGCGTGAGAATTCATTCACTTCCCAAAAAAGCCCTCAGATAAAAGTACTAAGTTTTACCACGCTAAGGCTTTCTCTTTGAGCCCTTTCAGCAGCTCAGAAGCTGGTCTTGCGGGCTGTAATAATTATCCCAATAAAAACAAGGAGCTATTGGCATCCAATAGGTGGCAGAGGGTGCTAAAAATCCTACAGTGTACAAGACGGGCTCCCACAAGAATTCTATGCCCAAATGTCAGCAGTGTAGAGGCTGGGACTAGGTCGAGACGAGGTATTTGGGAGGATGCTGGTGTATACCACCCCTCTAACTCTGTGTACTGTGTGTTGGGGAGAAAAGAAGGGCAAGTACTCTGGAGCCCACCACGAATCTGCAGTGTGGGGGGCTCTGAGGGAGCTGAGGGTGTCTCAGGCAGAGGACAGTTTTCAGGGAATAACAATTGTGATCTAACTCTCCAGAATATACAGTCTTGAACTATTTTAGTTACTGTTTTGTTTAAATAAAGTTTCATCTATCCCAGGCTGACCTCAAACTCACTGTTAAGCTGACGACCTTGAACTTCTTTTTTTGTTTGTCTGGGTTTGTTTGGTTTGAGGCAGGTTCTCTCTACATAGCCCTGGGTGTCCTGGGACTCATTATGTAGACCAGGCTAGCTTCAAACTCACAGAAGTCTTCCTGCCTCTGTGTCATGAGTGCTGGGATTGAGGACATGCACCACTATGTCCCGCTAACCTTGAACTTGTGTTAGGAGGTCCTGCTGCCTCCAGCTCACGTGTCCTGAGATTACGGATGCTTACGGCTTGCCTTTAATATTTATTATTATTACTATTATTGTTTTAGCATCACAGGCTGTATATGACATGCCACTTCTAACATGCACACACACAACAAACACACAAGCAGAAAATGTGGCAAGCTACCAGTGTTTGACCTTTTGTTATTTATATTTACTTGTTTAATATAAAAACTCAGATTGTTTCAGTTAAGCTGTTTTTACAAATCAGCCCAAGAAGCTCTAATGAGAAGAACCCCACTTTAAATGTGTGTGGGTCCAGTGGTGGTGTGTACTCTGTAATCCGAGCCCTCAGAGGGCTGACAATGACCTCAGGGTAGAGGCCGAAGTGGTCTACATAGTGAATTCCAGGCCAGCCAGGGCCACACAGCAAGAACTTGTTTCCAGAGATCAGAAACCAAACAAATTAAACATCACACCGTTTCGTCCAACTAACTTCTGCACCACGCCAAAGCACCAAAGCCAGAACCCAGCCGTTGGCTCACTATGGCCACAGCTTCTGTGGAGGCTGCTTGCCGACTCCTGCTGTCCACTCCTAGTGCAGGACCAGCTCAGAACCATGTAAAGGATTCAGTGAGCGGCGATCATTTAACAGTTAGTCCCACGCTGTTGCCACGTTCAGATGGAGCCCATCACATAGGCTAAGGGCCGAACTCCTGAATGCTAATCATGCAGAGTGATTGGGTCTCCTTTCGTCTCCTGTCACACCAGACCTCACCTTCTTATCCGTGTTTGCACATTTCCGAAGTGCTTACTGTCCTCAGCTTTCTTAGATCAGGTGCTCTCCGTTGGTGATTGGCTGAACTACCCATCTTCTCATTTGGGGAACAGCAAATACTGTCTCTGGAATCTCTGACCTTTGTGTGGAGTAAGTTCTGCTTCTCCACCAACATCTCAGCCTTGTGCCCTTACCACTTTTACCACATTGCATTGCACTTATGTACTTTTGTACATGTCTGCTTTGGAGGTGAGATTGAAAATAAGGACGCTTAACTCTTGTGTCTCATTTCTCTCCTTGTCCCAAGATATGTAGTTGGTCCTCCCATCCCTGGTTCAGCCACATTGAATGAGGAAATGGATATTTCACATTCTCCAGAGAAGACTCCTTTTTAACATGTTAATATTCATAAATACCTTCTCTCACAGAAATTCAAGTCTTCACATGAAGCAGTTTTGAACTATGACACAGTTTCAGAGGAACATAAGGACCTGGTGCTCTTCACACTTCACTGGGAAAATGGTGATAGAAAAGAGAAATATGAAATAAATGGTAGAAAAGCCAGCAGGAATTCTGAGAACGACATCGGCGAGAAGGCACACCTGGACATTCGGCAAGAGCGCTGCTTGGCTTATGTCCTCCATACCTCGGGGACCACAGGGACACCAAAGATCGTCAGAGTGCCTCACGCATGCATACTTCCAAACATCCAGCACTTTCGGTAAGTTCTGTCCCGTGAAGCCTTCTTAGAACCTGTGCTTTAAGCTGGGTGTGGCGGGACTCACCAGAGCCTCAGAATTTGAGAGGCAGAAGGAGATTACCAGTTCGAGGCCAGTCTGTGCTGTGGAGAGAGACTCTTAACTCAGGGGAACAGAACAATGAAAATCTTTCATTTTAGCCAGGCAGTGATGGTGCATGTCTTTAATCCTAGAACTTGGGAGGCAGAGGCAGGTGGATCTCTGTGAGTTTGAGGACAGCCTGGCCTACAAGTCAAGTTCCAGGACAGACAGGGCTGTTACACAGAGAAACCCTGTTTTGAAAAACAAAGAAAACAAGCAAAAAATGTGCATTTTAAAAAAGAAAAATAAATTTAAATATCTGTTCTTTGTAAATCTTGATCCAAATGGATAATCCTAAATAACTGATCAATTAGATCTGTCCTGTTTGATCTGTATATTATCTTTAGTTCTCTGCAGACAAGGCATGCACTTGTGGTTAACAGGCCAATCACAGAACACACAAAGATAGAACAGAAGCTGTGGGTGTGTGTGTGTACACATGCGTGAGTGGTGTGTGTGTGAGATTGGAGTTGTGATCACAGGACCCATGTAACAAGCTGGGCATCCAACAAATGCTGATAACTCCAGCTCTTATTTTCTGGCTGCTAGCATCTTCTTCTCACACATTTTGTGCACGTTCAACACACACACACACACACACACACACACACACACACACACACACAAAGTCTTAAGAAATAAAAATGAAAAACTGTAGCAGGAATCTTAGTTGGTCTTACTAATAAAAACCCAGAGCCAGATCTCTGTAAGTGCTGAAAGGTCAGAGCAGCAGAGCAGCCAGCCACTACTTCTTACCTCTACGAAATCCTCAGCTGAAAGAGAACCCAGCCCCTGTCTCCTCCCGCCTTATAGTCCTCTCTCCACGCAGCCATATCACTTCCTGTCTCCACCTCCCTAGTGCTGGGATTAAAGGTGTGAGATCCTAAGGGCTGGGATCAAAGGTGTCTGCCACCACTGCCTGGCTCTCTTTCTATTTTAGACTGAATCAAGCCTGTGTAGCCCAGGGTGGCCTTGAACTCACAGAGATCCAACTGCCTCTGCCTCTTGAGTTCTGGATTAAAGGTGTGTGCCATCACTGCCTGACCTATATGGCTAACTGGTGGCTGGCTTTGCCCTCTGATCTTCAGACAAGCTTTATTCATTAGATCATATACAAAATATCACCACAAAAAATAATTCAGACAGAAGGAAGATTCTACTGAAAGGAAACCAGAGTATAAGAGTGGATTTTTACAAGAGACTGGCGCACCCAGAACGGCTGAGAAAGTGTGTTTGGCTAGGAGAGAGTCAGTGGCAGGCTGGAACCCCGCAGCATAGTCAGAAAACACAGTGAGGTGGGGAGGGAAATTAACTGTAGACCCAGCACTGCTGCTGCTGCTGCTCTTTAAAAAATATTCTAACTTGTTTTTAATCATGTGCGTATCTACTTGTGGGTATGTTATGTGTATGCAGAGGCCAGAGACTTTGGTTGCTCTCGACCTGGAGTTAGCTAGATCAAACTGCCTGACTGTCCAGCAGGTGCCGGAGCAGCGGTGTGTTCTGAAGCACCAAGTCATCTCTCCAGCCCTGTTTGGTTTTCACTAAGGAGAAATCTGGCCATTTCAGGATTGAGAAAACTCAGCTGATTATGGACTGGAATGTTGAACTGAATAACCAGCAGAGTGTGTACTTCGCAAAATGGCAACTGCTAGCCTTCTGTTCTCTAACCTGCTCCTTAGAGGGAATCCCATATAACTGGTGATTCACACCTGTAATCCTAGCCATTGGAAGGCTGAAGCAGGAGGATTGCTGTGAGTATGAGGCCAGTCTGGGCTACATAGTGAGTGCCAGGCCAGCCAGAGCTACATAACAGAGCAGTACCTCTAAAAAACAAAAGAAAAACAAAACAACAAAAAGAAAAACAAAGACAAAAGGAAAGCATAGTAGAAAGAGAAAGAGAATTCTGGGGGTTGTAGTTCACTGTCTACATTAACAAACGAGAAAATAGTCACAGATGATAAAGCTTATCTGGTAAGAGGGGGGAAATGGAATTATTCAAAGGGCTCTCTTCTATCTATTTTTATTTATCCAAAAGATGGTTGAGACAGGGTCTTACTACGTAGCTCTGGCTGCCCTGGAACTAACTATGTAGACCAGGCTGTCCTCAAGCTCACAGAGATGCACCCCTTCCTCTGCCTCCCGAGTGCTGGGCTTATAGGCATGTACTACCTCATGCTGGGGTTATAGGCATGTACTGCCTCATGCTGGGGTTATAGGCATGTACTACCTCATGCTGGGGTTATAGGCATGTACTGCCTCATGCTGGGGTTATAGGCATGTACTACCTCATGCTGGGGTTATAGGCATGTACTGCCTCATGCTGGGGTTATAGGCATGTACTACCTCATGCTGGGGTTATAGGCATGTACTACCTCACTCTGCTGAAAGGCTTTAGTCCTGCCTTCTGTAAAGAGAGTTTACAGCAGCAATAGTGCCGTTTTGGTTACTCTGAAGAATGAAGTCTGAGGCATCCAGAAAAACGTGTTCTCCTTGATGATGGCATTGATGCTGATTTCCTCCTCCTCCTCTTTTAGATTTATCTATTTTTATTTCATGTGTATGAATGTTTTTCTGGAATGAATGTTAGTGTGCTGTGTGTATACCTGGTGTTCATAGAAGTCAGAAGAAGCCATGAATTCTCTGGAACAAGAGTTTCAGATGGGGTGAACTACCATGTGGGTGCTGGGAACCGAACCTGGGCCCTTTGAAAGAGCAGGAAGTGCTTTTAACCACTGAGCCATCTCTCCAGTCCCTACTCAATGCTTCTTTAGGGTCTGTGCTTGCCCAGGCTTAGGCGGTCCTGATGACAGTGATGCTCTGTTTGTCTTTAGGGTACTTTTTGACATCACCCACGAAGATGTCTTGTTTCTGGCTTCACCTCTGACCTTCGATCCATCTGTTGTGGAAATATTTGTTTCTCTGTTCAGTGGGGCCTGTCTGCTTATCGTGCCGACTTCTGTCAAAGTGCTCCCATCAAAGTTAGCTGATGCTCTCTTTTCCCACCACAGAGTGACTGTTTTACAGGTATGCTTCAGGAGCAACGGAAATGTTTTCTTCTACAGTCTTCTAAGGTTACATGTGGTAGAGGATCCTTTATAGTTCTGTAGTTCTTCCCACTGGATTAAGGATGTGTAGTTAGCTCATCAAAGGCTACCACCTTGTGATGGCACATGTTTATCTTAAAATGAAAGAGAAATCAGTTAAGCATGCCTAGAGAATTATTTACTGTGCATTCATTCACCTGTTGTACACTGGAGGAACTTGACTTTGACTGTGAGTGTGCAGTTGGGGTATCTTCTCTCATAACGTTTAAGCATATTGTGTTCCTACCAAAAGCTAGTATATTAATCACTCCATTACAGATGAGCTGAGAACCAGGTGTGTGAGCATCTTCCTGTAATCTCAATACTTGGGAGGCGGGGCTTCCTATGAGGAGCTCAAGACCAGCCTGCTCTACACAGTGAGTTCCAGGACAGCCAGGACTACACAGAGAAACCCTGTCTCAGACAAACAAACAAACAAATACCGCCCCCCCCCCAAAAAAAAAACACAAAGGGTATGGAACTGGAGAGGTGTCTTAGTATATAAGAGCACTTTTTATAAAAGCATGAGAGGATGTGAGTCATGTCCCCGGTACCCATGTAAAAGCCAGGCATGCCACATATGCCTGAATCTCAGTGTTGGTTGGGGCTGAGGCAGGTGGATTCTGGAAGCTCACTAATCAGCTCGCCTAGCTGGAATGGTCAGCTTCAGGTTCAAAAAAATACGGTGGAATGTGGTAGAGGAAGACACCGGATATCCTGTTCTGGCCTCTGCATGTGTACACTCATGCTCCTGTGTACATACACTACATACCACACCTTTCCCACAATTAACAACTGTTTTTATTCTTTGAGAATTTCCTACATGTCTGATCATACTCACCCGCCTCCCTGAGTCTTCACAGATCTCCTCCTCCTCCCCTACCTACCCGATTTGTGGGGGTTTTTTCCTCATCAAAGCTGTCTTAGATAGGGTTTCTATTGTTGTGAAGAGACACACCATGACCATGGCAACTCTTATAAGGAAACATTTAATTGGGCTGGCTTACAGTTCAGAGGTTTAGTCCATTAGCATCATGGTGGGACATGGCAGCATGCAGGCAGACATGGTGCTGGATTATTACAAGAAGCTGGCCAACTTTCTATTGAGTGTAGAATAGGTACAGTGTAGATCCAGGTAGAAGAGGTTCTACATGTGATCAGCAGGCAGCAGGAAGAGAGTGAGAAACTGAGCCTTTCTTGAGCATCTGAGACCTCAAAGCCCACTCCCAGTGACACACTTCTTCCACACCCTCTAATAGTACCACTCCCTATGAGCCTAAGGGGGCCATTTTCATTCAAACCACCACAAAGGCTAATTTCTGGAGCCCAAATATTCTTGGATGTGTGGCCTTTCACTGACACATGGTCAGCTTACCAAGGCTACACTCTTAAGAGAAAAATGACCCTCTCTCAGCACCTGACAGTTGCCAGTAGCTCCTTGGCTAGGGATGGGACATTGAGCCCGACTCTCCTCTCCATGCTGGGACTTGTTCTGCCTTGGGCTTACATAGATTTTGTGCATGCTATCACACCACATGGTAGCTCATAATTGTAACTCCAGTTCTAGAGGATCTGACACCATCCTCTGACCTCTGAAGACACCGGGTGTACATGTGATACCCACATGTGCAAAGAGAGGAAACACTCCCAGAAGTTATAAAATAAAGGGTGTGTAGCACACAGGCTGTAAGATGCTGCACTGTAAGTGGTTAAAAGAGATGGAGACGGTGGCTCAGAGGGTAAAAGCCCTTGTTGCTCTTCCGGAGGACTTTAGTTTGGTTCCTGTCACCTACATGGTGGCTCACAAGCATCCATCACTTCAGATACCAGGTTCTAGGGGATTTGGTGCCTTCTTACATCCTCAGGTACCCACATATACACAGAAGCAAAACATTCATGTAGATAAAATAAATCTGTATTTCATTTTGTTTTGTTTTTCGAGGCAGGGTTTCTGTCCTGGAACTTGCTCTGTAGACCAGGCTGGCCTCGAACTCACAGAGATCCACCTGCCTCTGCCTCCTGAGTGCTGGGATTAAAGGTGTGCAACACCACCACCTGCCTGCCTTTCTCCCTCCCTCCCTGTCTCTTTCTTCCTTTTTTAGCATTGTGCTGGTATGTCTCCCCAGTGCAATAAGGAGAAAGGGAAGGGGGAAGGAGAGAAGAAGGAAGGAGAGGGAGAGAAGGAAAAGGAGAAGGTGGAGGAGAAATTTCATACTCGGACAACATGATCATGTATCTGGAGAACTAAGAGAAGAAGACATTAGAACTAATATGCATTGAGCCAAATTGAAGATATCCTCTTGATATAAAGGCCAGCTGTACTTGAATGTATAAATATGTGTATATAGTCATATGTGTTTCTAGGTATGTGTATTTCTATTAAGGAAATGCCTAAAGCAAAATTAAGAAAATATTGCTTTACAATAACATCGAAAGTAATAAAATAGGAATAAGTTTGAAGAATAGCAAGACTCAAGCACTGAAAACTCTTTAAGATTATTGATGGAAATTAAAGACCTACCTGTGTAAACAGGCATTTCATACTCAGAAGTTTAAACATTGTCAACAGGGCAACTCTTACTAAGTCAGTCTGTAAATTATGTTAAATGTACTTTTCTACCAAAATCCCAGGAAATGTTTTGTAGAAATTCACAAGTTGATCCTAGATTTTATATGGAAATGGGAAAAACAGCCCTAATTTATACAGTGGAGTACCACTTGGTAATAAAAAAGAAATAAACTGTTTATAAATACAATAACATGGATGAAATGTGAAATATTTATTTAGGGTCTTATAAATCAGGCTTGCCAACTGCAAATTACAACCTCAGGGTTAGAGAGATGTCCCAGCGGTTAGGAGTATTCCTTGGCCCAGAGTTCAGTTCCCAGAACCTGTGTCTAGTGGTTGACAACGGCCTGTGGCCTAAGGCATCCGATGCCCTCTCTGGCTTCTGCAGGCACACACAAACACACATACACAGAAATAGTAAGAGATCCGAAAGAACGAAAAACACAGCCTTAATGTCCACATGGGCTCCAAATACAAAATCTGAATTAATTCTTTTAGTATTTACATAAGGAAGGAGAAAACTAAGTGACTTTAATGTGTTTCCAGGCAACGCCGACATTGCTGAGGAGATTTGGGTGTGAGCTCATCAAGTCCACTGTCCTGTCAGCACACACTTCTCTGAGAGTGCTAGCCCTCGGAGGGGAAGCCTTCCCTTCACTGACTGTTCTCCAAAGATGGCGAGGCAAAGGCAATAAGACCCGGATATTTAACCTTTATGGTGTCACAGAGGTATCCAGCTGGGCGACTTTTTACAGGATCCCAGAGGACATTCTTAATTCTCCTGTGAAGTAAGAGCTTTAGTGACACTCGGTGGAGGGGAGGAGTCTTATCCAGAGATCTTAGCATCAGTACTGGGGTTTGTGAGTTTTGTTTGGGATGGCAGTTGTTGAAGCCAATGGGCCTTGCATGCTGAACACGCCCTCTGCCGGGAGCTGCATTCCTAGCCCTCCCTGTCGGCAGGGTTTGTTGGGTAGTGATAGTTTTTAAAACACTGTTTCAAGTTAAGAATCCAAAATCTTTCCTCTAACTGGCGACGAGATCCTGCCGGACCCTTTGTGACTGACTCGGTTTCCACCAGACCCTCTCCTCGGGCAGTCTTTGAATTGCACCCCAAACTGTTTTGTCTTCATTTACTGTACTGTGCTTTGGATACACTGGGAAGTCCGCTCAAATGTGAATTTTAAAGCTGCTCCGGGCTGTGCTTTTCGCAGACGTGACTCTCCTGTGCAGCTGGGGTCTCCGCTACTTGGAACGGTGGTTGAGGTCAGGGACGCCAACGGTTCCCCGGTTCACGAAGGCACCGGCCAAGTATTTTTAGGTTGGTTTATATTTCTTGGTTGATTTTTCAGAAAGAAAAATCAGATGTTTCTTTTATTCCTTTCATGATTTTTTTTATGTAGAGTGAACTTTTCAGTGTTAAATTTTAATCTCTTCATAATCACGAGATATTTAGTGTTTCCCCAAATTATTTCACATGCAGTTCTTAATAATTTAGAAACATAACTTGAAATGTTAGCATTTGACAAAACTATATCTAGCAGTATTCTAAGGATATTTTTAAAATCATACGTATTTTTAGAAATAAGTTTAGTTTTATCCTTTACAAACTTCCTGAAGTTATTGTGCCCAGTTTTATCAGGTAGCATAGGGAGCATTTAAAATCTCTTCGTTTTAGGATAGTCAGGGTCTGCGTCTTAGTTCCTGAGTTTTAGAGGCACTTTGATTTGGATATTGTTAAGTCGGTTTTTGTGTGGATTTTGACCCTGGAGTCTGTGTCTTTGAAAGGTGGGGAACACAGAGTCTGTTTCCTCGACGATGAAGTGACGGTGCCTCTGGGCACCATGCGAGCCACAGGAGACTTCGTGACTGTGAAAGACGGAGAGATGTTTTTCTTGGGCAGAAAGGACAGCCAGATCAAGCGGCATGGCAAGCGTCTTAACACTGAGCTTGTGCAACAGGTGGGGCCACTTGAGTATTAAATATCTAATAGTGTGGTAGGCAGTAGAGGCGGCTACCACCAAAGTTCTATGCCAGATTCAATAAAAAATATGGAGCTGGGTGTGGTGATGCATGCCTGTGAACATCACTCTGGAGGCTGAGGCTGAGGATTATGAGCTTGAGGCCAGCCTGAGTTATATAGCAGGATCCTATCTTAAAAAAAAAAAATCAGTGCTAGATGGCAGTGGTGCACACCTTTAATCCTTTAATCAAGACCAAACTGGACTTGAACTCACAGAGATCCACCTGCCACTGCCTCTCGAGTGCTGGGATTAAAGACATGCCACGCCACTGCTCTGCCGAGATGACCATTTTTAAAATAAATATGGGAATGTACAGATGGCTCAGTGGTTAGAGATGCCTCAGCTCTTGCAGAGGACCCAGGTTGCTTTCTAGCACCCACATCAGAGAGCTAACAACCTTCTTCTGTAACTCCAGTTACAGGGGAGCCAACATCCTCTGGCCTCCTCCGGCACCTGTATTCACATGGTGTGCAAAACACACAGGCACACATACATAAAAATAAACAAAAAGGAAGTAACAAAATAGATTTTGAGTCCTATGAAAATACATTGATTTATTTGCTTTGGAATGTATTTTTTTTTTTAATGGTGACTCTCTGTAAGTAATAGATACCAATAGCAAGCATTTTTTAAAAATCTCAGGTATTTTCTAGAAGTTAATTCAGCTGTACTGATTTTAGGCATAACAAATCCAAGCATTCAGGAGCCTGTTCCTAGATGTCCCCATTAGTAAAGGAGGATAATCTCTCTTACAGGTGGCTGAGGAACTTGACCAGGTGGAATCCTGTGCAGTCATGTGGTATAATCAGGAAAAGCTGATTCTCTTCATCGCCTCCAAAGTTGATTTAGTAAAGGATTGCATCTTTAAAGAATTGCAGAAAGAGCTTCCAACTCACGCCCTCCCTGATGACATAGTGTTGATTGATACTCTACCATTCACATGTCACGGTAAAGTGACTTAGCGCAGATGTGTTCAGTGCTGGGGAACGCTAATGGTACTCAGATTAGTCTAACGACTACGTAAGAGCTATACTAAGTGATACTAGCAGTAAGTGTGGTCGACCCTCTGTTAATTGCTTTGTGTAACTAACTCATTCCTGTTGAAAAACTCCCGTGGGCTGACGGTATTCCACTTTGCAGGTAGGCAATCCGCACCCCCCCACACACACACCACCATTGTGCAGAGTGTCAGTTACTTGTGCATCCCCCGACAAGACCCGACAGAAAAGGCTGAAGGGAGGAAAGATTGGGGCTGATGGCTTCATAGTCTGTCTGTCTGCCATGGCCGGGAGGCGCAGTGAGCAGCTCAGATCATGGGATGGTGGGCCAGCAGAGAGGATGAAGGCAGACTCTGACCGGCTGTCTCCTTTCCTTTATTCTCTGCCCCCGGCCCATGTTCAGGGATGGTCCCCCCTGCTTTGTTCATCCCCAGAGCATCCTCACAGACACACCCAGGGGAGAGACTCTGAACCCAGTCAGGCTGGCCAGGAAGGTCAGTGGTCGTATTTCTCAGGGGTCCCCAGAGAAACAGAACTGGTGTTCAGATGGATATATAAAAATATTAGAGGGGGGGCTGGAGTTATGGCTCAGTGGTTAAGAGCACCAATTGCTCTACCAGAGGACCCGGGTTCAATTCCCAGCACCCACATGGCAGCTAACAACTGTCTGTAACTCTAAGATCTGACACCCTCACACAGACATACATGTATACACCAATTCATATAAAGTAAAGATAAATTGTTTAAAAAAAAAAATATTAGAGGGAACTGACTGACGTGGCACCAGAGGCTGAAAGGTGTCATCCTATGACTTGGAGCTGGAGGGGTCCTAAGAGAGCTGGGGCTGTAGTTCTCAGTTTTGAGGTCCGAGAATCGGGAGCCATGGCTTAGACACTGCAGGCATCTCCCAGCACACACAGTGAGGAGGTTCATCCCCCTTCTGCTTTTTGTCTGTGCAGGCCTCCAGGGCTGGGCTGATAACCAGCCAGTTTGGGAAGACAGTCTTCTTCACTGAGGCCATTGATTCATATGCTAATCTTATCCTGAAATGTCATTATAGATGCACACAGAAAGAGTTTTGAATCAATTTTGAACAGTGGGCCAACCTATGACTCACTCACATTGACACACAATGAGTCATCACAGTGGTAGATCTGAAATTCTGCCTAGTACTACTTAGCTTCAATTTGTATACCTTTTGGGCAACAAGGTCTTGATATGTATTTCAAGGTAGCCTTGGTTTCATTATGTAGCCTAGGTGGCAAAACATATACTCTTGTAGAACTGAATGGTATTGTAAAGGAAAAAAAAAATTAAACTTCAATGACAAAGTAAAAAAAAAAAAAAAAAAGGTCAGACACAGTGCCACATGCCTGTAATCCTGGCACTGGGGAAGATGAAGCAGGAGGATTCCTAAGCTTTCTATCAACTTGAGCTACATAATTAAGACTGTGCTTTAAAAAAAGTATGAGGCTGGAGAGATGGCTCATGGTTAAAAATGGATGCTGCACGTGCCTAGTGGTTTGATACCTCGGTGTTAATGATAGGAGGAGAGAGTGAAGTCCCCAAAGTTGTACTGACTGACACAGAACACACACACACACACACACACACACAGAGTATTTTTAAAGTATGCTTTATATATGTATATGCGTGTATATACACTATTGATAGTTTCTCACCCATGACATTTTAATTTAACACATACTTCAAAATATAGTAGTTGCTCTGTCACTCATCATATTTGTTAAGAATTTTGGATGCATCTAGTTAGCGTACAAGGTAATGGAACCCATTTTCACTCCATGCATCTCACTCAGTCAGTGCTTTGTACCTCCCCTCGATACCACGTCTTGAGCCCTTGAACATCAGTAAAAAGCATCTTCTTCCCTCTCGGGTGATATTCACTATAGTCTGTGACGTCAGCCTTCAGGATTGATTATCTGTTCTGTGTGATCGCTAAGCTTTACAGTGAATTGTGTGTGACTAATTCACACACAGTGGCTCTGGGGCAAAAGTAATTTATTTTTTATTTTATGGGGTGGGGTCAAGCCTAGGACCTGGTATGTGTGAACACATGCTCCACTACTCAGCCACACCCCCAGCTGCATGGTTAAAGTTTACACATTATTTTAATGTTTGTTATTTCTCTTCATATTAAGGTAAAATTGATGTTTCTGCATTAAACGAAATGTATTTATACTACATAAACTCACAGCCGAGGAATAAGATCCATGGAAGAGAGGAACTTTGGGAAAAATTACAGTATTTATGGAAGGTACAACTTCTTAAATACAAATTTATTCCTGTAATTCCTTCATTATAGGGTATTTACTATCCCTAGTAAGCCAGTAACAATATTTTAAGAATATTACAGCTGCCCAGGTGCCAGGTAGCATACCTTCCTCTTCATCCAGTTTGTTTATAATAAAAGTTAGAGTATTTAATTAAATGTCTCACAGAGAAGATCATTGAAAGTGAGTTAATTTAAAAGGTGCCAGTGTCTACGTGCCTGCTGACATGACTTTCCCTGGTAGAGGCAGGGCATCACCTATGCACTTGCCGTGCTATAACCACGCCCTACCCAGTGGGCTAGCCACTGGGTCTCGTTTCTGCCATTAGTCCTGAGAAACTTGCAGTAGTTTCGTGTTTCTGCTCCAGGCATTTTTAAATGTGTCTCAATAGGAAAGCAAAATCTCTTAGATAAGATATACAGTTTTCAGCCTGGTTGGTTTCCCAAGCCTTTAATTGCAGCACTCAGGAGGCAGAGGCGGGTGGATCTCTATGAGTTCGAGGCCAGCCTGGTCTACAAAGTGAGTTCCAGGTGAGCCAGGGGTGCACAGAGAAAGCCTGTCTCAAAAAACAACAACAACAAAAAGATAGGTTTTTCTGAATGGCTCTGTGAGGTGAATGCATTTGGTTAGTCTTAAACACTGAGGGCTGAATTGTTAGGGATCCCCTTGGGAGGCAGTTTGAGTTCTGTGAAATGGATCGGCATTACTGTCGTGTAGGGAATATCAGCTGTGGGGACCTTAAGGGCCAGGTGGAAAGCAGACGTTTCTGTAACCTTATTCCTTACTTTATGCTCTAAAAGGAATCGTAGTTAGAGATTATAGAGTGAATAATCTGTGACGGAGTTGGTAGTATAGTGATGATTACTAATATAGAGAAAGTAATCTTTGATTTATCTCAATTGTTAGCATTTTTTATGATGCCATTTGTGCTGAAGGTACCGTCAGCTTTCTGTCACTTGTCACCTGTGAGGCCCTCTGGTTCGGGCCCCTTACCCTGTCTCTCCCTTCTCTCGTCTGTAGTCTATTCTGAACCTCCCTGAGGATCCCGAGGATCCTGTGCAGGTTCCCGACAGCTCGCTGTTCTTAGACAGTGGCGGAGATTCCCTGAAGTCCGAGTGGCTCCTCAATGAGATTGAGAAGATCACTGGCACGTCCATACCTGGGCTCCTGGAGCTTATTCTCAGCAGTTCTATCTTAAAGATTTACAACCACATCATCCAGACCCTGTTTACACACGAGGACCTGAAAGTCAACAAGGCTTGTGCCACGAAAAGGAAACTCAGTGACGTGGACCCAGAGGGAGCCTGCGGGAAAGCTGCACATCTGGATTCTGCCTTGCCCTCCACCCACGACCATGAGACAAACGCTTTGATTGCTCTGAGCAGAGGGAGCCAGGTCTTGTCTCTGGGCTCCTGGAAGCTTCTAACTAAGTTAGGACACTGCCCTTCAGTCTGTCCTCCGGATTTCACTCCACAGACTAACATTCAAGTACTGAAAGGCTTAAGTCCTCCAGCTCCTGATGAAAATTTGAAAAAACCGCCGGTTTCTGAGGAGGGGAAACCTGCGGTAGAGGCTGAGACAGTGGTGTTGCGAGAGAGGTGGAGGTCAGACACAGGCAGATGTGTCGATGCCTCCCCTCTGCTCGTGATAGCAGCAGCTGTCCGTCAGTCATCCACAACTGTGTTCATCGGCTCCCACTCCCACACAGTGAAAGCCGTTGACCTTTACTCTGGGAAGATGAGATGGGAACAGCTCTTGGGAGATCGAGTTGAATCCTCCGCGTGCGTGTCTAAGTGTGGGAACTTTATTGTAGTTGGTAAGTCTCTGAGTCTTAAGGTTTGTAGAGTTCAATTGAACATACACACACGCACATGCACACGCACACACACAAGCATGCGTGCGTTTGGAATCTGAGACCCTGGATATAAAGTTAGCTCTGTATTGCTATACTCTGTGACTTTGGCAGGTTGTTGGACTCACAGTCTCACTTTTCTCATGGAGAAAATGGAAACAGTCATAGAACCTGATGATACACACCTGTAATCCCAGCATTCAGGAGGTGGAGGTCGAAGGATCAGAAGGTCTTCCTCCCCTAATAGGATACCTGAAGCTAGCCTGGGCTAAAGGCCCTGTCTCAAAAGAAAAAGCCTTGATCCTTAGAAAATACCCAATGGACATTGGTTGTCATTAGTGTTAGCTTTTCTCACACAGCTCTGAGCATCTATCCTTGTATGAATTGTCACACTAACTGTCCGAGTAGGAGGAGAGTAACCTGAGGCTCTGTGACACTGGGTAATTTGTACAACCACAGCCAGGATGGATTTGAATCCAGGTCCGTCAGTGTGGGTGTGTACATGTACTCGTGAGGTCAGAGACAACTCGTTGGGTCTCTTTCCCCCATGTTGGTCTGGGGGTCAAAGTCAGGATGGCAGGCTTGGTGGCAGGTGCCTTTCCTGACTGTCTTGCTGGTCCATGATACTATTAAAAAACCAGGGGACTGTTGGATGCAGAAGTGTTCATCAGTGCCTCCAGCACGCGGCAGGCTGAGGCCTAGGCTGGGTTAAAGACATGCGCCACCACAGCAGCACTAAGTCAGGAGTTTACACCAGGGCCTGCTGTTCAGTGTCTGCTTTATGTGTGCTGAAAGCTACACCAGATGAGTGAACATGCAGAGGAAGAGTGTAAATACAAATCGCCAACCTTTAACTACATGTCAGTGTGTCTCTACCTCATCTCTTACGTTCTGTTTCTCTGTAGGCTGCTACAATGGATTAGTTTACGTTCTAAAGAGTAACAGTGGAGAAGAATACTGGGCATTTACTACTGAGGATGCTGTCAAAAGCTCGCCGGCCCTGGACCCCACCACAGGACTCGTTTATGTCGGCTCTCATGACCAGCACGCCTATGCACTAGACATTTATGTAAGAGCTGACCTCACCAGTGTCCCACCATAACCGCCGGGGTGTGAGCAGCTGGGAAGGGTGCTTCAGTGGGAGCAGCTGTTAACTGTAGCCCGAGTGTAACTTTTGGTCTGGAAAGACGTGATTAGTCAAATTTAAACATCTTTAGACATGGTCAGCTTCCTTTCAAATCATTTCTGTAATATGAAGAATTTGGAATGATCATAATACAAAAAAAAAAAAAAAAACCAAAGATATCAGTAAGCTATTTTAAGAAAGATCCCATTACGTGAAAATATCAAATTTATATAAAAACTACAAGAAATAGGCTGCGGTGGTTTTTTGAAATAACAGTGAATCAAAACTTACTAATTGGTATAAGTAGAAAAACGAGTAAATATAAGTTAATTAGAAAAACTCAGGAAACAGAAACAAGGGGCATCAACTTCAGCAGAAGCAGCTGCTGAGGACAGAAATGTTCAGGCCTTTAGGATTCACAGTAATGAAATGAGACACTGGGCTCCAGAGACACGTTAATTACAGTACTGCAGTGATCGACGACAGTCAGCGTCCGTGGGAGAGGGGCAGCTCGTGTGATGGGAAGGCCAAAGGAAGACGGGTTAGGGCTAGGGACACAGCTTCGTTGGTACAGCGCTTACCCCGCATGCGCAAAGCCTCGAGCTCCATGTCTCGAACCATACAAGCTGGCTGGCTGGCATATGTGTAATCCCAGCACTCAAGAGGCTTAGTAATGCAAGATCATCCTTGGCTACATGCCTAAAAAAAATAGGTGTTCTATGATCCACAGACACACGTGTGCACACAAACAGTAAGTGAATGTAGTAAAGAAGTAGTGTGATTGTAAATCTTATAACCTTTGACCAAAGAAATTGTGTTCTATGATTCCATCCTGGCAACATAATCAGAAACATAGACAGATATATGCACCAAGTTGTTTTTAAGTTGAGTAATTGATGTCTAATAGTTTTTAGATCAGGGAGAGAGATAATTTTATTTTGAATATAATGTATTAAAACTATTTTTAAGTCATTTTATAAAAGCTGTGAAAGAAACATACCAGGTTGTGTATTCAGAATGAGTATGTGCGTGCACACACACACGCACACACACACACACACACACACACACACACACACGTGCACACACACTCATGCACGCACACCCGTGGACCAAAAGGGAAGATGTAAATTCGTTATCAGTTGTCAGTGTTGGTGATGTCCTTCACTGCCTCTGTACTGGCTTCCCTGGCTTCCGCCTGCCTGAACTCCGGGATTCTCCGAGAGACTAGGGAGGGCAGGGAGAGAGAAGAGCCTGCATTCTCCTGGAGCGAGCCGACAGCTGCTCTGTGGTGCAGCATGTGCAAGGCTCCAGGTTCAATCCCAGCCCTCCAGAAGGAACAAAACAGCACATAAAGTTGAGGGAAACCAAAACATAGCTACATTGTATATGGATTTGTTAACAGGTGCCACCCAATTAATTCAGATTCTTATTTGCAGGAAAAGAAGTGTGTCTGGAAACTAAAATGTGAAGGAGCGCTCTTTTCCTCTCCGTGTTTGAGCCTGAGTCCACATCATCTGTACTGTGCTACACTGCGGGGACTTCTCGTGGCTGTACATCCTGTAGGCATGCAGTAACGGGTTAATTTATTACCTATCTTTATTTTCCACTTTGATGTTTGAAAGTTCGAGTACTTTTCAGTTAAATATAATTTAACTGAAATTAGTGAGCTAGAATTCACTTAAAATGATTGAAATTATTTGGAAAAACAAGGAAACATGGGTTTATGTTTTTATTGTATTTGTTTCTTCAACTATTTTTAACCTTTGAAAAGATTTATTCTTATGTACATAAGCATTTTATCTGTATGTGTGTCTGTTTGTATGTGTGACACATGTGCCTGGTGCCTGACAAGATCCGAAGAGGGCATGGAATCCCCAGGAACTAGAATTGCAGGTGGTTCTAGCTGCAGTGTGGGTGCTGAGGACCGAACCCGGGGCATCTGTGAGGTCATGTGCCCTTCATCACTGAGCCCTCTCTCCAGGCTGTTTCTAAACTTTTGGTTTTTCGAGACAAGGTTTTTCCCCTGTAGTTTTGGTGCCTGTCCTGGATCTCGCTCTGCAGACCAGGCTGGCCTTGAACTCACAGAGATCCGCCTGGCTTTGCCTCCTGAGTGCTGGGATTAAAGGCGTGCACCACCACCGCCCAGCTGTTTCTAAACTTTTTAGGCAGGATTTTCTCAGTCATATCAAGAACTTCTTGTCTGTCCCTCATAGTGGTGAACACCTTTAACTGAGAATTCAGGTTAGCCTGGTCTACATAGTGTTCCAGGATAGCCTGGACTACATAATGAGACCCTTTCTGAAAACAAAAACAACAAAACTAAGTAAAACAAAAACAAAACAACAACAAAAATGCTTCTTGTCCATTGTAAGGATAAATCTTGTTAATTTTTTCCTAATTTTAAAATTGTTTTTCCTTTCTAAAGCTAGATCTTAGCTGGGTGGTAGTGGCATACACCTTTAATCCCAGCATCTGAGAGGCAGAGGCAGGTAGGTGAATCTCTTGAGTTTGGGGCCAGCCTGGTCTATAGAGCAAATTCCAGGACAGCTGGGGCTACACAGAGAAACCCTGTCCTGAAAAACCCAGGACAACAAAACTTAAAGCTAGATCTTTGTCTTAGTTTTGCTGTTCTATGTTCTGGGCTGACAGTCATCTGGCCCTCCCTCTTCTAAGCAGCGCTGGTTTTCTGACTGTGCGTGTGCCAGCCTCATCCACAGTGTCCGTGGACCACCACTGCTGCTCATCTCTAGCCCTGAAGACTTCTAGTTTGTTGTGAAACGGCTCTGCAGGGAAAGGCACTTGCTGCCGAGGCTGACAGCGGGAGTTCAAGCTCCTTCCCACAGGATAGGAGAGAATCAATTCACACAAGTTGTCCTGCAGCCTCTATTTGTGCCCTGTGGCATCTACACACACACACACACACACACACACACGCACGCACGCACGCACGCACGC
The DNA here is from genome assembly GCF_004664715.2 of Peromyscus leucopus. NCBI lineage: Eukaryota > Metazoa > Chordata > Mammalia > Rodentia > Cricetidae > Peromyscus > Peromyscus leucopus. Next base: position 63,788,971 of record NC_051071.1, on the reverse strand, counting down.
ACGCACGCATGCACGCACGCACATAGTGATTGAATGAATGAATGTGACTTAAGATGGTACTTGATTTAAAGGTACTTGATTAGTGAAATGACTTGTGACGCTGTCATCGCTTTGGCCACTGGGACAGGCTGCTGGGAGTGTGGTTTGGAAGCATTCCTGTGGAAAGCCACTCTTCTCCTCCGCTCGGTGTTGCCAGCGGTACGTCTGCATCAGCTGTGTGGACGGAAGCCTGCTCTGCTTCACTCACGCGGGAGAGCAGGTGCGATGATCTAGTCAGCTCTGTGTGTAGCCAGCCCACCGCAGCTGGAGGCTGAAGCCGGGGATCAGCGACTGTTGTGTTCTGGAGTACATTCCCAGCCCTTGTTGATGGGTCTTTCCCTCCTTCCCCTTCTCTCTCTCTGTCTCTGTCTCTCTCTCTCTGTTTAGGTGTGTAGGTCTGAGGTTGATAAGTCTTCCTCATTCACTGTCTACCATACATATGTGTGTACACACACACACCTATATATATATATATATATATATATATATATATATATATAATTTAAAGTTTTTCTTTTGATACAGGGTCTCACCTGCTCTCTTGGAGCTCACTGTAGCCCAGGCTGTCCTAGAACTGAGATCCTCCTGCCTCTGCCTCTCGAGTGCTGTGATTAAAGGCGTGCGCCACCAGGCAATGCACAGATTTTTGCTTAAAGCTCTAAATATTTACACTTAAACTCTTTTCAGTCCAGCTCCTCCTCGCTTTGCTTGGAAAACTTGAGTTAGACTTTTTTCTCCTTTTTCCTTTTTCCTAGAGCTGGATTTGGAACCAAGGCCAAGTATCACCCCCTGTCCAAGATTGTTTTTAATAACACACATTGAAGACGTAATGTGATTTTTTTTTTCTTTAAACACGGTGTCTCTGAATTTACCAGTAGTAATTCTCAAGTCTACTCAACATTAATTGTAATAATGTTATCATGTTGTAGTGTGTCTTGTCCTGGTTTTTACCACTGGACCAGTCTAGTGTGAGGATGCTACTTCCCAGAAGCAGGCATTGTTTTTGGTATATGGAGTCCCTCTGTTGTCTCCATCTTACTTCTTCCGCTGTGTGAAGAAACCCTGTCAGACTTAACGTGTTGCAACTGGACGAATGACTGATTGTTGCTCCTCTTCTCCCTTAAAGGTTTGGTGCTTCTCTGCCGGAGGACCAGTCTTTTCTTCACCGTGTATCTCCGCATCAGAACAAGAACTGTTTTTTGGTTCCCACGATCGCTTCCTCTACTGCTGTAGCATGGAAGGTCACCTCCGGTGGAAATTTGAGACCACAGCGAGGGTGTACGCCACACCCTTCGCTTTCAGCAAGCAGAACAGTAGCAGCGAAACTCTGCTGGCAGCTGCATCTACTGATGGGAAACTCTGGATCCTTGAGTCTCAGAGTGGAAAGCTTCGAAGTGTGTATGAGCTCCCTGGGGAGGTCTTCTCTTCTCCTGTGGTCTGGGAGTCGATGCTTATTATTGGGTGCAGAAATAATTACATTTACTGTCTGGACTTACTCTGTGGTGATAAAAGTAATCAATAAGTCCTTATAAGTATATATGTGTGAGATGGAAATATTATAAATCTACGTGGATGGTTTTATATTAAAGATTTTATTTTGGATAAGGAATTTGCTGTATTTCAATAGAGAGCAGCCATGTTTATTTCCTATGGAAGCATCAGGAGCTTCTAGGAAGAGGACAAAATAACTGCTGTATTTTTTTAATAAACTTTTAAGATTTATTTATTTTATATAGATGTTCTATCTGCATGTATGCCTGCAGGCCAGAAGAGGGCATCAGATCACATTACAGATGGTTGTGAGCCACCATGTTGTTGCTAGGAATTGAACTCAGGACCTCTGGAAGAGCTGCCAATGCTTTTAACCGCTGAGCCATCTCGCCAGCCCACACCTGGTGTATTTTGTAGCACTTTTAATTATGTGTGGTGGTGTGCTGGCTAGTTTTATGTCAACTTGAACCTCAACTGAGAAAAATGCCTCCATAAGATAGGGCTGTAAGCAAACCTGTAGAACATTTTCTTAATTAATGATTGGTGGTGGTACCATCCCCTGGGCTGGTGTTTCTGGCTTCTTTAGCAGGTTGATCAAACCACGAAGAGCAAGCCAGTAAGCAGCACCCTCCATGGCCTCTGCATCAGTTCCTGCCTCCAGGTTCCTGCCCTGTTTGAGTTCCTGTCCTGACTTCTTTGAGTGATTCAGTGATGGACTGTGATGGGGAAGTAAGCCAAGTAAACACTTCCCTCCCTAACTTGCTTTTGGTCATGGTGTTTCATCACAGCAATAGTAATCCTAACTAGGACAGATGGTTAACTGTATGTTTTGGAAACATTTTTTTTTTAAATTGGTCAAAAGGATGCTGCTCTGGTTTGAAAGATCTCCATCAAAACACCCCCACTGCTGTGTGGAATTAAGAAGATGGGAACATAATTCCACTATGGTACTTAGGGGTGGCACCTTGGAGCAATGATTAAGATTACATGGGTCCGTGTGCATGTGTGTGTGTGTGTGTGTGTGTGTGTGTGTGTGTGTGTGTGTGTGTGTGTTGCAGGGAGGATGCTGCTGACCCTGAGGAACTGGAACTTTGTAAGAGGAGAGACCAGGCCAGTGTGCTCTGCTTTGCCATGTGATACCCAGCTTCACCTTGGTTAGGACTCTGCAGAAGGTCTCTGTCAGTAAGGGACGTGGCCACTGGTCCTTGAACTCCTCAGATTCCAGAACTGAGAGTTAAATAAACCTTTATTTGTTATTGTCAGTTTGTGAGATTCAGTCATGGTCAAAGTGAACAAAGACAGCTGGTTCCTGGTGTGGATGTGAGGCTATTTATGAGCCGGTTAGCATTTGAAGTCAACAGTGAGTGCCTGGATAGAAGAAGGGGGGGACGGGACGACTGTCTTCTTTAGCAAGCCTCGCCACGTTTTCATGCCCCTGGACACCAGAGCTCCTGGTCTGGGAAGAGACTCAGCAGCAGCAATTGTATCTCCTTGCTTCTCAGGCCTGCAGGTTAAATCATTAGCTCCCTGGTCTTGAGGCCTCTGGCCTTTATCTGAATTGAACTGTACCACAGGTTCTACAGGTCTCTAGTGTGTGAACAACACATGGTGGCACTTCCCAGTCTCCACACCCTCATGGTCTTGGATCTCTTTGATGGACATCAGTTGGTTCTCTGGAGCCATCATATTAGGCTGTACATGTCACAAGAAGGAGATAAATAACCCTTCTTTTCTCTCTCTCCACCTAGCTGAATATATTAATCAGTTGTTTCCTTAGAGAACCCTAATTCACTAAGGTAGTTTTGTGAGTTTCCAGGCATTTAAAGATCTCTGTGGAAAAGAAAGGATCAGAATATATTTTGTGAGTTGTAAACAGACTACATCATTTACTATTTATACTGAAATTTAAAGAAGATTTTTATCTTTTGTGTTTTGCCTGAATGTATGTAAGTGTACCATGTGTGTGCATTCCCTCCAGAGACCAGAATACATGGGAACCTCTGTAGCTGGAGTGAGCCACCATGTAGATGCTAGGAACTGAGCCTGAGTCCTCTGTATAAGGCAAGAACTCTTAACCAATGAACCATCTCTGTAGACTGAGCTAAAAGTTTTTAAAGGTAGGATTTATTTATTTATTTATTTATTTTTAATTTATAATTTTTTTAAGATTTATTTATTTATTATGTATACGAAAGAGGGCGCCAGATCTCATTACAGATGGTTGTGAGCCACCATGTGGGTGCTGGGAATTGAACTCAGGACCTCTGGAAGAGCAGTCGGTGCTCTTAACCTCTGCGCCATCTCTCCAGCCCAGGTAGGATTTATTTATCAACTTAGGTTCCTTATTTTGAAACAGAGAGAGAGGGAGGGAACATGTATGTACATTGCTGGGACTTGAACCCAGGGCTTTGTTCCTGCTAGGCAAGCACTCTATCGTTGAACTATAACCTAGGTCTTTATTTAGGTTTTTTTTTTTTTTTTTTCCAAGACAGAGTTTCTCTGTGTAGCTTTGCGCCTTTCCTGGAACTCACTTGGTAGCCCAGGCTGGCCTCGAACTCACAGAAATCTGCCTGACTCTGCCTCCTGAGTGCTGGGACTAAAGGCATGCACCACCACCGCCCTTATTTATTATTTTTAAGTGGGCAAAAATGCCCATGTTATGCACACACACACACACACACACACACACACACACACACACGCACGCACGCACACACACACACAGTTTCGACTTGATAATACAGTGACTTTAGGCATTTGTCATTCTTGCTTTGCAGCCCAAGGCAACCTCACAGTTTTTCACCAAGCTGTCTTTGCAGGTCAGATGCTCAGAGGGTCCAGGTGTAGCCCTGTGGTAGCTGGCCGTCAGCTGAGGCTGATGCTGCTGAGCTGTGGCCTACAGTAAGGAGACTGCAAGATCATTTTATCTGAGACTCAGATCACTTACTTCCTGTCTGGAATTGAGAAAAGCATTTGGCCTTGTTCATATATTCGTCCACTGGGTATATTGGGGCATGTTGGGGAATATTATTTTAAGGTGTGTTACTTTTGTTTATGTAGCATTTGTTAAACTCCGTGAAGCTGTGTTACTGTGCCTAAAACATCTGATAGTATAATGAAGAACTGAACGGCCAAAGGTGAGGCAGGAGAAAGGATAGATGGGGCTGGCAGGCAGAGAGAAGAAATAGAAGGAGAAATCTGGGAGAAAAGGAGGAGGAACAAGAGAGGAAGGAGGAGAACTTCAGGGGTAGCCACCCAGCTACACAGCCACACAGCCAGCCATGGAGTAAGAGTGAAAGTAAGGTTACAGAAGTCAGAAAAGGAAAAAGCCCAGGTGTAAAAGGTAGACGGGATAATTTAAAATTAAGAAAAGCTGGCTAGAAACAAGCCAAGCTAAAGCCAGGCATTGGTAAGAATAAGCCTCCATGTGTGATTTATTTGGGAGCTGGCTGGCAGGCCCCCAAAAGAGCAAAGAGGAAAACCAAACAAGGATGGGAAAAATAAAGTCGCATTAGAAACAACTTGAAAATTTTCTTGTTCATCCAAAACTCTGTAAATAAGAAACTGCTCATAGATAGCGCTTGAAATCAGTCAGAACTTCAGCTTAGTAAGGACATTTCATCAGTGCCAAAGGTCTCGTCAGTATTTTATTGAAAGGTCTTTTCCCTTAAATAATGGACATTTTCTTTTTACATTCAAACTGTATACAACCAAAATCTCAAAATAATATTAAAATCACACTAAGGAATTTTTTATTAAGTATCTACTTAGTTTTATTGTTGGTAAAAATATTGCAAGACACTTGTAGCTAATGTTGCTGCTTTAAAATAAGCAAACTAAACATCACAGGAAGGGACGGTGGCTACAGACCATACATTTGTAGATAACCAGCTAAAACGAGAATTTAATGGTAATCAATCAGGTTTGATAATAAACAATTGCACTTGAAACATTTTTAAAGTAAACAAAAGACTCTACTTCCATATATAAGTCTATGAACAGAGGTTAATCATCTATAACCTTACCATAAGAAGTGTGTTTAAACTAAAAAAAAAAAAGCTTGTATATTTAATATAGCAGTCATTCATTTAAAAAAAAGTCGAACTTTTTGTTTTCACAGAACTTCCCCATAGTGTGTTGCTCAGAAAAGTGCAACAACTGAAGCAGAGTAACACTTCATTGGTATTTAGTGCAGGTCTGGGTGACTTGTACATGAAATGTAAAAGATGCACTTGTTAGCAAGAACGATGGCGGCCCTTTCCTCAGTAGACTCTCCTTTAAAGAAAGTGGTGGGGCTCTTTAACTAAGCTGTGTCGTGTACTGTGTGTGGGCTCATGGTATCGAGTCCGTATCGACGCATCTACTAGGCGTTCTTTAATTTGCTTGTTCTGAGACAGGGTCTCCACTATGTAGCCTTGGCTGGCCTGGAACTCATTATGTAGACCAGGCCGGCCTTGAACACACAGAGATCCACCTGCCTCTGTCTCCCAAATGCTAGGGTAGAAGGTGTGTGCACCACCATGCCCAGCTCTGTTCTTTCTTAGCCGTCTTATTTCTGTACCTGTTCACTGCCAGGACTGTGTGCTGGCCAAAGCTGAGAGGGTGGAAGAAGTTGGTTTGGAAAAATCACTGTGGCACTATAATTCTAGGGCTTTGGGTAGAAGATTCCCTTTCAAAAGTGTTATTATATCAGTGAGGAAATCATTGAACTAACAACTGTCTACACATAAAATTTAGAAATGAACACCAGTGTGGGAAACGTGCAGTGGGGTATTCGTTGCTTACAGTAGTAGTAACGACAACAAGGAAAGTTCCATTGATTCTTAACAGTCGGAAGGTCCAGTATCTACAACACTAAATCCAACTTGCAACAGTACAGCCTTCCACTTGACCACACATGCCAGCTGCTTCTGAGGCTGAGCCACTGTTTCTAGAGAGAAAATGGTTTCTATGTGGTAAACAGCATCCCTGTCATCCCGCAGCGTAGACAGAACGACAGCACATTGCATATTGAGTAAGCACAGAGGAAAAGGAGTGGCGTCTGCTATCAAATGTGTCAGTGTGGGAGAAAAAAAGGGGCGCAATTCCCCCTGCACTGGGCAAAGAAGCCGCCCCTGTGAAAGGAAAATATGCCAACACCATGAAATACGAAGTGAGTGCCAGCAGTATGGAGGCATTTGCTGGTATGTCTAGTGTCATGTAAAGCGAATCTAGAGAATCCAACCTAAGTACATGTGGCTTTGAAACTGCCAAGTCCCTTTTTTGTATGCACATGTGTATGATAACAAGGCCACGTAAAACTCTGAGATGCTTTTTTTTTTTTTTTTTTTAAAGGTATCAAGGTGAATGCTCTAAATTTTAAATGCTTTGGAACATTCGACTCTGAAGTATTCAAGTACAATAAAGGAAGTCCTTAGAACAAATAGGTTACAACACATCTTGGCTTGTTCATTTTCCCTAAAGGCCAAGGGGAAATTCCAGAGGCGTGGACTGCCAGCAACCTAAACTATCTTACAGAGATGGCTGTTTGGGGTGATGGTTTTATTTTCTTGTCTCACGTTTGCATCTTCTCGTGGACAAGCCTTCTCTTCCCAGTGTGAAAAGCTAGATTACACCAGAGTTGTCCTACCACAAGGTTCTTAACGTTTAGATTCTATCAGAATGCCTGGGCTGCTGAAGAGCCCCCATACTACATGGAGATTCTCAGGGACAACCCTGGCATAGAATTTCCTTTTCTTCACCAAATTAAATACAAGTGTTCCTTAGGAGCCAGCTAGGCCAAATGGTCCCTGTGTCTTTAAAAGGGTACTGGTATGACAGGGCATACCATGGAGTGTGAGTATGAATGGATTTGCTATGTTGTGGTTTTAGGGTGGGGAAAAATTCACGAAAACCAGACATAGGCACAGAGTTGGAAGCCAGCGTTTCCTTATTTTCCAGTTACTGCCTTCAGGAGAGTAACACCATGTTTTATGTACAGGTGAACATATGTCACTGTTACATATGCAAACACGGCAGGATAAACGTTTGGGATAGAAGAGTAGAGAACCAAAAAACAATTTACAAAGATTGGCAAAAGGATATGTTCTAAAATGGTGCATGGGGGTGCATATGTGTGAGAAGGCCATGGATGGGCATGGCAGGCTCTCCTGAGCTCTCATTTGCAGATTTTGCTTCATGTGGTCCCTCAGACAAAACTGTCTCTTGAGAACTAGGGTGAGCTCAAGGCACCAGGACCCAGGGTTGTGCAAATACACACTCTTTACAATGACCACCACCAGTGCAGTGTCTGAACATTATTTTAGAGCCTATAAAACATGCTTCTTTTCCCTAGCTTGGTTTCTGTACCTCATATAAAAAATAAATAAATAAAAAGGGCAAGAGAAGAGCCAACGGCTGGCCTCGGAACTGGGGAGGAGTCACTGTTTACTTAATGATTTGCGGGCAGTCGCTCCAGGCCTTTGCTTTTCTTTTGGCCAAAGCCAGCCAGGCAGGTTCTGTAGATGCAGGGGCAGCGTCTGGGGTGGAGAATCTCTTGGTGACCTCTTTTACCAGCGGGGCTGGGGGCGCCGAGTCTGAGATCTCCACTGCGTTGTTTTGAAGAAAAAGAGAAATAGTCAGAACCACACAAAAACAAACATTTTAATTAATAGAATTACATATACTTACTGTACATGGAATGCTGTTCTCTCTCTCTCTCACACACACACACACACACACACACACACACACACACACACACACACACACACACACACACACACACACACCTGAACAGCTAAATCTAGCTAATTGTTGTTCACAAAATTACGTAAGAACATTTAAAATCTACTCTCAGGACCTTAAGAATCCAGTAGGTCTGTTAGCTATGCTCACTGTGTTACACAACAGATTTTCTTTTCTTTCTTTCTTTCTTTCTTTCTTTCTTTCTTTCTTTCTTTCTTTCTTTCTTTCTTTCTTTCTTTCTTTCTTTCTTCTTTCTTTCTTTCTTTCTTTCTTTCTTTCTTTCTTTCTTTCTTTCTTTCTTTCTTTCTTTCTTCTTTCTTTCTTTCTTTCTTTCTTTCTTGATTTTTTTGAGACAGGGTTTCTTTGCGTCAGAGTCCTGGCTTTCCTGGAACTCACTCTCTAGACCAGGCTGGCCTCAAACTCACAGAGATCCACCTGCCTCTGCCTCCTGAGTTCTGGAATTAAAGGCACCTACCACTAAACTTCTCTGAAATGTTGTACCCATTAGCAAACATTTCCCAGGTGGTCTCCTCTCCAGAACAAGATTTTGACTTATTTAGAGGTAAGAAATTCAAGCCAGGCGTGAGAGTGCATGCCTTGGAACTTCTCCAGCCCCGAACTCCTGGTCTTCCTGCCTCAGCCTCCCAAGTGCTGAGATGACAGTGTGAACCACGGGGCCTGGAAGGGTGGTGAGGTTAATAGCAAGCTACCTCCTCCACAAAGTGTTTCCTAGCTTCTCTACCACAGACCCAAGGGGAAGCCATTGCCAGTTCTTATGACTGGTAATGTCTTGTCTAGTAATTCCCTTTGTCCCCATCTTTTTTTTTTTTTTTTTTTTTTTTTTTTTGAGACCACTGTAGCTAAGGCTGGCCTCAAACTCCTGGTAATCCTCCTGACTCAGGCTCCCAAGGGATAAAAGTTGCAGGCTGTCAGGCCTGACTATCCTGCTTTCTTCACTAGAGTGCTAGGCTTCTGTGAGGGGACTCCCTGAAAGAGGTTCAGGGGGTTCACACCTTCAGTGCCCAGGGATGTGGTCAGCATATATGCTTCTAGAACTCGGCATACTAACTGAACGTGAAGACAGACACTTGCTCTATTAAGCTAGCGCTGTTATAAGGTGTGATAATCCTGGTATACTTCCAATTGGCCAGAGAAAGGAATGACCTCTTGGGCCTTGCAGCTTCCACTTTATTATGAAAAACAAAACAGGGCTGGAGAGATGGCTCAGAGGTTAAGAGCACTGGCTGCTCTTCCAGAGGACCTGGGTTCAATTCCCAGCAACCACATGGTGCCTCCCAACCATCTGTAATGAGATCTGGTGCCCTCTTCTGGCCTGCAGGCAGAACACTGCATACATAATAAATAAATCTTTAAAAAAAAGAAAAACAAAACAAAACAAAAAACCAACAACAAAAAAGCTCTCAGTCTCAGTCTAACATTTAGAACCCTCAACGTAAGAGCAAATGAAAGAATACTTAGAGGTCCTAGAGATCAGTGTTCTAAGGTAGTTCTGGTATATAAGCACTGCTATTCCACCACTAAGTAGAGAAACCTTTTTTAACACGTCCGCATCTCCAGACCTCGGGGAGCAGGCGGCCAAGGCACAGGCGAGGCTGGGGCTGCGGCTTAGAGCTCCGGTTTGCACTATCTCCCCAGTGTTCACACGCAGGAACGCCAGTTCTCTAGTGTGGAGGCACTGCATTCTTCAGTGTTGGGAGGCGGAAGCCTAGTGGTGTGTGCTTGGGTGTTGGGGGCAGCCCTCACAAGCAGACTCATGACTTCCTCACACTGCGGCGGGAGCTCACCTGCTTTCTCTGTCTCTCCCTGTGTACACACTTGTCCATCTGCTCTCCCACCTGAGATGAAGTAGCACAGGGCCCTCCCAGCTCGGTAAGTTCCCCATCTCCGGGTATTCTGTCTGAAAATGGACCAGGACAGCCCATGCCCTCTGGGAGCAACACAGCCCCGTGGAGAAGCGGATGCCCTGTTAGTCCCTGGGAGTACATGGAACTCAGAACTGCCCATCTTCCAGTGACATGTAGCGAGGAAAGAGTTGGCAACTACTGGGCCAGTTTAGTTTTCACATCTTTCATGTGCTGTGAACAAATAGCTGTTGTTAACTGACGCCAAGGACACGGTGCTGAGGACGCGGTCTCTGGAAAGTCAGCCAATCAGAGACCTCCTCTTGGAATCCCATCAGCGGAGAGGCCGCAGCATCTGTCAGGACAGGGGGGCAGCTTCCGCTTCCAACCTCCACACAGAGGGCCGGAGGCGGCTTCCACATGCTTATCTCGACTTCGTCATGTTGGATGACAGGCCCCTGGGGTCTGCTTCCAAGGCCAGGCTCACTCCAGTTTACCTAAACTTTACACCTTGCCTTCCCCAATTTTATTATACTCATCTCTTTCTCTGTTTGATGTTCTGGCATATGCTATTCCTTGCTGTAGCAAATAGATAAGATGATAGAAAGACAGACAGACAGATGGTAGACAGATAAATAAATGGTAGATGATAGATAGACAGACGGATAGATAGATGATAGATAATAAAACTGGATGATAGGCAGGGAGGTACTGGTGATGACTCACATTGTACTGTTACATGTTCAGAAACCAGGGCAAGCCAGTTGGTGTCTGTCATATTAGGAGCTTCAAATTAGCCAAAGTTGAAGTATTTCCACCATGGAAGACAGTAAAGGCCACAACCCCCAAGGAGATGACTCTAAAGGCGTTTTACTGTCTCTCCACCGAGAGCAGCTGGGGAATCCCTGCGGTCGGCATCAGCACCAGAGCTTACAACTGGCTCTTGACAGCCTGTGCCCTGTGATGTCTAAGATGCTGTGCCAAGTCACTCCACAGTGGAAAACAAAGATGCTCTCAGGGAAGACAGTGATGGACTACAGGCCAACAGGGATGGACTACAGGCCAACAGTGATGGACTACAGGCCAACAGGGATGGACTACAGGCCAACAGTGATGGACCTGCTCTCTACCTGTCACGGATGTGGGAAGAGTGTTGGCTTTTTTCAGCTGTTCTCTGCGCTGGAGCCTGGACACCGCCGTTTCGGGCTTTTTCTCTTCTGACGGAGTGGCGGACTTGTGCAGGGAACCAGCTCTGCTTACTCGGCTGCTTCCAGGCTGTGGGCTGACACTGGCCTGCATTGGGAATGACAGGGAAAGCATGTCTTCAGAGCATGACCTCTCAGCGCCCCAGCGAGGGGCTGGGCTGCACCTGTGAGCAGTGCGTTCAAGCCAGGCCTCCAGTGAGGGCTCGGGGCCATGTACCCAGGATGGGAAGTTACTTTCCAGGAAGAGCCCCATCAAGATGATCCTAAAGTTAGGTCATGGAACAAGGCTCCTGATACACTCCGCCCACTGCACAAATTTACTTCCATATCTCCCACATATTATTGCAGTTTCCCTTCTCCAAGACGGACACAGTCTAAGTTCCTGTCGGATGTCTAAGACCAGGGACAGAGCGACCCCTGATTGGTCTGTTTCATCCTTACCTTAGATTTCAATCACTTCGGCTTGTGATTCTTTTTCTTTCCTTAGTAAGTCAAGAGCTTTCACCTCAGGAAGTACTTTACAGTTTCTTGGCATGTTAATCTCCAGTATCATTACAATCACACCTTGGTGACATTCTTTTTTTTTTTTTTTCCCGAGACAGGGTTTCCCTGTGTAGCTTTGTGCCTTTCCTGGAACTCACTCTGTAGACCAGGCTGGCCTCGAACTCACAGAGATCCGCCTGGCTCTGCCTCCCAAGTGCTGGGATTAAAGGCGTGCACCACCACCACCCAGCATTCTTAGGTAAAACAGGATGAACATAGACACTGGAACCCTGTGACAGTGGATCTGACAACCAAAATGGCCATCAGGAGATTGCCTGGTGGTTGGCTTATACGGTGTAGATACACCGGACAAAGAGTATTCATGCCTCATGGAGTAGAATAAGAGATTTCGTCACATGAAATGGCAATCCCAACCTATGAATTGCTACTCCTGGAACTTTCCACTTCCTATTTCTAGATCATGGTTGACCCTCAAGTCATTGAAACCAGGGAAAGTGAAACCTCAGATCGGTGGGCAGGGGCACTACTGTAACCATCGCGTGTGAGTTGCTGCGGTAAAAACAGACATTTTAGGTTCGGCCAAAGAATTCACCTAGAAGCCTAGTAAAACCAAATGAAATTTAACAGATGATGCTGGAAAACGCTTCCCCTGATTTAAAGGTGGTCAATTTACTCACTTCGCTGCCCTTTCTAAACAGCCCCTCCAGTTGGCATCTTTAAAATATATCCCATGACTCAGGAGCGAGCTAGGCACAGGGTGGCAACACTGGCTACTCACAGTGTCTTTGGAGAGCTTCTCGGCCTGTTTGGCCTCCCGGGCCTGCTTCCTCTCCTCTCGGGTTACCTGCTGCTCACGAAACCCCTTTTGCTTCTGCAGCGCCAACGTTATCCACAGCGGCTGAGCAGTTTCAACTTTCTCTGCTAATTTGGAGCCGTCTAGAGAGTGCCTGCTCTGAAGCACAGGTTTCTCTATGGAGGGAAAAAAAGATGACGTTCACCGTGATCAGCAGTTGACTTGGCTTCTCATCCCCTACTAAGACTGTGAAATAATTACTGATAGTCTTCTGGCATCGATGCTCGCGCCCAAGAGATTCCAGTGGGTGGGAGGTAACATCTTTGACTAACAGGAAAACGGGCATTTTTCTTCTCTAGAAGTGGAACCTACTTTACAAGAAAATAAGATCTCCAATGTGATAAAAAAAAAAAAAAAACATGTTTGCAGGAGACCCAGGTAGTACGTGGTTCCCTGCTTTGGTGAGATTTGTTTTTAGCAACGGAAGGAAGCACTCTTCTCAAACAATACTGTATACGGAACCCCAGTGTTTGGAGAACAAAAGCAAACAAACAAACAACAACAACAACAACAAAAAAACCAGTGGTGCTGTATACTTGAGACAGCTGCTGAGGACAAGGCTTCCAGGAATAGAGTGAGAACCCCATGACTGTGAACAGTTGCCTACATTTGAAAAGTTGGTCTATACTAAACAAGTATCATGTCCAAGGATCATGAGTTCAAGGCCACCCTGGGCTATATAGCAAGACCTTGTCTCAATAAACAAAATTTTAAATGCAAAGAGATCCTTTAGAATCTCTTTTAGAATAGTATTTGTTTAGAATAGTATTTGGCCTATACTAAACACTTTAAAAAAGAGAAGTGTAATTATTATTTTTACCTACAAGGCAAACGTCGACTTTCTTTTCCCTTAAGTAAAAATCACATACTTTCAGAGAAAACTGTATTGGATTATTAACTGTCTCAAAAGAAAAGGGCTTACTATAGCCCCGTTCCTTAGAAATGTGATAGAAGTTTACACCCAGAATCTTACCACCAGGACACTCAGACAGATGGCTTTGTATTACATTCCGGGATGAAGAGAAAGACCAAACAGGAGAAAACAACCTGGAATCAGGAATTTAAGCCCAAATGGGGCATGTTCTGCTTTTCCTTTTATAGAGATGGAGAACTGTAGATTCCAGCATACGTCAACCACAGTCAAAGAGAAGATATGGCCAGGGACGAAACTCACGGGACAGATGTTCATTGACCAGGCTTTGGCACAACGAGGACACAGTAAAGAAAGGGGAACCCAAGTTCTGAGAGAAGTGCTCTTAGAAGCAAGATATAGGGTCAGTTCTAGTTATAAACAACTGAGTCCACTCCAAGGGGAGGCCAGTGTCTGAAACATGTGTCTTTACTCTAGCATCACTCTAGGTACGTTGCCATTATTTATGAAGCTGCTGGGCAGAGTCTTGCCATGTCTATGCAAGGCATCAAAGATGGCAAAGCCACCCATGCCAAAGACCTGACCAACATTGACACTCTATGCTGGGGGAATTCAGACTCCATAATGTTTGTGTCTTGTCATCTATTTCCTAAAAACAAGCAGAAAATAAGAAGACAAATTGTTTCTAAAGGGAAAAAAGAAGGAAGTCTGTATTTCCTGAGAAGTGCAGTTTTCGTAGACTAGTCTGGGGTTGTGAATCATGTTTTATAAGACTGATGTACTACCCACTGCACTAATGAGCTACCTTGGACCGGATTCTAAAAGACTAAGTGAAAGGCTTATTAGGTCTGGCTCACAGGACCATAAACAGGACATTAAAATTGGATTCCTGTTTGAGCCTCAGCCAAGGATTTTCCCAAAGCTTGTGACAAAATCATTGCCACAAAGTCACATATTCCAAAGTACAGGACCACCTTCTATGGTCTGGCCGATGAAACCGCCGACAGCCACCACCAGGACATGGAAAAACTGAGGTGGTAGCTGAAGACTAGAGTTTGTTTTGGATATCCCACTGTCCTTGCATAGCCTCTAGAAGACAGGCCCCTTTGTTAGCCAGTGGTCTTCAAAATTGGTCGAATGCCCTAGAGAATGTGTAAGACATTCATAGGGGTGAAGAAATTATGAAAATCTCAATTTGTCACTTTTAAAGATTTATTTTATTTTGAAGTGTATGTTTGTGTGTGTGTGTGTGTGTGTGTGTGTGTGTGTGTGTGTGTGTGTGTGTATGCCCACAGAAGTCAGAGGCACTGGATCCTCCTGGAGCTGGAATTATAAGCAGTTGTGAACTGCCCAACGTGGGTGCTTCAACCAAACTCTGGTCCTTGTAACCATGGTATGAGAGTTTAAGCACTGAGCCAGCTCCGGCTGACCTGGAACTGGCTACGTAGATCAAGCTGGTCTCTAACTCACAGAGATCTGTCTGCCACTCATTCCCAAGGACTGGGATCAAGGGCATGTGCCACCATGCCCAGCCTATTTAATTTGGAGCCTGACAATCTGAAATCTGACTCCCAAGGAAGAAACTGGGGCGGTAATAGTTTTAGAGAGAAAATTACAACAATCGAAGAGCTCTCTCTAAGAGGATGGAGCTTTTCTTCATGGGGGAGGGATGAAGCTTGAGAGAGCAACAAGGCTGAGTGAGAGGGACTGAAAATACCTCAAAAGCTAATGACACAAAAGCCAAAGTCAAATCGGAAAACGAGCGCACCCATCAAACAGCAGTCACCACCAGAAAGAATCTACAGGCTACACTCAAGGGGTCGTGCCCATCTGGGAAAACCAGTGAAGCAAACGGGTCATTTAGAGAGGCCTTGTCTTGTGGGCTGAACCACCATCTTCTGGCAATTCACCAAAATGAAAAACAAGGGTAGAGAGGAGGCGCACCCTATATACATTCTCTGGACCATTTAGAAAACATGGAGTTGTTCCTTTGGCCACATCTGTAAGATGGGTGATACGGTAGACATCAAGGGGATGGATACTGTTAAAAAGAAATGCCCTGATCGTCCATTGACAGAGAAATGGATGAGATCTACATGAACAACATGGACGTAAGTGGGGGTAATGAAGGGCGAGGGTCGAGGGAAAGAGAGCTTAGGGGACCAGGAGATCCCAGCTGGATCAAGAACAGAGAGGGAGAACAAGGAATAAAAGACCATGATGGATGAAGACCACATGAGAATAGGAAGAAGCAAAATGCTAGAGAGGTCCCCAGAAATCCCCAAAGATACCCCCACAACAGACTGCTGGCAATGGTCGAGAGACAGCCCAAACTGACCTACTCTGGTGGTAAGATGGCCAAACATCCTAATTGTCGTGCTAGAAACCCCATCCAATGACTGAGGGAACCGGATGCAGAGATCCATGGCCAGGCCCCAGGTAGAGCTTCAGGAGTCCAATTGGCAAGAAAGAGGAGGGTTTATATGAGTGAGAATTGTTGAGACCAAGGTTGGAAAAAGCACAGGGACAAATATCCAAACGAAAGAAAACACATGAAAAATGAACCAATAGCTGAGGAGCCCCCTACTGGATCAGGCCCTCCGGATAAATAAGACAGTTGATTAGCTTGATCTGCTTGGGAGGCATCCAGACAGTGGGACCGGGTCCTGTCCTCAGTGCATGAACTGGCTGTTTGGAACCTGGGGCTTATACAGGGACACTTGGCTCAGCCTGGGAGGAGGGGATTGGACCTGCCTGGACTGAATCTACCAGGTTGAACTCAATCCTCAGGGGAGTCTTTGCCCTGGAGGAGATGGGAATGTGGGGTGAGCTGGGGGGGATGTGGGGGGGGGTGGAGCGCGGGAGAGGGGAGAACAAGGGAATCCGTGGCTGATATGTAAAATTAAATTTAATAAATAAAAAAAAAAGGAATGCCCTGTAAGGTATCACAGCAAAACTACAAGAGCCTACACTATTACTCTTCATGATGTTGGCACTGTTGTGAACAAGAAAATTAAGGGCAAGATTATTTTTTTTCCCCCAGAGACAGGGTTTCTCTTTGTAGACCTGGCTGTCCTAGAACTCACTCTTGTAGACCAGGCTGGCCTCAGACTTTCAGAGATCAGCCTGCTTCTGCATCCTGAATGCTGGGATTAAAGGTGTGCGCCACCATGCCCGGTTAAGGGCAAGATTCTTATCAAGAGAATTAATGCGCATATTGAGACCATTAAGCATCTAAGACCAGAGATTGGCTTTCCTGAAATGGGTAAAAGAAAACAACGTGGAGAAGAAAAGTACTAAAGAGAAAGGTACTGGGTTCAATGGAGTGCCAGCCTGCCACAGCCAGAGAGGCCCACTTTGTCAGAACTAAAGGAAATGACCTCGGGGCTGCTGGGACCCATCCTTAGGAATGCGTGGCTGAAGAGATGACGCCACCAGACCTCTAAGGTGGAGAAAGAAGGCGAAAAGGACTTGTTGAGATCATGCTCTGCCTTGCTCTAAGTGACTCCATATTGAGTACACAGTGGCTCTCTCTCCATCTGTGCCTCGTCCCAGGTGACTCCATTTCACAAGCAGTATTGGGCTCCAGTCTGAGTGCAAATGCAGAAGCAGGCATGCTCTGCATCTCACGCATTTAGATGTTGCTTGTCCAGCACCACCCAGGAGGCAGACTGACACACTCATTCCTAAAAGAGAAAGGACCACCTGGTAACTCATCACAGGGGTGCTGGCTAGTCTTAGGTCAGTTTCACACACAAACTAGAGTTACCTGCAAGGAGGGAACCTCCATTGAAAAAAATGCCTCCGCAATATCCAGCTGTAAGGTATTTTCTTAATTAGTGATTGATGGGGGAGGGCCCAGACCATTGTGTGTGGTGTCATCCCTGGGCTGGTGGTCCTGGGTTTATAAGAAAACAGGCTGAGCAAGGCATGGGAAGCAAGCCAGTAAGCAGCACTCCTCCATGGTCTCTGCCTCAGCTCTTGCCTACAGGGTCCTGCCCTGTTTGAGTTCCTGTCCTGACTTCCTTCAGTAATGAACAGCAACATGGGAGTGTAATCCAAATGAACCCTTCCCTCCCCAATTTGCTGTTTTGGTCATGGTGTTTCATCACAGCAATAGAAACCCTGACTAAGAGAACAGTAGACTGGGAACAGATGGGCACACAGGCATCGTCAAGTCATTTTAGAAAAACTAAGCCTAAGGATTTCTAGAACACACCACATGGGGGAAAGATGCAGCCCGCTCACCTGTACCCCATAAAGACACCATGGCTTTCCATGGCTCCATGGTACTTCACCTCCAGCTGGACTCAATACTAAGGCCTGAGGCTTGTTTAGCACGGAATCCCTGCTTCCCTGGCTCTGTGTGGTTCTCTCTCTCCCTCCCACCCCGTGTGTGTGTGTGTGTGTGTGTGTGTGTGTGTGTGTGTGTGTGTGTTCGTGTTGCCAAGACTTTATTTTACATGTATGGATGGTTTTGCCTGCACATATAGAAGTGTGCTGCAGTGTGCCTGGAGACCAGGAAGGCCAGAAGAGGGTGCTGGACCCCCTAGAACTGAAGTTATGGAGAGGTGTGAGAGTTGTGCCATTCTGGGAATCAAACCACAGTCCTCTGTAAGAGCAACCAGTGCTCTTAACCATGGAGTCACCTCTCCAGCCCCTCCCCACTGGTTTTATTATTGTCTTCTTCTCTGGTTACTTGTGTCTTTACTGCATGTATGAGGTGTAATGTGTGATGTGAGATTTAATATTAGTAATGAAGATTGGGATAAGAGAATTTGGTTTGCCAATGGCCAAGGAAAATAGAGACCGCTTGGCAAATGGTTAACAATAAATGGATATAGCTTGTGAATTAATTGTTATTGGATAAACTCTGACATCACAGAAAGACATCATCATGTCCATCTACGGTTTCTGGCATGGCACACTCACGGCAGTACCCCAGTACTCCAGGGCTTCCATAACGGGAGACAAGTAACCAATCCAACCCTCCTCAAGGAAGAAAACCCCTCCCCCCGCCAAGCCTAAACACTTAAAAAGGGAAAAACTTCATGGCCACGACCCAGACTTTGCCTGTAGAAAGATTAGGTGAACACTCTTACAAAGCACAAGAGTTAAGTCGGTGGACTATCTAGCCTCCTCCCATGTTTAGTATGAAGAGGCAGTCAGAGCCAAGGATTGCTCGGACATTTCTTTCTTTTCAAGACAGGGTTTCTCTGTGTAGTCCTGGCTGTCCTGGAACTCAGGCTGTAGACCAGGCTGACCTTGAACTCACAGAGATCCGCTTGCCTCTGCCTCCCAAGTGCTGGGATTAAAGGCCCCACTACTGGAAGTCTGCAGTAGGAGAAGGTTGTTCAGTGCATTTTACATAACACAGCGAAGCTCCAGGGTCCTGCCCTCCCTCCCCCTCCTTCCTCCCCACCCCCACCTGCAGCTGCCACCCGGGGGCAGCCTCTGGTCTAGAAAACCTTACTTTTGATCACCTCTACAGACTTGCTCAAAATGGCTAATGCTTTCTGTGTTAACTGGGGCTACATTTCAATCCGAAAGGATGTTAAAATGTAAAGGGACTGATTTGGGGCAAACTCGTTTCTTAATTGAGGTGTTCCCGGAGCTAGTTCCCCGGGGCACCCTCTCAATTCGCTCTCCACCGAATGCAGCTGGGCATTCAAACTGCAGCCACATACCTTTTCTACCTGTTTCAGGAGTTAGGGAAGGTCTCTCTTGCTGGCTGGCTGACCGAGGCGGGGAAGCGGGTTTCTTTTCTGGCACCTCTTCCTCATCCCTCTTCGGCCCCTTCGGCTCCTCTGGCAGTGATGGTGAGGGTGGCTGGCTATCACTGCTCTCCTGGCTCGCTCTGCTCTCCTTGCAAGCCTCACTCGGCTCGGAATCCACCTTCCCAGCCCGCCTAGCAAGCAGCTCTACCAAGTGGGGTCTGCTCAGTTTCGAAAGTGGGGACGACGGTGGGGTCTGGCTGGCGGGCTTGGGAGCCAGGGCCGGCTTCTGCATTGGTGGCGTTCGGCTTGCTGCCTTGTCCTGCTCTGGAGCTGGGGTCTGGCTACTGGCTGCCGGTAGCCCCGACTGGGCTACAGCAACCGAGCGACCCACAGAAGGGCTTTCGGCGGAGTCCCTCCGAGGGGCTAGGGCTGGCTTTTTCTCCTGGGGAAGGGAGGCGCCATGCTTGAGGGTCACCGCTTCAGGCTCTTTCTCTCCAGGGTCGCTCCCGGCTGCGGGGGTGCCGCCATCCACAGCGTCTCCCGTGCTGCTGTGCCTCTTTTTCTTCTTCTGTTCGGCCTGTTGGTCACAGTGGAAGCGCAAGGAGTAGTTGGTCCTTCTCAGTTTTATTCCAAAGGGCGAGGCCTTCTCCTCACCTCCCGGCATCACAGGCTCTGGCTTTCCTACGTCACTCGTGGTCTCGCTGTCCGAAGTGGTCGTGGACTCGGTGCGGGAAGCAGCTTTCTGCGGAGAAGGCAGGCCCGGGACCAGGAAGGATGGAAGGTCTTTGGCAAATTTGCATCCGTCGGTGGTGTCTGGGGGCTCCTGGCTCCCCTCTGGCTTCTCCAGGCTCTTCCGAGGCTCGGGAGCCGCTGCAGGCGGAGGCTGCTGGGGTGCAGTCTCGTCGCCCGGGGCTGGCCCCGGCTTTTTCCTAATGCTTTCACCGTCCGAGCTCTGTTTGGAGGTCTCTGCCCCGCCGTCGGAGAACTTCTGCCAGGCCGACATGATGGAGAACTTGGCGTTGCCGGGCGGCGTCCTGCGCACGTTCCCTCGGGAATCGCTCCGAGCTCGGGGAGCGGGCTCGTCCCCGGCGGCTCTGGCCGGCTCTCTGTCACCACGCTGGTCACCCTCCGCGTTCTTCAGGATCCTGGATCGAATGGAAGCCCACTCGGCTAGCGCGCCGCCGTTGCTCGGCGCCTCCGGGGGAGGCCTGGCTTTGCCGCCCCCGGCCCTGGGCTCCACCGCGGGGACGTCCACCACCGGGGGGCGCTTTTCTTCCGACAGGCCCAGGAGGGACTTGCAGGCGGTGTCCTTGATCTGGCTCAGGTTGACGGCCGGGCCGCAGAGCTGCGCTCCGGTGACCAGGATGGCCGTGTGGGGGATGCTCAGCGCCGAGGGCAGGGCGTGCGGCGGCGGGGCGCCACCGCGGGCCCCCGGCGGCTCCTGGGCCACTGGGGCCAGGCTCGCCGCGTCCCTGGCGGGTGTCACCGGGCTCAGGTTGACTTTGGGGAAGAGGATCTGCCTACCCCCGGAGGACACCTGGAACGTGTAGGGCCGGGGCATGGTCTGCCGCTCGTCCACCTCCTGCCAGCGGAGTTCCTCCACCTTCCGGTCGTTATCTGCAGCGACGGCTTCGTTCTTGTCCTCCGAGGCCGGGGTTCCGCCCATCTGCCCCTCTTGCGGCAGGGGGATGTCTGTCTGGGTGGCTTCTCTCCCTTCCCCGTCTACACCACCGGACTCCGTGTCCGGGTCTCCTCTCTGCCCTGCTGCCGGCTCGCTGGCCACCTTGGCCTCTTCCGTCTGCTCCCGGGCCATCTCTTTCTGCCCCGCGGGTTCCGGGGTTTCTTGTTCCTCTGGCTTCTCGAGGTCCCGCTGCTGCAGTGGGCTTTGCTGATCAGCCTCGTCCGCTAGCCCAGGCTGGCTCTCTCCTTCCGGGCTCTGTGGGCCCTCGTCCATTTCCCGCCCTTTCAGCTCTTCTATGCGTCTGGCCTCCTCCTCCTCCTCCTCCCGCCTCGGCTCCTGCAGCATCCTCCTGGCTTCCTCCTCCTGAGCACGCTGCCTCTCGGCCTCCAGCTGCCTCAGTTTCTCCTCCTGCCTCTCGGCCTCGCGCTGCCTCAGTTCTTCCTCCAGCCTCTCGGCTTCGCGCTGCCTCAGTTTCTCCTCCTGCCTCTGGGCCTCGAGCTGCTTCAGTTTCTCCTCCTGCCTCTGGGCCTCGAGCTGCCTCAGTTGCTCCTCCTGCCTCTGGGCCTCGAGCTGCCTCAGCTCCTCTTCCTGCCTCTGTTCCTCTTCCTGCCTCTGAGCTTCCCGCTGCCTCAGTTTCTCCGCCTGCCTCTCGGCCTCACGCTGCCGCAGTTCCTCCTCCTGCAGCTCGGCCTCGCGCTGCCTCAGTTTCTCCGCCTGCCTCTCTTCCTCCTCCTGCCTCTGGACCTCTTCCTGCTCACGCCTGCGCTCTTCCGCCTCCAGGCGCCCGGGGTCGTCGGCTTCCTCCAGCTCTTGCTCTGCACAACCCTGCTCCTCCGGGGCGGACCGCCGCCCTTCCCCGGGTCGAGCCTTCCCTGCCTCTAGCTGCAGGTCGGCCTCCTCGCCTTCCTCCTCCTCCTCCTCCAGCAGCTCCTGCCTGAGGCTCTCCTCCCAAAGCCGCCTCTCCAGCGCCTGCCGCCTCTGCTCTTCCAGGCGCCTCTTCTCCGCGGCTTCGGCTTTTTGCCGTTTGCACTTGGCTTCAAGTTCCCGCCAATACTCTTCCTGGAGTCTTTTGTCTCCGTGGGAATCCAGAGGCTCTGGCTCCTCTTCGTGCCAGATGTGCTTGTCTTCTCCTGGCTGCC
Organism: Peromyscus leucopus; assembly: GCF_004664715.2. Classification (NCBI taxonomy): domain Eukaryota; kingdom Metazoa; phylum Chordata; class Mammalia; order Rodentia; family Cricetidae; genus Peromyscus; species Peromyscus leucopus. Next base: position 63,766,883 of record NC_051071.1, on the reverse strand, counting down.
CGTTCTGGTCCAGGGAAGACTGACTCTCAAAGCTGCCTGGCTCATTCTGACGATCCTGATTTAAAAAAAAAAAAAAGCAGAATCAGCTTTTTCCCACATGACCCCGACTTGTCCCTGTCGCCGTGCAGGTGGTCCTCTTAATTGCAAGAGGGCAGGTATTCCCCAGGACAGACACAGCGGTCCCTGCAGCTGCCCATGATGGCTGAGCCTCGTTGTCAACCTGACTGGACTTAGAATCACCACGGAAACACACCTTTGGGGGTTTCCAGAACAGCCTGAGTGTGGGTGGCGCCATCCTAAGGGCTGGGGTCCTGGTAGGAATAACAAGGGGAAAGAGGAGGAAGCGAGCTGAGCACCAATGCCTATCTCTACTGGCTCGCACTGCTGCGGCCATGATTTCTGGGAAATGATCGACTCTACTCAAACTGTGAGCAAAATCAACCCTTCCCTAAGGGGCTTTTGTTGGATATTTTTGTCACAGAAATGGGAGCAGTAACTAAATTCCCTTTATCAAAAGTCCTGCTCCCATTGTTTCAGCTGCCTAAGGACAATTGAACACCGAATCTCCAGATCAATTAATATGCTCTAAATGACTTAGTACAGTATGTCATTATGATTGTTCTAATTGATTATTGTTGTAAATCTTTGTATCATCCCCAATTTAGGAGTTAAACTTTATCATAAGTATGTATACATGTATATTAAGCATGGGATAAAACAGTCTATACAGGGCATTCACTGGGGGGTCTTAAAATGTGCTCCTTCCCAGGTGAATTCAGGCATTGGTCATACAAAGGAAGAGTAGTTGAGGGAACAGAGGAAAGAATATTTTTTGTTTTGCCGTCTAACCCTTTCATTTGCTGTTTCCAAAATTAGTTTTCTTAGTTTGAACTAACAAGAGGAAAAACAATAACCCAAAGGACAGCATTCCGAAGATGAGCCAAAAAAAAAAAAAAAATGCATTTCCTTATTGTCTCCTGAAGCTTGTGACTTGGAAACCCACCCTAGAAAACCTAGGCTAAGCAGAGCTGGCCCGCTTTTCTGCCCCCAAACAAACGGGCATCTGGCACCCCTCTACAGGCAAAGGCCCTGCGGTCCTCCAGCTTGGGCCACGGAGGGTATGCTGACCTCTTGATCCCTGCACACTGCTGGACACTCGAGTTCCTGATCGGGAGAGACCTACAATTTGCTACGGCTCTGCCCCAGCCCATCCCAGCCCCCGGGGCAGCATCAGTGCCTGGCGAGCACGGGCACCTGCCACACCAGCTGAGACAGGCTCGACGCACCTGGGCAAGCCACCTGTGCTTCCTCGACACCCGCTGGTTTTTCGGCTTCACCGAGAGTTTGTGCTTGGCGGCACTGTTGTCCAGGCGCGCGATGGCCAGGGGGATGGCGTCGAGGTTGACGCTTTCAATGGTGCCCGCCGAAGGGAAGTGCCGCTTCGGCCGGGAGGGTTTGACTGGAACAACCTGCGGTACGGATTCGGACAGAAAGGTCAGCGCGGATCGGAACACGACGAACAGGGAATCCCACAACAACGGCAGTGCTCACTGGGTTCTGTTGGCCCAGCCTAGCCCAAGGGATGTTGTTTCGATGAGAGTCAACGTCAGCCCACAACACAGAATTCTGCAGCGCACAGCCAGTTCCCACCTAGTTTCTGAGGTGGGAGGAAGCCAAGGGTTTCTCTGGCTTGCAGGGGATGAAGAGAGGCACAGAGGCAGACCAGAGACCCAGGAGAGGGGAACCAGCTGTAGAGAGCTGCTGGCCTCGCCTGTGTCCTGCCCCTGCCTGACATCCCTCAAGGGTCCTCCATGTCCACTGCTGGTCCATGCTGCACCTGGTCTGGGCTTCGAACCATCAGCCAGTAGCTGCACACATTTCTCCTTCTCTAGCTTCTCCATGCACGCGATGCCTGTTGTCTGCTCTGCATTCTGTCACAGGGGCTTGCTCCCTTAGCATGTGACCGCCTTGGTGGTTTCAATGAGAATGTCCCCCATAGTCTCAGATGTTTGAATCCTTGGCCCTGAGATGGCGGTGCTACATGGGTAGGTTTGGGAGGTGTGGCCTCGCTGGAGGAAGTGTATTTCAAAATACACTCAGGGCCATTCCCAGTGTACTCTTCCTTTGCTTGTGGGTCAAGCTGTGAGCCCTCGGCTTCCTGCCCTAGACACTACACCTCCTCTCTATCATCACAGATTTAACCCTCTGGAACTGTCAGCTCATAGAAACTCCTGCTTCTATAAGCTGCTTTGGTCATGCTATTTTATCGCACAATAATATAATATAAACCCATAAAGGGACATCTCCGACACTTCTCCCTTGGTCAGGGTCACCAGGACCAGGAAACAGTGCATACAGGGACCAGATGCAGTGAGGGGTGGGGGGAGCATTTGGGCATGCCTGAGGAAGTCAACGCTTCCTCAGCAGGTAATAGATGCCAAGGATGCTGTGGAGGTGCAGGCATACCAGGCCCTTAGTATCCAGTTCCTACCTGACAATCTCTGGGCACAGAGGCCAGGTAAGTCCCCTCCCTAAGGTGGAATTATTCCTTCCACCTGCCAGCTCCTGGATGGAGGAGGGCATGGCTGTTGGCCCATCAGCTTAGGGTTCAGCTCTGGCTGCACACACTGGCAGGTATATTGAGATGGGGAGAGTTCACTGGAACTACCCTAGCCACAGTAATTTTTTTAGAGAACTTGACTGAGAAAGCACAGGTTCAGTGGTGGGTGGTCCTTGCCATTTTGGAAGCATAGGCTTTACCAACTATATATCTGGGTGACCCTGAGGGATGCAGGACTCAATAGTTTGTTTCTTCATTTGTAAAAATGCCAACAGCACCCCTTTCATAGGGCTGTGGTGGGGAGTAAGAGAAGCAGCTCCCCCCCCCTTTTGGTTTTTTCGAGACAGGGTTTCTCAGTGTAGTTTTGGTGCCTGTCCTGGATCTCGCTCTGTAGACCAGGCTGGCCTCGAACTCACAGAGATGTGCATGGCTCTTAAAGGCCTGGGATACCACCCCTGGGAGAAGCTGCTCTTACAACGCCCTCAGCATGGTGCCTGGAACACAGGGGGGGGGAGGGCAGTTAATGCCAGCATCTCCCAGGTATGGTAGTGAGGTTCTAGTTCATTCTGGAGTCAAGGGGGCCGCTGCAAAGTAAGAGACAACAGAGCATCAGAGAAGAGGCAAGAGGGAGTCTCTAAGATTCCTCTTGTGGGGAACCCCATGGCAGGCACCCATTCTCAGTACTTCCAGAGTTCCTAAGAAGGAAGCCCCGGGGAGGTGGCGAAGGATGCTGTGGGCCACAGAACGCAGCAGCTTCCTCGAGACTCCAGAGTACAGTGGACTGTTACTTATGCCCCCCTTTCTGTTTGCTCCAGAGGAAAAGAATTCATGATTGGGACTGCAAACCTGGTCAAAAGCTCACGGCTAGGGAGGTCATAGACCACAGGGGGAACTTACTATAATCGTTTTGCTAAATGGGCTCCTCGTCAAATTTCCTGATAACGTTATCAGGAAAAGTAGCCGTTGCGTACTCAGCTCTAAACAGAGCGGGTGGATTTGTCTTCCCTCCTTCATGAGGGTCAAGAGACATTTTAGAAAAGTAAATAGAAGGTGGAGGGTATGGAGGAGGTTGAAAAATGTCTTCTTGGCATACTATCAATGTTTCGTGCATCAACTCTTAGCGCCTGTGGTTGCCTGGACACGATCAAGCCAGTCAATACATATGGCTGGACATGGGACTAAAGCTCCTGAGGTCTCACCCCTCGCCGAGGAGCTATCTGTAGTTGGTGGCTGCTGGGGAAGGGAGGGTCAATTTTCTTTGGGGGTGTGGTCCCTGGTAGATTGTTCGTGCACCACACCCCTGGACATAAGGGCAGCTCTAATAAGACTCAGTGAGGTTTTTTCTTTTTTTTACATGAGGGCATGAAGTAAGGAGAGGGATGTAATAAGAAAAAGCCTGGGGGAAGAGAATGGGAGGAATAGGGGATGGATATGATCAAGATCTGTATACAAGTATGTAACTGAGATATAAATAAAATATTGAAATTTTAAAAATGTTTCAGCACAATCACTCAAAACCATAGAATGCTTAGTACATCAAAAAGCTGGCAAAGTGCTCTGGTAAAAATAATAATAAAAGCCGGGCGATGGTGGCGCACGCCTTTAATCCCAGCACTCGGGAGGCAGAGCCAGGTGGATCTCTGTGAGTTCGAGGCCAGCCTGGACTACCAAGTGAGTCCCAGGAAAGGCGCAAAGCTACACAGAGAAACCCTGTCTCGAAAAACCAAAAAAAAAAAAAAATAATAATAATAATAATAATAATAATAATAATAATAACAGAGCGACATAAGTGCCATTTCCCAAAGGAAACTGGAAGAGCCTGCAGTTCTGAAATGAAGATTCATTCACTAAAAGACCACGTCCCCCTCCGGCACGGCACACATACTTGTAATCTTAGTATTGGGAGATGGAAACAGGAGATCAGGAAGATCATCCTTGGCCACATAATGCATTCCAAGGCTTGCCTGCACTGCAGGAGACACGTGTCTCAAAAGATAATCTCAGAGGCTGGAGAGATGGCTCAGCAGTGAAGAACATGTGTCGTTCTTACACAGGATCTGAGTTCACTTCCCAGCACCCATATGGTGGCTCAAAACTCTCCACAATCCAGTTCTAGGGAATCCGATAGTCTCTCTTCTGCCCTCCATGGGCACCAGGCATGCATGTGATGCAAATACATACACATAGGCAAAACACTCCTAAACAAAATAAATAACCTTTTTTTAAAAAGACAAAAACTATAGACAAACTGCACACATTTAGAGAAGTTGGTGGCCATGGCACAGCCTCAGTCAGAGGACACTGAATGAACTATGGTAGGAAGCCATCCGTACCTGGCATCTAGAGAATTTAGACATTGGGTGAGCCAAGCGTTCCCATGCCGATGGGCAGCAGGGGGCGCTCACAGCCCTCTCCGTGTCTCCAGAAGTTCTGTGCACAGAGGCCAGCACTGGACAGGGCCAGGCTTGCAGTCTGTTTGCACTAAATGTTTAAAGTTCATGGGGCTGGTGCGCGCGCATGTGCGTGCGCGAAGGGCTTGCATTTTTGCAGTTACTTTCCATAGTCACAAAGAGACCAAACTAGTACACAATTATAATCAACAAAAACTACTTAGTCTACATGAATCCAGAAGCAGAGAACAGATATTTCCAGTCTTTGGCCTCGTAGCTTTTAATTGCTTATGGTGATCCTTACAACAGATATAACATTCTGAGAAGAATTCCACATTTCTTTCCATGCCGTGAGAGATACCTGGGGGGATAACAGAGCCAAGGTGCTGGGCTGAGGGCAGGAAGGGGAGCTCAAAGCTGGGATTTCGGTGCCAGCCTTTGTTGGTAGCTGTCCCCACTGGGCCTCAATTCTGTCTGGATAGTGGTACTGTTCAGAGCCACCCCCTCATGGGTGCAGAGGTGGCCACTGTCACATCCTCCAGTTTCTTCAGAGAAGGCCTGCCCCTTGTAGAGATGAGAAACTCAGCCCCTACCGGACACATGCTCAGGGCAAAGGGTCTAGAATCCTCAGTGAAGGTAAAATCCTCAGGCCATAGGGGGAGGAAAATGATGTGTAAGTAAGGGCAAGCATGAAGCCCTGAGTTCAGGTCCCATCACCCATGTAAAAAGCAGGGCATGGCCACCCATGTCCCTGTAACCCCAACACTGCGGAGGGCAGAGAGAGAAAGATCCCCTGGCTCAGTGAGAAGACCTTATCTCCAGGGAACAATGTGGAGAGTGACAGAGAGGGACTCCTGACCCTTGACCTTTGGCCTGTCTAAGCATATGCATAGGTGTACCCCACCCTCCCATCTTCCACACCCATACCCCAACAGGGCACTAAAAGTGTGTGTGTGTGTGTGTGTGTGTGTGTGTGTGTGTGTGTGTAAAAGCAGAGAAAGCTAAGGTTGGGTATGCGTTTGTTTCTTAGATGTGTAAATAATAGAAGACTCTCCCTTACAGTTGTGAGTACCTTGCAGACATTCTAGAGCGCCCCTCTCAACAGATTCACAATGTCTTGAAGTGCACGATCCATTTGTATCCAGGGAAGCTATCGCTGTCTAAAACTCCCAAGGCATTATGGGAGTGTGGCTATTCTTCAGAGCAGGGCTCAGGTCTAGCAGTTGTGTTGCCATGGAAATGGATGGCTGCTTTAACCTCTACCCCTGGTGGCTCTTGGTTTATGAACAGAAAACGAAACAGCAGATTGTAACAAAAAAGGGAAGAGGCCAAATAAAAAGTTCAACTTCCATTACCTTCTCTTCCATCTCACTTCCAGCTTCAGGTAGATTCAGAGGACTGGAGGAGCTTGGCGTATCACTGGACTGGAAGAGAAGACAGAGCGCTTGAGTTCAACGTGGGGACGGGATGTGCGGGGCAAATAACCAGCACTGTCTATGCCTGATCAGGGTGGCCTCCTGCTCCACAGGGGGACAGCTGCTCCCCTGTAACCAACAAGGATCCCCCGGACTATCAGAGCCACGGAGGGACGCAATCCTCCCTTTCCTGAGTTCAGCGCATTTCCTTCCTGGTTAGTTCCCAGCCTCAAGTCCTTGTGCTTGCTCCCTTTCAAGGCCTGAGAGAGGCTGAGAGGCCGCTTGGCGGCCACCTTGCCTGGGAAATGGGGCCGTGTCACACACAGCTCCAACCTGGGAGCTGTTGGACTTGCTGGCCGCCTTTTTGTCTTTCCCCTGAGACTCCTAAGCAGAGAGTGAGGACGGAAGATCCTCCCAGAGCCCCAGGCAGAGGGCTGGGCTGGGAAGGTGAAGGACCAGGGAGGAAAAGCTGAGGCTGGCACACCAGGCTTGCCCTGGAAACATCCCCGGAAGGTGGCTATACTTCTACTCCGTGGCGGCAGGTCAGCTTGCCCAGCCCGCTCTAGACTGCACACTGAAACAGATGTTTGGACACAGAAGTCATGGCTTTGTGAGATGACTCAGTGGGTAGGTGGAGATCCTGATGATCTGGCTTCAGTTCCCAGAACCCATAAGGGAGCAGGGGCAGGCGAGAACTAATTCTTAAGAACTGTCTTCTGAATTCCACACACATGCCATACTGTACACACACACAGACACACAGACACACACACACAATTTAAAAGAACACAAGACAGCTCCAGAGACGTCCTTACTCACTATTATTCAGAACTCAAAACAGGATTCTCCCTTTTCACGGTTTCCAGCATCTGGTCGTGGGGCATCTACCCCATCCAGGCACACCTGACCAGCTTCCTCCTGGTCTTCTTTTTAAGACCAGCTTGTTCTCTTTGGTCTTTGTTCTGACTCATTCCTGTGCGCAGAACCTTCTTCCATCCTGTCACCCCGTGGTCTGTTCCCAAGCCCACACCTGAAAATGCAACCTCTCTCCCGCTGCGTTACCGTCGTCTTCTCGGCAGGCAGCCTTTTGCCTGATCTGAAACGATTATCTTTACCTGCACGGTGACTTGTGTGCCCTGTGACACCCTCTCATTAGGATGTAAGCCACCAGAGGCCTTCCTGTGACAAATCTTGCTCATCTCTGTTACACCCACACCTAAAGACAAGGTCTGCTGAACAAAGGCCTCCCTCGTTCCTGAGGCCACAGCACCTCCTGCTTCGAAATCGTAGGTAATAGCAAGGACATTTTTCAGTCCTCATGAATTCCCTGTGTTGAAGCGATGGCTGCTGCGGCTGTCACCACTGCCTGATGCTGGGCGGGTCGGGGGAGAGCATTTAAAAACCCACAAGGAAGGAAGGACCCCGGTCTCTGCTTCACCCACCATCCATGTGCCGTAGGTGCCAGAGGTCATCGTGGTCAGGCCCCAGCAGAGGTGACGGCGGGACGGACTCTCTGTTTTCATTGCTAACAGCCTGTCTTGATTCCTACTCTTCTGACATATGAGCCGATAATAGCTATGCCCATTTTAACAACAAATACCCGGATTCTGGAACTCTGATAGGCAAAGTGTAGAAAACGCTGTAAGAAAGACTCAGCGTCCACTTGTCACTAGAGAACTCCAGACTCTGGCTATTCAGAGGGTTTTTCCAGCCTTTTCTCCTATACGAAGGCATCTCCTCTGCTGCTGGAAGAAGTCAGCATTCAGGATCTATTCAAAGTGTCCCTAGAAAGTGTCAACGCCCCAAATTTAGACAGTGCCGGAATGTGACTTCCTTTCCAGCCGATGAGAATTCAAGCTGGCCTGTGTGAGGTCCTCTCACAGGACCCCCACTGCTTTCTTTTCCATCTCTCTTAAATTAGTCCAATTTGACAAATAATTAGTCAGTGCTACCCAGCTGGCAGCCTCCGAGTCCCAAGGAGACAGAGATGTGGAAGATGCAGGTTTAGCTACAAAAAAAGGCCAGCATTTAGAGATGGAGAGAAAACAATTTTATACAAGCAGATATGGATGGAGGACATGAATTCAAAAGTACAGAGGAGGCCATGAAGCTTTGCGGGGTGAGGCCAAGCACACTTCCTCCTCCCCATCTTTCTCACAGGTCCTCAGTACCCTCAGGCCACAACCTAAGCACCAGAAAAACTTCTCATCTTATTCTTCCCCTCACCTCCCCAGTGTAGACCACAGGGTCATCAGATAACACCATCCACTGTCCAGCATCCTGCTCTCTGCCTTATCAGAATCAAATTCTGCCCCCTTGGGGGGTGACTTACTTTGTTCTCTGTGTCTGAAAGGACAATATCCTGCTGCGTCACAATTTCCATGGGACTGGTCGGGAAGAAGTCCTCCTCTGAGCTGGCCTCTGCACTGCCTGCCTTCTTCATGGGAATGCCGTTAGATGGCCGCTGCCCAAACTTGATATTCTTGCCCAACTGTCGCTGGGGAGAAACAAGGGGAAGACATTCTTAAACAGCCAAGCAGGCTCCACAGCCACGACCAGGTTCCCCGGGGAGAGTCGTGCCCACCGCCATGCCAAGGGACCTCGACGTAGTCCTGCAGTGAATTCACTTGTTTCCATCTTCAGAGCCACAAGCTTGTAAACTCCAGCCCCCTCTTAAGTGGAAATAACAGCTTCCGGTAGGTACAGGGACCATGTTTCTGAACCAGGGTTGGAAATAGGTGTTGAATGTAGTCTTTTTAATGTATGAAGAAATTGTACAGGAAATAGTTACACGAAACGTAGGAACCATGGGGAGAAATGAGGACTCTTGGGGTGGGTACAACATGACCTCGCTAGTCCCTTCTGGATACATTCCCTGGGAATCTTTAGACGTCTTCACCTAGCTTGTGATTCCCACGTCCAAACCACATGCTCTGGTCACAATGGGTCACAGGCCGAGGTGAAGAAGGTCCCAGGGTCAGCAAGACTCCTTGATGAATGTTGATATCACATCAGGGATGGGAATGACCCAGTTTTCTTTCTTTGCTATAATTACATATCCTGAAACAGGGGCCATGAGGAACCTGGGGTGGGGGCGGGGAGGAAAGGGCCACAGAAGGACTGATGATTGGCAGGTGGCAGGCAGCTGAAGGGAGGGGCGAGGTGGGCTGTAAACAATCATTTAAACAGTAGGTTGGGTGAGGGCCAGATTCAAAAAGGAAAACTGACTCCAGATGCTGCCCGGTGTCTCCTGGGGGTAAACTGCTCCCGGCTTAGAACCACTGCTCTCGATCTACAGCCGTATATGGTTAAAACATAATGCAGTTTGATATTTATCTTTAATCTGGCTAATGGTTAAGCCAACAGAGCTTTCCAGAATAGAGTTAGCAATCAACCGCTCCAGCCCTGGGCTGCCTAGGTTTTCTGAACTTGACATAAACCAGAGGCACCCGGGAAGAGAGAGCCTCAGCTGAAGACCCGCCTCCATCAGAAGTGCCTGGGAGCCTATCTGTGGGGAGTTTTCTTGACTGTTAATTGATGGAGGAGTGTGCAGCCCACTGTGGGCGGTGCCAGCCCTGGGCAGGCGGTTCTGGGTTGTAGAAGAAGGGTGGGTGAATGTGAACCACTTTAGCGGCCTTCCTCCCCGGTCCTCAGTTCCTGCCTCCAGGTTCCTGCCTTGCGTTGCTACCCGGACTTCCTTCAATGATGAACTATAATCTGCTTGATGAAATAAACCCGTTTCTCCCCAAGTTGCTTTTGCTCAGTGTTTTATCACAGGGACAGGAAACCACACTAAGACAAACCCCAGTCACTTTGCAAAACAAAGTCCAGGTTCCTTGGGGAGAGGTGACTGGCCCCAGCTCTTGGGAAGGCTGAGTGGCCCCAAAGGAATCTGAGCCCAGGTTTTTTAAAATGACATCCAGAGTTATGGTCATTGTACTTCACACCAGCTCTCATAAATTCAACAGTGTACTTCCTTCTTGCAGGGACAGCTACATAAAGAGATGAGGTGGCATATTTAATACTTCTCTAGAGATCATTGGCAAAAGGATCCCTTGAGGGAAATGTCTCCTCTCCCTTAGAACTCCACAGGACCAGGTCCATCCCCATTCACACAGCTCGCGCCCGCGGGCCCCCCCCCCCCCGCCATCCTTGCCCAGTGAGCAGTAAGACTGCAGATGCAGGACAGAGATGACCCCCACCCTCAGCCACCCAGCATGCCAAGTCAGGCGCAAGGGCTTGCGTTTGGTCCGCTGTGATTTCAGCCTGCACCCGGCTCTTGGCCTCACAGGAAGAATGCACACCCAAAGCCCCCCACCATTCAGCCAGGCAAGGAGCGCTTCAGCAGCCCCCAAGAGGTTTGCAGGTTGCTGAAAAGGGACGTTTTTCCAAGAACAAGTCGAGCAGGCAGCGGCAGTTAGTATGTTCTCTAAGCAGGTCAGGAAGCGCCACATTTACAACAGCCCATGGAGTCAGACAAGAGGACACCGAGTCACAGCCACAGACCTGCGGGGAGAGGGTGGGGGTCTGGGTAGAAGGGGTGGGGGTGCCTCCTGTGGCCTCCCACTCCAGCCTTCCTTAGGAGCGTTGGCCACGAGCCAGAGACTGTTGTAAATCTCCGTGGACCGGGGAGATTCCCATTGGCAGGGGCTTTTGTTACCAGTGCTCTGGGATGGGATGTGGGGAGCTGGAACCGTCCTTTCTCTTCTGACATGGCATCACGCTTTGTAGCCAGGCTGGCCTTGGACTCTCGATCTTCCTGCACCCTCTGAGAGTGGGGATCACAGGCATTTGCCGCCTGGCTGAGTGTTCCTTCAATTTCAATGGATGAATAATAACTGTCCCTATCTGTGGACTATCGTGAGGTTTCAGCACGTGTGTGTATAATACAAAATGATCAACCCAGGGTGATGGGCATATCCATCACCTCACACATTTTTCACTTCTTTGTGTTGGGAATGTTCCAAGTTCTCTTTTCTAGCTGTTTTGAAATAGACTATAAATTATTAACCATCGCTACCATACTGTGCTACAGAGCGCCATAACCTAATTGCCCTCCTAACTGTAGTGTGCCCATTGAGCAGTGGAGAGGAGAAGCCATTTCTTATATCTGCAATGGAGAGGACATTCATCATGCACTTCCTGGCATAACACTACACTGCCACTTCATTAGGAGTCCTTTGCCTTCACCACAAGAAGCACAGATGGGCTACTTCACTTGACCAGTACGTTTTTTTTTTTTAGAATACTGTTGTTGGCTGGTCCTGATGCTTAAGGGACAAGAAAGAATGCGGCAGACGTGATCACAGCCTAGACAGAAGCAATGTCCAAAGACGGGATGACTGTGGTGGCCACAAAGGGGGCAGGAAGGAGAAGCAAGGAAGACCAGGGATGGGTTAAGGACAAGGACAGTGAAGGGCACAGAACCAACTGGGAAAGGGGCGGAAGAAATGAAGTGGAAAGCTCAGGACAGGGAGGGAGGTGGCGGCGGCGGCGGCAGCGGTGGCGGGAGCGACAGGAAGTGTGGAGGAAGGCAAGAAGAGGGAGAAGGACCCAGGACAGAGGTTCCGACAGCTGGGGACCTGCAGGGGAAGAGGGCTGAGGGACGGGGAGTATGCGATCATGCCAACGGGGTGATTTATGCCACAGACATGTTCATCCTGACAAAACAAATAACGCCGTTGCTGTTGAGGATGAAAGTGCGCTGCTTAGTACAGAGGCCGATTTGAAATTCCCTCGAGAAAACAGACTCGGCCTAGTGGCTGGGGAGCTGAGGGAGAGGAACTCGGAGGCAGGGGGGGAAAGGTGACAGTGATTGGGAATAGGGCTGGTCTCTGTGTGTCCTGTGGCTTTTAGCCAGGAGCTGGTGGGCCAAGGCTGCGGCAGGACTTGAAGCCCAATGTCCCAAGTGGTCGAGCCTCTGGGGTTTAAGGACCTGTCTCTCACACCCTGACACGCCCCCCCCCCCTTCTCCGAAGGTCCCTTTTCGAAACACCTTTATGTGACTCAAAGGAGACTGGACTGCTGTGACATTTTATAAGATGTATTGACAACTAAAGGATTTACTGCTAAAATCTATCTGGTAATTTGAGGTGTCACATGAACTACATGTGAATAAATTAGTTTTATTGCTTGCATTTGCTCACTCTTCAGGGAGTGTCACGAACAAGGATCCACACTAGAAGTGAGCAATTACTGGAAATTAGGCTGTTAGAGGCTGGCCCCAGAGTTTATCTCCCCCACAAGCTGTCTTGGCACGCGCCACAGTTATAACTGGAGGGGAAAGTGGAAATTGGTCCATACACTGACAGCGTGTGTTGCTGGTGGCTATGAATGGAGCTACTGTTGCGACTGGAATGCGAGCTAAAAGGAACTATATTTTATTCATTCAGTTTGGGCCATTTGGTCGTAATATGGAATGCTTGGGAATGATGCTACAGGAATGCACATCCATATTTATGAGGCTGGATGCTCTGGTGTGGAAATGCCAAGCACATTGTATTCTGCAGCTTTTTGCACTGCTTATATCTAGAATTTCCCAGATTTTTTTTTTTGCAGCCATTTTTCTCCCAAACCGTGTCTGTAAGAGCAAACAGCAGGGTGTGTGTGTGTGTGTGTGTGTGTGTGTGTGTGTGTGTGTGTGTGTGGTGTCTTCTTGAGCAAAATGCAGATACTCCCAATACAAAAGTGAATTCTTTTTAAAAGAAAAAAAAGCCAAGCGGTTTAGACACCTGCTCTAGGAAGAATTGGCCCAGAGCAGGCACTTTCCTTTCTGCCCTTGAGGGCTGCATTAGATGTCAAAATCCCCAAATGTATGATTTTGGAATTCTCAAGTGAAATCCAGTTCAGCAGGAGATATTAGCTACTAAGGATGGAGCCCCCCCCCCCCATACCTATGCTAAATATCCTGTGGTACAAATAGCCTAGACATTTCCCAACCAAAGTGTGGTACAATTCTAGGAAGCCCCTGCAGGCATGGATGGGCTCTCTCCTAGCTTCATCAGCAGCTGGTGCACAGCTCACAGCTGGGTCAGAACTTCAGCAGAGAGGCACCCTCCTGATCTGTGCTCCCAGGGTAAGCCACAGGCAATGTCAAGGTCATTCTAGCACACAGATAACCAAGTGCAAAGCTTTTACAGCCGCCGTGTGCAACAGTGAACAGTGATTTCATACAGACCCCGGACTTTAAGACCCGGAGGAGCCTTCAGGCTTACCCATCACACCCCACTCCCTCATTGTTCAAATGGAAAAAAAACGAGAGTCACAGAGTTTAAGTGACAACTTGGCCCAAGGTCGCACGACCACATGGTGGCAGAGGCCTGCCACATACTTTCCATTGCTCTGTGCTCTCTCAGTCATTGAAGCGGTCTTCATCCTATCGGCTGTGGAGCGAATGACTTACGTACTGAGCCTTTAAAAAGGACACTATTGTTTTTAATCCCTATAACTAAATGTTTGTTAAAATTTGTTCTTGAAGTCCACATTTTTATACTGGGGGGGACATGCTCTTGTTCTTTTAAAAAGCTCAATAGTTTGCCATGGAAAATTTGCCATGATATAGTGATGTTATTTAAGACGGGGAAGGGCAACTGTGCCGTATTCCGTTAACCCGTTAGTGGAGCAGGGCTAACTCCCGTGGGTGCACCATGACAGTCCCGGGTGCTATGACACAAGTGGGCACTAGGGGGCAGCCTTTCCAAACACAAACACCTTTCCACCCGTGTTCTTTTCCACGGAGTTCTAAATGAATGCTGGACAGTCTCTTAAACTATTTTTTTTTTCTTTTTCTTTTTGGTTAAATGATAGTCTAGAGAAATTTCATTACAAAAGAATATTTCAATAATTGTGGCTAATCATCGAGCCAGGACATTCACTGTCAAATAGGTGACGTCCATTCCTTTTCTAAAAAAAAAAAAAATGAACATAGACATGTACACAGTGACAGTTCCAGACATCAAAACACACATGCCTCGGACACAGCTAAACTCTCTCATTCCATGCTGGCGTCTACGAGGAGGCGGTCTTGTCCGCTTCTTACTGAGCACTGACAGCAGCATGATGTTGTCATGGGGAAATGCCAAGCACTCATGCAAGTGAAGGAAGTCACTAGATTTGGGGGACTTACCAGGAACATACTGCTTAGTCGACTGAAAAATAAAGCATAGTCTTTTGGGAGTGATTCAGTTAAACCTTAGGTCCCTTAGAAAATACCCCCCCCCCTTTGGCTCTGACCCTGTTCCCCATTGCCCGCCTCGAAGAGCCAGAGTCAACATTGTAGAGATCAAAGAAGGATTCTGAGCCCAGCGGCAGAAGCCGAATTCAGCAGACCTCACACGACAGAGTGCTGCCCAAACGAGACCACTCACACTAAAGGTTCATTTTGCTCTGCTCACCCCCTCCCCTATGGTCACTTCAGGGAAGCTGATGGTTTCATGTTTTATGAATTATGAGATCAGATTATTTAAAACCATACCTTATTGTTAAAAGAAATCACAGTCACTCGTATATTTTGAGTTTCTATTTTTTTTTCCAATACTGCACAATTACATGCACTTTACAACCCTTAAATCCACCTTTTAAAGTGGGAGGGGTGTATGGGAAATGTCACAGAGCAGATATCATCGAAGGCACCAGGCCATTATCTACCTTTTAAAGACTGTCTCAGCTCCTGTAAAATGCAGCTATTTCATGGGCTGAATTCTGCACATCATTCCTTTTAGAAAAAGCCATACGATAAGCCAGGGCCTCAGAAATGGCAGAGGGAAGTGGGTCGACATTTTCCCTGGCTATTCCTGTCCTCCCTCTTCAACCTGTGAAGAGTGACAGCGTGCTTCTTCACAGTCTAGAAGTATAAGAGTGCAGCCAGCAGCAACAAAGAGGAGGAGGTCTGGCTAGGAAGTGCTGGGATTTGCGAGCCAGGCGGGCCAGGCTGTAGGGGCGGAATGGGGCCTCGGCCAGTGGTGGCTGTAGGCACAATGATCTAGCCAAGCGTGGGGGTGGCTCCAGGGTGTTGGCTACTTCCTGGCGTGTCACACATCACCTTCCACTGATTGTATGACCACAAGTCATAAAATATACAGCGTGTGCTCAGTAGAAACAAGACCATGGGAAAAGAACAGGAAGTTATTTTTGAGTACAGTGCATCTTTGTATCAATCATTTCTCAGGCCATTATTGTTTTGGTTTTTTTTTTCCTTTCTTTCTTTCTTTCTTTTTTTTTTTCTTTTTTGTTTTTCCAGACAGGGTTTCTCTGTGTAGCCCTGGATGTTCTGGAACTTGCTCTGTAGCCCAGGCTGGCCTCAAACTCACAGAGATCCGCCTGGCTCTGCCTCCCGAGTGCTGGGATTAAAGGCGTGGGCCACCACGCTCAGCTCTCATTGTTTCTTTCCTTCTTATCCATTCCTTGATCCATTCATGGTGGTAAAGACGTACAGTCAGATGGAATAGACTATCTATTCAAAGTCTCAGGAGTCCCCAAGCACGCCTATCTCAGAGAAGGCTTGCCTTGGCCTTGCTTCCCAGTGAGAGAATTGCTTCCAAGCAATGGGACCGCTCTAAATAATGAGACTCCCTAGTCTTTGTTCCTTTTCTTTTTCCCTGGGCCCATTATTTTACCACATTTCATACAGTACCGTTTTTACTACCTTCTCATTGTTAGGCAGTCAACAGCTGAGTCAGCAAGAAAACTGTCCTCACTGCAGGGAGTCCGCAAGGATCCTCCTAAGACGCGGTGGCTGGAAGCCGCATTTACAGACACGATCGAGTCTCACCCCGCCCCTTCTCCTACCGGAGATTCACCCAAAGGAAGTGCGCCATGCAGACTGTTGACAGCAGCTTGGGTTAGGAGCTCTTTCCCCCGATGAGAGCTCCGTAGCTTTTCCTAGGTACCTGTTCTCACGTCCAATCAAACCGGAAGTGATGGGCGGAGAGGACTCAGGGTGGGTACAGCAGTGTTAAGTGTGCCTCTCACCGGGGAACTGAGGGGCGTACCAGAACTCTGAGCTTCTCCCCCGAAGAGACCCCTGGACCTCCCACTCCATCGCTCAAGGACCAACCAGGGTCTTTTCCACTTCCCGCCACAGAGAGGTTGGGAGCGGGGCTCCTGGGGCTCCGATCTTTCTTCCGGTCGTCTCAAGCTGTCTTACCTGAAGAGTTTTGACTTTGCCCAGGATGCTGTCCTGTGACATTGCTTGAACTGTCTGCTCATTTTCTGCTCCCCCATCAGGGATAAAAATACTGTCATGGGAGAAGGCCCGTGCTCCCACAGAATAGTTGAAGGACCTGGAATGCAAACCACGCGCTTCATTGTATTAGGATCGTAAGTGTCGTCTCCAGATTGAGTTTCTGACTCAAAGGGTCCCGCCCACGTCTCTTATCTTATTTAGAAAGTCCTTCAACATCACGGCCTTCCTGCAGAGGGTCAGACAGCGAGCGGGGGCGGGGGGGGCGCGATCGGGAAAGGAGAATGTGGCTCTCTCACAATCTTTCTCAGAACCACTCAGGGCGAGGACTTCGAGGGAGGTATTTATTTGTAGAGCCAATGGCCCTGCTCCGTGTTTAACCGGAGGATCTGCCCAGATGAGCTGTCCCTACCATCTTCGTTCTGGAAAATCTTGTCTTTTTTTTTTGGTTTTTCGAGACAGGGTTTCTCTGTGTAGCTTTGCGCCTTTTCCTGAAACTCACTTGGTAGTCCAGGCTGGCCTCGAACTCACAGAGATCCGCCTGTCACCAGTATTTATGAAGGAACACACAGATCTCTAAGAGGTAAGAGCTTCTCTCACACTACCAGACTGCAGTGCTGATTTAGAGTAAGGGCTTTGGGAGAAGGGACTATCCGTGGGTGAGGCATACGACTGAGGGGAGGCATCCATATTGGAGCCATTTCGACATGTTTTGCGAATACAGAACATGATATAGATTCAGACTTCAGCAAACTGCTGTGGCTTAGCTGTGGTTTGAATTCAAGGCTCCAAGTGTTGGAAGCTTGGTCCTCAGTGCAGTAGTGTTAGGGAGTAATAAAACCTTTAAGGGGTGTTGGTTGGGGGTGGGGTCATTGTGGGCACTGTCCTCAGAAGGAATTGATGCAATTCTCATGAAATCATAGTTCTCCTAAATGAGTAGGAAGAGGAAGTCCAACCGTTCCCCATACTCTGGCGTCCCCTCTGCCCAGGTGATACATAATGTAAGAAGCATCTGCTTCTGGCTCTATCTGTCTTGCTGTGATGCCATCCACATTGACATGCTGTAACCAGAGGACCATGACCAGAGCCAGCACCACACTATTTGGATTTTCAGCCTCCCAAATCGAGTCAAACAAACTTTTCTATATGTATCCAGCCTCAAGGAACTCAGGTATTTTGTTACAGTAACGAACAACGGGGCTGGATGTAGTTCAGTGAGTAGAAGACTCAGGATGCACAAAACCCTAGGCTTACTCTCTAGCATCAAACAGAAGAAAACAGACACTTCAGTTGCAGGGTCGCACTGGAAAGCTGTTTGAACATCTACCTGACAGAGGCATGAACAGAGGGAAACTTGGGAGAAGGAAGTCCTAGGAGACAACCGTTTCTTACTCGGCAGATACAGCAGCTTGCCCTCCCTACGGCAAGGCAGAGCATTTCCAAAGTGAGAGGTGGCACAGGCAGGTCTCAAGGCCAAGGGAGCACCTCTCTCCCTCCCTCCCCAGAGAGGAGCCTTAATGGGAGGTGCCCCCCCCCCCAGACCAAGTGCGGGAAAGCATAGGGCAAAGGTACTCTCCACTGGTTCCCCCACAATGCACTGCAGCTGGACTGTTTATCTGCCCAGATCTAGACGGAGCTGGGAAGACTGACTCAGTTATGGCATTTAATTTACCAAATTGCAGGAAGCAGGCTAAATCTGAGGGTTAGGGCCAAAAGACTTGGGTGCGAGCCCGTGTGACCCCAAGGTGTGAACGAGCAGCTGTGCAACCTCTAAGTGTGATGAAACCTCACCAAAGAGTGTCAGTGCCATTATCTCATTTAGTCTCAACACTCTCGTCTTCTTAGAGATGACGCTCAGGGGGTAAGTGCCACATCTAAAGCCATCCGAGTCGAAGCAGCAGAGTAACCGACTGAATGCAACCCCATGCCAGCCAGCTGGCATAGCTCAGAGACAGTGTTAGAGTATGGTCACCAAGAAAGGACAGAGAGTATGGGAGAGGAAGGCGGGGCCACTTGCCAGGAAGGCTGGTGTGTCAAGAGGCTGACAATACGAAGTAGTTAAAATAATGATTCTGCATTCATGAGAATCACAGGCCTCTAGAGGCCTCCAAACATCCCTGCCTTTAGATGATTATATTGAAAAATAAGCAAAAAGAATAAAAATACTAGTTGTAAAAATTGTAACAATTGTAAGAAGCACAGTGCTACTAGCAATTCTAAATAAGTAAGACACTGTGTGTGTGGGTGTGGGGGGGTGGGGGTGGGTGTAGAGCTAAATAAATACAATAAGACATAGTGTGTGTGTGTGTGTGTGTGTGAGCACGCATGCACGCACCTTTTTACTATAACATTTAAATCCTCCTGCTGTAATAGTTAAAGCCCGTGTGTAGGAACTGTTATTAAGCCTGCTTTCCGATGGGAAATTTAAGCTCAAAAGTTTGTGATGCCAGGAACTCGGTGGGATTCTGACCCCGGCCTCTGCTCCTTTGGTTCCCTTGTCTGTTTTCACAGGCGGAAATCAGCCCACTTCGGCTGGGTGGAGGGGCACCTGTCAGTAACCCCAGGACTCAGGAGACCGGGGCAGAAGGATGAGTATGAGTAGGGGCTGAACCCCGCAACCCTGCCTCCAAAACACAACAACAAGAAACACAAACCTCCACAACAGCTAAACAAAATCACAAAACAAAGCAGAAATAAGCCCGCGCCCATTCTGTCTTACGTTTTCTAAGTTTTAATATCTAATTTGTTTTGTGGCTCTGTTTTTTCCCCCAAGATGGCTATCCTTTTTGCATTTCTACATAAATTCAATCCTATCCTTCTCTATTCTCTCTTTCCCCCTTCTCTTGTCTCTGTCTCTGTGAGTCTCTCTGTCTGCTTGTCTCTGTCTGCCTGTCTGTCCGTCTCTCTCTCTCTCTCTCTCTCTCTCTCTCTCTCTCTCTCTCTCTCTCTCTCTCTCTGTCTCATGTTCCTGCAATACTTTCAGACTGGAGTTAGATATACAGACGTATCTAGGGCTGATGTCTTTACAATACTTTATCTATTAATCTAGATCATGGGATGTGTCTGTGTTAAGATTCTCTTTTCTTTCAGTAATGTTTAGTACTTCTTTGAGTAGAGGTCCTGAACATATCCTGATAGATTGAGTCCTATATATCTGGTGGGTTTGACTTTTCTTATAAATGGTATTAAAAATCTTTATTTTCTGTTTTCTCACTGGTGAAACATAGGATACAATTATTTTTAATATATTGGTATTATAAACAGAGACTTTACTAGGGTTGTTTAGTAACTATACAATCGCTGAGCCTTTGTACTTCCTATCCAAAATACAATTAAGTTGTCTACATCAGAACACCATTTTTACCTCAAGCTCTTCTTATCTCCTTGCTTTTCCCTTTCCATACTGACTCGGCTAAATTCTTTAGTTGAGAAAAGTCAGTAGAAGAGATGATGGCAGGTCTTGTGAGGCTCCAAATCCAGGGAGAAAACACTTCACTATTTTAAAAGGTCTGGTATTGGCCAGAATTTTGATGGATATACTTATATGGCTGTTTCTTTGAAAAATAAAATACATCATCTGATTTTTCCTTTCAGAAGATTAAAATTTTGTATCTCATTTGCCTTTGGGCAGTTTTACTCTGGCAAGGGTGGGCAGGTGTGAACTTTCCTCCAGTTTGGAGTGTTGCAGCTCTTCTTAAGTCTGCGGCTTGATGTCTTTCATGAGTTTTGGAAAAACTCTCAGCCCTTATTTCTTATGTTACTTCTGGCCATTTTCCCTCTCACACCTCGTCAATGGGCCAGCATGAGCCATTTGTATTTTGCTCTTTTTTCTGCCCCCCCCCCCCCCCCGCCCCAGCTGAGGACCGAACCCAGGGTCTTGCGCTTGCTAGGCAAGCACTCTACCACTGAGCTAAATCCCCAACCCCATATCTGTCTTTCTTATCACTCTAATCTATATCCGCTGTGACTTGATGCAGACCTTCTGATGGGAACTTTGTGCTAGCTCACTCTCTCTTTGTCTAATATGATAGTAAAACAAGGTGTTGGCGTTCTTAGCTTCAGAATTATTTTTATCTCAAATCAGCATTTATTTGTTTTTAATAGACCCCAATTTTCCAACAAGATTGTCTGCCATGTTAACTATTTTCTTGAATGGGCCAACCACAATTGCAGGCAGCACACAGCAAGGGAGAATTCCTCTAGCCAATCCCACACTTGTCCATGCTGACCAGCAACCTCTCCAAGGCTGGGACTCATCTCTGAGTTGTTCTCATGTCTAATGTATCATCTCGGGAGTCTCACCGGAGAGCCTGGGTTATTTCCCAGCATCTCCTTCCTTCCTATTCCCTGAGTCCCAGTTTTTCTTCTAGCAACATAAACAATTAAAACATGTCCGTTTTCCATCCTCTTTCTGTGGGCAGGTTTATCAATCGTACTTCAAAAGGAGATCCGCTGCCTAGACTCAGCTTCATTCTTTTGGGTTTCTCTTCTCTTATAGATCTTTTTCTTTCTGTTATAATTTATACACTCTTTAAAAAAATTATTTATTTAGGGCTGGAGAGATGGCTCAGAGGTTAAGCACACTGACTGCTCTTCCAGAGCTCCTGAGTTCAATTCCCAGCAACTACATGGTGGCTCACAACCATCTGTAATGAGATCTGGTGCCCTCTTCTGGCCTGCAGTAATACATGCTTGTATACATAATAAATAAATAAATCTTAAAAAATTATTTATTTAAAAATTTTTATGTTTTGATAATAGTCTTCCTCTCCTAAGTCATCCCAGATCCTCCCCACCAAACCAACTTCATGTGTCATGCCCCCCATCAATAGCAACCGCCCCCCAAGAAAACAAAAACAAAAGTAACAAAGCAAAAACCTCTAAGATAAAAATTATGAAACCATACCACAGAAAACACGGAATCCATTTTTGTGTTAGCCAAGCACATGAGCATGAGGCCGTCCATGGAGAGTGGTAGACATACCCAGTGGCCCTCCATTGGAGAAAATGTATTTTCCCTACCACAGCAGGTATCAATTGCAAATAGCTTCTTGGTTAGGGGTGGGACTTTGTGTCCACTTCTCTATCCTAATGCTGGAATTTTGTCTGTCTTGAATTTGTATAGGTCTCGTGTGTGCTGTTATAGTCTGAGTTCATATATACATCTGGCCTGGTGGGTCTGGGAGACAGTCTCTACTTGGAGTTATTTACCAACATCTGGCTCTTACAGACCTTCTGCCTCCTCTCTCACAAAGATCCCTGATCCCTTATCCCTGAGAGAAGGTGTTTGATATACACCTCCCATTTAGGGCAGAGTGCTCCAAAGTTAGAGATCTTAATCTCTCAAAATCTGGCTTCTAATTCAGCCTCAAACTCCAATTTTTGTGTTTCCAGCCCCAAGGCATTTCCCACAGCTCTGCTGATTTCTGTCAGCCACCTGCATTTTTTGGCCTCTTGCCCTAAGCCAAGGGGCCGCTAATGACCACAGGAGAGAAAATACTGTCCAGAAGATTGGCTCAGCTCTGGGGTTCCTTCTTTCTAGGAGCTATTGGCAAGGAGATGCTTCGAACAGATCTGATTTCAATGCCCTATCATTTCTAGGTGTTCCTCCCTAAGGCATCGATGGAGATGCCACGATCTCCTTTATCACAGAAGTCAATGAAGGACTTTTTGCACTAAGTTTATTGCATATGATAAACACATCAGAACTTTGTGTTGATATAGCCATTGCTCTGTAGTCACGGCCCTTGGGAGGATCAGGAGTTCAAGGTCATCCTTGGCTACAGAGCAAATGGTCAGCTTGTTATATGTGGCCATTACCCTTAAGGAGATCAAACATGTTTATGCCTTTTTCTTGTTAAATTTAGGGGTTTTTTTTTTGTTGTTGTTGTTGTTGTTGTTTCATTTTAGAGCACTGAGAAAAAATAGTAGAGGAGTGTGGTGATTGATTCATTAGTCTCATGAATGAATACTCTCATAAGTTATTTTCTCTAAATACTCGGCTGTTTGTGTAATAATATTCAATCTTTAGTGCTAATCTTAAAAGTCAGTTCCGGCTCCAAACACCTCTACCATGGAGATGACTTCTTTTTCTCTGAGGGTGAGGCAGAGACAAAGACTACAAAAATATGACCCAAAGTTTCTGGGTTTGATGCAGGCTGGAGTGGAAACCGAAGAGCCTGCACGGTGGAGAGCTCAGCTTGAACTGTGTTCTAAGGGACAAAGAGCTTTGTGGGATCATTGTCCTTAGCCAGCTGGAGACTTCCAATTACATGATTGGGAGTGGAGGAACAATTTGCCACAAACTGTACCTTAGCAGGGCTCATCTGGGCCTCTTTATTCTTGACATTTAAAGGTCTTTCACCATTGACTGAAGTAGGCCAGGCCCATTTCTTCTGTTTCCTTCTGTTGTGAAGGAACCGGGAGGCAGGAGGCCTCCATAGCTCTTCAATACACCTTTCTTTTAGGACACCTCCCTGCCCCCCAACTGTATTGGAAGGCCATACCCCTGCTCAGAGAGAAGGAGGGACTTAGTGTGTGGAGCCTTCTCTTCTGGTGAACTGGAGCAGCTTCTGAATGACAAGAGATGTATAAAGTACCAGCAACCCCTCCCATCCCCCCACCCCCAATCTCACAGTTTTAAACTTTTGCTGCAGGATCGTGCATACAATCACTTCACCACCATTTTAACTTAAACAAGATTTGAAGGTGAATCCAAGTACATGGGAAAAGCAAAAAGTTCTTGAAAGAGGAAGAGAGGCCACTTGGGAAGAAGCTCAGACAGCATTGGTCTGTGAGAAGTTTTTATAAAGCCAGGGAGAGTCATGGCTGTGGCTTCTAAGGGTCAAAGAGATGGCTACTTCCAGCCTGCTAGGACCATGCAGCAGGAGTTTCTGGGGTTCTAGCAGTCAGAACCCCAAATGACAAAAGAGGATGGCCAGGACATCAGAACCTCATTCTCTATTTCTGTCCCGGTTGGATGTTATTGTCATTGATGTCATTGTTATTGCAGAGAAGCTGAAACTCCAAAAACTTACGTTGAGGTCTTGCAGGCACCAGGACCAGCTTCTGGTCTCAGGTTCCAGTCTTTGCTGACTCCTGTACTTATCTTCTCAAAGGCACTGATAACAAGAGCCTGGGGCTCTCCAGGCTCTACACATTGCCTTTCTTTCCCTCTTAGGTAACTGTTATCCCATAACATTGCTATAAAGAAAAGAAGCATCTTTAATAACCGTCTAACCCTCTCTTCAAGCCATGCAATGGATCCTGCCTGCCACGTGGTCATCTCTGCAGACTCAGTAGGAATGAAATCCAGCTCGACATTTCCACAAATCTTCTGTTCTCCCCACTTTTTCCAGGACCTGCACTGTGTTTTTCCGAGAGCGGTCAGATCCAGGCTAAGATTGTCATGACTGATGTTGTCCTTTCCTGTTCAAAGACCCCTCAAAGTCAATACAGAGCTCCAGAGTATGAAATCCAGAGTTTCCAGCCCTGTTCCAAGCCTCCCCCATTTCTCTACAGAGACAGGGGTGGCTGCTCCTCACATCCCTACACAGTCCCCACAAGCCATGTGGCAGATGCAGGAAAGGAAGCTGCTAACCCAGGCCCCGCATCAGCTCCAACAAGTTACTGACCTCCCAGAACCACGGGACACAGCAGACACGCTTGTGTGCCCATGGCATCTGAGACCTGCATCTTGAGGCCTGAGGATGCACAGGCCCACAAAGTGAGTGAGGAGAGAGACACAGAGGACGTTGAACTCTGACTGGAACCTGGCTCCTGACTCCCTTCTCGGAGGTTTCTACTTCAAGATGCTTGTATTTTGGGGGTGAACATGGGTGCCACACGGGCAGAAGTTGCTCAGCCACAGACAGGAGCACCCACACTACAAAGTGCACACACAAGTATGGTGATATTTTATTTGTACTGAAATGTAATTTTAGTTTTATGTTAATAAATAAAGTTGCCCTGGGGTCAGAGCTATTAGAGCCATAGCAAGAGCGTGATGGTTAGAAGAGCTAGGTAGATTTCTGTGTGTTCAGGGATACAGCCAGTATTGGAGACATACGCCTTTAAGACCTGGAGGGTGGTACTTACAGGCAGTGATGAGGCAGTCATGTGGTTGGGTTTACAACCAATGAGAAGGCAGAACAGAAAGACTATTTAAACACAGACAAACAGGAAGTAGCTCTCTCTCGGGGAAGTTAGGAGCACTGCAGGAGGTAAGATTTTATCTCTGAGCTCTGACCTCTCGGCTTTCTCTTTTACATTGGCTCTGTGTTTCTTATTTTAATAAGACGATTGGTTACATCTACACACAAGGGTAAGCCAGTGTCACTTCCAAACCTATCAACATCTAATGAGACATGGGTGTCTATGAGTTTTTAAAACAGCCACAATATTAGTTGCAAGTTTTTTTTTAATTGTAGAAAAATATATTTGACACAGAATTTACCATTTGGACCACCTTAGTTGTACAATTCACTGACATCAAGTACATTCATATTACTATACAACTGTCATCCCTCTCCACCCTAAACAAACTCTATCTCCCTTCAGTAATAATTCTGCATTTCCTCTTCCTCCATGGTCTCTGGTAACTGGTATTTTACTATCTATCTTTATGAATTTGCCTTTTCTAGGTGCCTCCTATAAGTGGAATCATACAGCATTTTCTTTTTTTTTTTTACTTTTGTGCCTTGTTAATTTCTGCTGTGGGATGGTCTGTATGTCAAGTTACTCTGATTGGTCAATAAATAAAACACTGATTGGCCAGTGGCTAGGCAGGAAGTATAGGCGGGACTAACAGAGAGGAGAAAAGAAAGAACAGGAAGGCAGAAGGAGTCACTGCCAGCCACCACCATGACCAGCAGCATGTGAAGATGCCAGTAAGCCACAAGCCACGTGGCAAGGTATAGATTTATAGAAATGGATTAATTTAAGATATAAGAACAGTTAGCAAGACGCCTGCCATGGCCATACAGTTTGTAAGCAATATAAGTCTCTGTGTTTACTTGGTTGGATCTGAGTGGCTGTGGGACTGGCGGGTGATAGAGATTTGTCCTGACTGTGGGCAAGGCAGGAAAACTCTAGCTACACATTTCACTTAACATAATGCACTTGAAAGACAATAAGCAAACATTGAAGCTATGGCCTGGCACACATAGGCAAATGCTCAATCATGGAGCTGTATTCCCTGACCCCATTTATATATTATCTTAAACCCATGTCATACAATATCAGAATCCCATTCTTCTTTAACTACTAAAACACTATGTGCTATAATCCATATTTTGTTTAGCTATTCACCCATCCATGGAGATTTGGGCTGTTTCTATTTGTTGGCTATTTTGAACAATACCACAATGAATAGCAGTGTTTCTAAGGGTCACTGTGGACAGGTGAGGTGGCATATGCTTTTAATCCCAGTATTTGGAAGCAGAGGTAGGCGGATCTCTGGGAGTTCAAGGCCTGGCCTACAAAGTGAGTTCTAGGCCAACCAGAGCTGGACAGTGAGACCCTGTCTCAAAACAAACAAACAAACAAACAAACAAACAAACAAACAAACAAAAAACAATGTAGCACATAACTGTGTGCAGACCCAAAACACTGAAGAGGTAGACCAAAAGCTCCTTCACCCTAAAGACTTGATGTCACCTCCATATACACTCCTAAATTAAAGTCTCTATCTGGAAGGTTAGAAGTTCTACAGAACATAAAAGGAAAAGGAGGAGAAAGTGGGTGAAGAGGGAGGAAGATGCTAGAGAGATGTTAGACATTGGCCTAACATCAGATAAGATTGGGAGGTGCAGTGCTGGTGTCTGATGCCCAGGGCCATCAGCCCCAAGGGTTCCAGCTACGTCACCCCATCTAAACTCCACGAGAGCACCCCAGGACCCATTAACTATCAACCGGAGGCTCTGAGTGGGCCGAGTCAATTCTGAGGTAAAGTGTGCTGTGTCAGCACTGAGGTAATTCTGGAGCGGTGTTGAGGGTCCTATTTTTCTACATCCTAGAACACTGAAGTCTCTGACCTATGGGTCATTTTGGATTTGGAAGGACAGGAAGAAGGAGACACTGGTATTCCCCCTCTCCAACTTCATGTGCTCAGTCAAAGGAATTAACTCTAGTAGGAGGCTACTTCAGAGCAAATAACAGTATCCTTGGCCCACTTTGTCAGGACACAGAACAAAGTACAGGGCTGTTCTGAAGGTCTCATTTCTGTGCTCAAAGATCTCAGGAAACATGGCTGAGGCTGGCTGACTTGCTGTGTTCTGCTGTAACGCATGGATTGGTTTATTATGCTAAGATACTCATTAACAATATAAAGATCAAACATTTTAACTTCCGTTCAGGTGAAGGACTTATTTTCACTGTTATTGTTGATTGTGAAGCCATTTCAGATCACCTTCCTGGACCATTTCAGAGGTCCATGCTGGCATCATGCTCTGTCGCTGGGACCAGGGTAGGCAGTGGGGTCACAGGGTATGTGTTCTTGGTCACAGGAGAAGACATGTATATATGGGGCCCATAAAATGAAAAGGAGGAACCACTGAGGGGACCATGGGGCTAAGAGGTGTGTGATGTCACTGTGCTTGGGCTTTACCTCCAATCTATTGTGACATGATTGACATCTGTAAAGGCCTTCAACTCAAGTCCCCGCCAACTGGGCTTTCTTTCAAACTCTGCATGAATTGTGAACAGTCCATTTGCCAGCTCGGAAGACAGCAGTGCTTCCCTTTTGCCAAAATCCTCCTGAACAAAGCTGCATGTTTCCCCAGCATGCCAGGATGGGGCCTGAATTGCTCTGGCTCTGGAAAGTGGAAGTTTTGCCGGGTAGGACTCAGTGCTTTGGACCAATGAGCCTGTATGCATGTCTGTGCAATGCATGTCTGTGCAATGCATGTCTGTGCAATGCATGCCTGTGCAATGCATATCTGTGCAATGCATGGATGCATTGTGCCCAAGGAGGCCAGAAGAGGCTGCTGCATTCCCTGGGACTGGAATATTGGATGGCTGTGAATACTAGGAACTGAATCTGGGTCCTCTGGAAGAGCAACCAGTGCTCCTAACTGCTGGGCCATCTTCAGCCCCTGATGAGACCTTAATGATATGGCTGAACTCAACAAGTCTTCCATACTTTCCGTGACATCGGGTGACAGACATTTAGCGACGGCTGACACTGTACCTCTGCCCTCAGTAGAACTAGAATCTTCCTACCTGACAGCTTTCCAGCCACTACTCAAAGCTCTGGGCACATTCCAAGACCCACCAACAACACCCCGGAGTCGCAGCCTACAGAGGGAAATTCTCCCATCTGAAAATGAAGGCTCTCTCCAGCTGCACAGTGAATGATGCTTCAGGCCAGCACACTCCCCACCCCCTGCTTCTTATCCTTTGTCTTTCTCTTCTCTCTCTCTCTCTCTCTCTCTCTCTCTCTCTCTCTCTCTCTCTCGACAAGCATCATGTAATTTGGGACCATAGATATTGGGTAATTACTATAGCAATGACTTCAGGCATAAGGAAATATAATTACAGCCCAATTTCAGCTTGTTTCCATGACAACGGGGCAATTGCAATTGATCAGCAGTTTTCTCTCTAAACAGATCCATGAGTCTCATTCAAATGAAATGCTAATGAGCAATTAAATATCCTCATCAAACCAACTACAGTTGTTGGGAAAGACTGGAGCCAGACTCTATCAGGTGTGGCATCTCTGACACGCATCCTGGATTCTGGGATCCTGTAAAAATATGGGGTGCTCACCAGACCATAGTGGACCAAATTGCCTGACAATTACAACAGAGAGAGACAGGTATGTCATACATATTTCAGGAAATGGAAGACACCCTGAAATCTTAAAATAAACAGTCTAGAGATGGGAGCTCGGTGTTGTCTAATTGTCTCTATATCACAGGACACAGAATCCTCCAGCACGTCTCTCAAGCTCTGGACTTCTCAGGCATCCCTGCTGCCTAGCCTACTTCTCAGTTGCCTCAGTGGAAAAACCTCTTTCCCTATCAATTTCCTCTAGGTCTGTGCTCTGGAAAAAAAAAAAAAACCAGAAGTCATCAGGTCCAGCATCTCTGTCTCTGAGAACATTACCATGTGTTTGTAAAGCGCTTTACAACAGATTGTGCAGAATCATGCGCATATTTGGCCTTATGATGATATTGGGAGACAGGATGTTAGTTTATCAGATCAAGGGATTGGCTTCCTCAGGTCACCCCGCTCATGAGTGACAACTCCTGCATTGACAAGACAACTATGCCTCCTCATCTGCTCCTTCGCTCAGAACTGCTACTGCTGATTCACCAACACCCTTTTCCCCAGACTTACGCAACCCAGGTCGACGTCTAGCCAGCTCTGAATTTCCATTCAATATTTTTTTTTAAACTTCTCTATTTCCTGTTTAATTTAGCCACAAGTCCCTATGGGTAGGGTATATGGTCAAGTACAGTTGATCTTTCCTGGAAATCGGCAAGGCCAAGTGACAGAAAACACACAAGGGGCCCCTGAGCTGTGCTGAAATTTCACTGGGGACATGTCTTATGATGCCAACGGTGTGGTGGTATTGTGTTCCCCAAAATATTGTGTACCTTAATAAACTTATCTGGGGTCAGAGAACAGAAAAGCCACTAGTTAGGCAGTGATAACACACGCCTTTAATCCTAGCATTCCAGAGGCAGAAATCCCTCTGGATCTCTGTGAATTCAAGGCCACATTGGAAACAGCCAGGCAGGGTGATCATGCCTTTAATCCCAGGAAGCAAGCCTTTAATCCTAGGGAGTGATGGTAGAAAGCAGAAAGGTATATAAGGCATGAGGACCAGAAACTAGAAGCATTTGGCTGATTAAGCATTTGGCTGGTTAAGCATGTGGCTGGTTAAGCATTCGGCTGGTTAAGCATTCAGGCTTTTAAGCAGAAGTTCAGCTGAGAGCCACTGGGATAAAGACATAGAAGCTTCCAGTCTGAGGAAACAGGACCAACTGAGGAACTGGTGAGGTGAGATAGCTGTGGCTTGTTCTGTCTCTCTGATCTACCAGTATTTACCCCAATAACTGGCCTCAGGTTTGATTTTATTAATAAGAACTTTGAAGATTCCTGCTACACAACGGTGTACTTTTCCTTTTCCAGCAGGTGAGAGTGATGATGGTATTCTTCACTGCTGCAAGCTGCAGAAATATACAAAGTAGGATTTCAACTGATTATGACAAAGCTAATTCCTGGAAGAAGCCGGGCCTTCCAGAGGTCAAGCTAAGGTTCAAGGAGCCTTGGTGATATTTGGCTTTTGATGATCAGCTGTTTCCTGCTATGAGTTTCTTGTGTGCTACTGTAGTTTTTCCATCATTTATTGGGCACCATTTCCTCTCTACTAAAGGAACATTTAGATAACCTTGTGTGCTGACAGCTATGTACAGCCAGAACCCCAGTTCAAGCCTCCCTGAAATTATCGTCATTGGCAGCATCCAGCCAGGACCATCCCCAGATGGAGGAAAGTACCTTATCAGAGATACCTCTGTACTCTCTAAGAACAGACTTAATCGTCCAGACTACCCGTTTGAGAAGGCCTGGCAGATGTGCCAACTACCTCCTTTCCCAAATCTTACCTCTAGTTCCAGATCTCCCTTTAACTATCACCAGAGGCATCTAGCTGTATACAGGTTGCCTAGCGACTGAGCACACTTTCCCCCACCCTGCAGAAAAACAGCAGATAGCTTGGACAGATAGGAGCCACAGGAAAAAAGAAGGCTGTTTTATTTTCTCCCATTGATCTAGCAACTTACAGATTCTTAACATTTTCTACCAATCATGCTTAAGGTTATAGTTGAGCACTTAAGATCCCTCTTCTTAGATATTACCCGAATTTAGCCTTTAGTTAATTCATTTCCTCATTAGTCACTTCCCTTTTGGGTTGCAAATGATAATTAACAATTACTGCCTCTCTATGTGATTCTTATCACCCCTCCGTTTGACCCTGGAAGCCTGGTTTTGCACTGTCAAGGGATTACTGCTTGTAAGTGTATATATACCGGGACTCCCTGGGCACAGGGGGATGGAGAAGAGAAAAGAGAAAGGAAGAACTAGATGGGTAAGAACTTGAGAGGAACAACCTGAGACAGGAAAGAACTAGATTGAAGGGTTAGAAAAGAGGACTAGAGGAACGAGATGGAAGATGAGGAAGAGCCAGATGGGGAAGAACAAGATGAGGAAGAAACAGATGAGAGAGAAGGAGATGGGAGAGGAGATGATATGGGAAAGAACAAGATGGATGAGAACCTAGAAAGGGCAGAACTAAGATGAAGGAATTAAGATAGAACCTGGAAGGGACTGCAGATAAGTGTAGAGAGAAATCAGGCAAGAAATGAGCTAAAAATGAGAGCAGAATAGAAGCTTGTAGAGAGAGAACTGACACAGAATAATAAAGTGTGTGGACTAAGGAGTTTCGGTACATAGATTCATTTCTTTTCATCAAAGATTAATTATCAGTTGGTTGTAGATTCTTCCCAGACCCTGGGAGGGGACTATCAAGGGGCTGGACCCCCATAGTCCTTGATACTTCATCATAGTGGGAAACTAGAGGGTGAATTAGATGACGACTGCCTTGTAGAGTGGAAATCAACAGGAAAGTAAAAATGCAGTGTTCATGCATTTATTCATTCAGCAATTACGGAATGCCTAGACTATGCCAGGCACAGTGCTGGGCTGGAAATACAAGCATGGTAGGTCATAAGACTTAGCCATGGTGAAGAAGATGTGAGGACAATACTGGGCGGAGACTTTGATAAGAAGGGCTCAGGGGTTGGAGGCTTGGTCTTTGTTTGGTGACAGTATTTCAAGAGCCTCTGTAAAATTGAGGTGGCACTTAGCTGGAGGGCGTAGATATGGGTCCTTAGGGGTGTTTTGTCCCTAGCCTTGTCCTGTCTTTCTCTTTGTTTCCTGTCTGCCACGATGTGAACAGTGTTTTTCTGACACGTGCTCACACTGCCAGCACATTCTAACCAAGTGCACGGGGACCTGCAGCCATAGATCGGCTCTTCTGAAGTCATGAGCCAAAGGAAATCAATTCTGTAAGTTACTTTCGTCAAAGAGTCTGGTCACAGCTATGCAAAATTAACAGGCTGATAAAACTAAGGGGGAGCCATGGGGCTTGTTTCCCTGGGGAAGGCACAGTTGTACAGAAAACCGAGGAGCGAGGAGGAATTAAGTGAAGGAAATGGAGATGGGGTTACTTCAGATGAAAACCACAACATTTCAAAGTGGCGGATGGAGGTTACAGCCCCATCTCTACCACTAGGAACACGAGCATCTGTCAGATCCTCAGTTTCACTGTTTACAAAATGCAGGTAGTAGATCAAGACTCAAACTTACCATAAATCCTTCTTTAACAAGATTTTTCTTTCTTTTAATTGTATATATGCTTGTCTATGTAGACATATATGCACATGCGTACAAGCACCCTTGGAGGCCAGAGGTATTGGATTCCCTGGAGCTGGAGTTACAGTGGTTGTGAGCTACCTGATGTGGGTGCTGGGAATTGAACTCAGGCTTCTGGGAGAGCAGTACATGCTTTTCACTACAGAGTCATTTCTTCAAGCCCCTGCTCTAAACTGTTTATTGATTTATATTTTCACCATCAAGGGATGAAGGTTCCAACTGCTACATACTTTCTAAAAAACAAAATAAAACAAAACAAAACCTAACTTTTGGGCTGTAGCTCATGTATGTGATATATTTCCTTGTTGAACAAGTAGGGCTTATTTTTAACAACATTCTCTTTCTAATCCTTCCTTCCTTCCTTCCTTCCTTCCTTCCTTCCTTCCTTCCTTCCTTCCTCCCTCCCCCTCCCTTCCTCCCTCTCTCCCTTCCTCCCTCTCTCCCTTCCTCCCTCTCTCCCTCCCTCCCTTCCTTCCTTCCCCCTCTCTCTCTTTCTAAGAAATGTCTATACTAATTCTTTACCTATTTTTTAAAAAAGTTTTTTGGCCTGGCAGTGGTGGCACATGCCTTTAATCCCAGCACTCGGGAGGCAGAGCCAAGTGGATCTATGTGAGTTCAAGGCCAGCTTGGTCTACAGAGTGAGATCCAAGACCAAAACTATACAGAGAATCCCTGTCTCAAAAAACAAAAAAACAAACAAAAAAAATTGGGGAGGTTGGGGATTTAGCTCAGTGGTAGAGCACTTGCCTAGCAAGCACAAGGCCCTGGGTTCGACCTCCAAAAAAAAAAAAAAAGAAAAGAAAAAGAAAAAAGCTTTTTGACCTTTTATTATTGAATTGTAAAAGATCTTTGCCTGCCCCTAACACGGGGATCTTATCAGAGCTATCCTCTGCATGTGTTTTCTTTCATTCTATAGGTTTTTTTTTTTTTTTGCATTCCTGGAATTCAATGGATGCACAAAAGCCCTAACCCCGTATCTTGTAACCTGGATCAACTTTTCTCTCAAATCTTACAGATTTTTTATGAATACGGATCCCTTAGGCCTTTTTTGGGGGACAGTCTTTCTTTGTGACCCAGGCTGGCCTGCTTTAGTCTTTCAAACAGGCAAGATATAAAAAAAAAAAAAATCATAAGGATATTGTTTGTGGTTTTGTCTACTAGCTTGTGACATCTTGACCTGTTTGAGCTGCACAGTGAGCAAGCGCCTATAGAAAGAGATGGAAATTCCCCCTTACTCTGCTGTCCCCTCCTTGCCCTCTTTCTGATAGAATCCCACCACGTAGCCTAAGCTGCTCTTGAATTCCCAATTCTCTTCCCCAAGCCCCTTGGATCCTGGGATGTGAGGGTGTGGGCACCACCATACCCAGCTTGCCACATTCATTCTGGCACTGAAGTTTCTGCTTATGCCGTTACCTTGACTGGTTCATGCCCCTCAGCTACACCACGTCCTGCCTGTTGTTAGGGGCCCTCTCGGGCCTCCTCATCCCTCAACTCTGTCTTGAACGCTCCGATTCTGACATGAGTTCGCTGTGTCTGGAGACCCTTTAGCTTAGAGCTGGCACTTCTAAGTGC
Organism: Peromyscus leucopus; assembly: GCF_004664715.2. Lineage (NCBI taxonomy): Eukaryota > Metazoa > Chordata > Mammalia > Rodentia > Cricetidae > Peromyscus > Peromyscus leucopus. Next base: position 63,733,328 of record NC_051071.1, on the reverse strand, counting down.
TGCAGTTGGACCTGCTAAAACAGACGTCAAGGATCCAGGGGAGCAGGAAGCAGAGCAAGTGGAGGCCGCAGTCTCATTCAGCAGCAGGATGCGGGCAGACAAGGGAGCCCAAAGATCTAAGACCAGCAGGTCACCATGGCCCTGGTGATGCAGCAGGCAGACAGTGGAGCCCAGGGACCCAAGACCAGCAGGACACCATGATCCTAAGTAATGCAGTGGGCAGACAGTGGAGCCCAGAGACCCAAGACCAGCAGGACACCATGGCCCAGGTAATGCAGCAGGCAGACAATGGAGCCCAGAGACCCAAGACCAGCAGGACACCACAGCCCTGGTAATGCAGCAGGCAGACAATGGAGCCCAGAGACCCAAGACCAGCAGGACACCATGGCCCTGGTAATGCAGCAGGCAGACAATGGAGCCCAGAGACCCAAGACCAGCAGGACACCGCGGCCCTGGTGATGCAGCAGCTTCTCTGAAAAGTGCAGTAGTGGCCATTTAAGCACACACTGTCTACTGCCTGCAGCTGCTCAGGGATGTACCAGTGCTGGGACGTCAGGAACAGCACTCTAGCCTTAGCTTTCTCACTGGTAAACTGGAGATAATAATGAGAAGTCTTGGGGAGTTGTGGTATTACGTGAGTTCGTCTATGGCAAACACGTTAGTGCTATTACTGAGTGGCCACTTTAATAAATGACACTGGGTATTCTCTATGAAAAAAAGGAGTCTGTGATCCAAGGAATCTGCTACGTATGGCATCCCTCTCTTTAGAAACTCACACGGTGCATAATAACACAGTTAAAGCCCTAAGTAAAATTCCTGATATAATTATGTATATCAAACGCATTTATCAGACGGCTCTCTCCTCTTCTTACATGTAACACTTATTTCTTCCACTTTCTATTATTGCTGTTTCTGAGACAGGGTGTTGCTATGTAGCCCTGGCTGGTACTCACAATGTAGCTCAGGCTACCCTTGAACTCACAGTATTCCCGCTGTCTCAGCCTATCAAATGCTGGCATGTAAGGTTTATTTCTCATATTTTGGAAATGTGCTATCCATTGTATTTAATTAATGAAGGAAATGCTATTAAATTGTTCAAAACTATCACAGTTTAAGCTTCACTTTCGAAGAGGCAGGTATAATTTAAAAACAGTAGCCGAGGAGCCATGAAGGCCACTGAGCTACAGAAAGAGCAGAGTGCCCCTGAAAGCCCCAAGGAACAGCTGACTTCAGGCAGAGCACAGATCAATGAGCTATTCTTAGCTGCAGACATTTCTAGAACTACTGACGGAGTCCAACCTGCTAAAGTCCAGCAACTTTCGTGACTAAATCCCACCCACATGGGCCCCAAGCCCCTAGACATAGATTCAGCCTCCCAGGCTTTTAGGGTAACCCTAGTATTCAGGAAACTGTCCCTCAACACTGGACAGATTTCACTGGACTGAAATCAGCCACTTTAAACCTATAACTGGATCATATCCATGGGATTTGGAGTTTTGTGTGTCCGGGAACACTTTCTATTTTAGAATGGAAAGAAAAAAAACCCTTCAGATTTATTTCTAAGTCATTCTGCAGTTTTCCTTTTTCTTCCTTCCTTTCTTTTTCTTTCTTTCTTCCTTCCTTCCTTCCTTTCTTTCTTTCTTTCTTTCTTTCTTTCTTTCTTTCTTTCTTTCTTTCTTTCTTTCTTTCTTTCTTCCTTCCTTCCTTCCTTCCTTCCTTCCTTCTTCTTTTTTCTTTTTCTTTTTTGTTTTTCAAGGCAGGGTTTCTCTGTATAGCTTTGGCTGTCCTGGGACTCACAGTACAGACTAGCCTGGCCTTGAGCTCACAGAGATCCTCCTGCCTCTGCCTCTTGAGTGCTGAGATTAAAGGCGTGCGCCACCACTACCCAGCTTCATTTCTACATCTTTATGCAGTGTGCAGTAGTGTGTCTGTCAACTGCGTAGTAAACTGAAAATAATTTTAAGAAGCATTATTTTTCATTCTTTCATTTTTTTTCCATTTGTAAATACGGTAAACAAGCAGAACTTCAACTACACTTCAAGGCATTCACATAATATATCCTGGAAGAAAAGGGAAACACTTGTTGTGAGACAGGTCTCCCTATGTCGCGTTGGCTGGCCTGGAACTCACCATTCACACCAGTTTTTTTTTTTTTTTAGAGATTTATTTATTTTATGTATATAAATGCTCTATCTGCATGTATACCTTTATGCCAGAAATAACATCAGATCCCACTATAGATGGTTGTGAGCCACCATGTGGTTGCTGGGAATTGAACTCGGGACCTCTGGAAGAGCAGTCAGTGCTCTTAACTGCTGAGCTATTGGTTGCTCCAGCCCCCCTTTATTACTATTTTAATTTTAAAGACAAGACACTAAAAGTCCATAGTCAAAGCATCCTTTTAGCTTCTTTACTTAGGAGACAAGTATTTTTATTTATATAAACAAATATGTAACTAAATTATGTCCCATACCATCAAGGTGGTAGTGGCACACGCCTTTAATCCCAGCACTCGGGAGGCAGAGGCAGGAGGATCTCTGTGAGTTCAAGGCCAGCCTGGTCTACAAAGTGATTTCTAGGACAGCCAGGGCTACACAGAAAAACCCTGTCTCAAAAAACAAAACAAAACAAATGCCCCAAACCTAAAAGTGGAGGTTTCTGAACAAAAGTCAGTAATAAGAACAGATGTCATTACCTATACAGTAATGGAGTTGCTTGACCCAGTGTGGAATTTCCCAAGATTTCTTAAAGCCTTCAGGAAACCCCTCAAGAGGTAAATGGAGCACAGAAGTTAAATGGGAAGAGAACATGTAAGAAGAGCCCAGAGCAATTCACCAAGACACAAGGGACCGGCGAAGTCACAGTGTACTGCAGAAAGGAAGTGTTTTCGGAGGACCCTCTGTCCTAAGGAGGGCTCCATGGACGTGACTTCATGGGGTCTTGGTCCCGCTTTAGTAGTTTGGTACCTCGTTCTGCTACAAGGTGAAGAAGATTCTTTCATGCTCTACAGCATTAGCAACTGAAATGAAATCAGGACTGACCCCCGCTGGACAGCAGTCCACTTCATGGGGTGCCCATACTCCATGGATACTTCCTGTTTGCCATGCTTTCCTTCCGGCTAAGGCCTCTCCTTCCACAGAGTTTTATTACTCTAAAGGGCTACAATTAGAGCTGAACATTTTCTTATGTGGTAAAACCAGTGGAAAACAAACACAGGCTTGTGGACAGAACTAACAGATTCGGTTGGTGAACCCTGTACAGCTTAACGTGTGCTGCCTGTCTGAGGGTTTTGTAACACAAATACTATCGACTAGAATTTCATTATATTATTATTATTATTATTATTATTATTATTATTATTTCTACTGGTTTTTCGAGACAGGGTTTCTCTGTGTAGCTTTGCGCCTTTCCTGGAACTCACTCTGTAGACCAGGCTGTCCTCGAACTCAGAGATCCTCCTGCCTCTGCCTCCCGAGTGCTGGGATTAAAGGCATGCGCCACCACTGCCCTGCTGAATTTCCTTATTTTTATCTTTGGCATGGGTTAGGTACGTGGGGCGCCAGCACTCAAGAGGAGGCTGAAGACAACCTGGTCCCTGAGTTCATGAGCCAGCCCACGAAGAAACAGGCAAAGCAACCATGTCCATAGAAAGAAATATGTTCTTTGTTGAGTCAGACTAGAGACGCTAATGAGCCCAGCAAGGCTGAAGAAATCAGGCCGGAGGGCTGGGATGGCTTCTCAAGCGGGATGATTGCCAGAAGCAGGACCAGAGTTTAGATATCTCTAACTCTCGCCTCACATCGGTGACAGCGGCCCCAACCCCTCCCCTCCATGCTCTGATTTTAAGGTTCTTGGTCAGATTAGTACCTGTGTCTTATAAGAAGGGGGAGGGAAGTGGGGAGAGAGGGAGGGGGAAGAGGGGGGAAGCTGAAAGGAAAAAGATAAAGGAGGGAGAAGAGAAGGAGAGGAAAGGTACAGGTTAAGAGTTCTGTGAAGGACACGGTCCCAAAGCAGCCAGAGGTGTCCTGGGGCACACCCATGAAGGACGGCCTCGCTGAGCCTGGGAACTCTGCATCCTTGCCTCGTGCGTAAGATCTAGCCTGTGGGTATCTTTTCTTTGCCAAACAATGGGTCATAGGAACTTGGTCTTCAATCAGAGGACCCTTGTTGAGCCAAGGCAGTGAGGTGCTGCCCCCACACCCCATCAGTGAGGGCAGAGAAGCCCAGGCTCAATCCCCGTCAAGGCGACTTCTCCACCCAGCACACCAGCTACCGCCCTCAGGCCAAGGTGGGACACCTGTATGATGCCGCCCCTTGCCCTCCCAAACCAAACCCCACACCGATCCTCCAGGGATCTCCTTCCTCACCCCGGGACTCTGCCAGAGATGTACAAGGAAAGGGCACGTTCTTACCTCAGATTGCTCTCCAGGGTTTCCTCATCCGAAGAGAAGGTCCCATTGCTGGCGCTCTGGGGAGCGCGACTCTGCCTCCCGGCCGATTCCTCCTCCCCGGACAACAGGGTGCTCTTCTTTTTCTTTTTGCCAAACAACTTCTTAAAAGGCTGGAATTTGCCTCCCTTCTTCTTGTCTGTGAATTACGAGATAAACACACAGCTGCAGTTTGATAGGGCTGTGCCTCTGAACCTGGGAACAAATTACCACTCAGCCACCCCTGGCCAAGAGAGCCAGGGCAAAGGGCAGCCATAGACAGAGCCCGCAGCCGGCGAACGTCAGGGCCGCCCAGGCGCCAAGGTGCACCGTGAGGCAGAGCATAAGCCACAGGCATGGTGCACCTTTTGACCCTCGGGCTTCTAGAAGATCGAGAAGAGGCTGCAGGCTGCAAGGTCATTGGGGCACCCACACACATGCCCCCCGAGGGCGGGGCCTCCTTTCTTTAACAAAGCTGATGGTCAGGGTCACTCTCTGGGAGAAGCTGAGAAAAGCCTCCAAACCATACAGGGATTTAAAAAGTATATAAAATAAAACCTCCATCAGTCTGTTTAGCCTCGTCACATACAGAGGGTAATGGTTAACTCTTGGCACAAACTTTGCCCCATTGCCACCCATGACCACATAGTCCCAGCTTATCCGTCATGTCTCCTTTAAATTCTCCTATGAAGAGACCCCAAGCAGTTGCTATAAAGCTCTCCCCATATATTTACCACATCTACTAGGGACCGAGGCTTGCTGCCAAACTTTGCTGAAGATATTTTCGGCAGTACCTTCCACTCCGTTCCTTTGGGTACAAATTCCTTCCCCTCACTCTGGTACAGAAAGTGTAAACCCTGCTCTACCAGGAAAGGCCCGTTTATCATGTTGACTTGAGAACCTCAGAGTCACTTATGGGGTAGTCTGACGACCATCTTCGAAACCGTTTCTATCACGTCTCTGCCGCTGTTCCAAGGACTTGCTAGAAAGATCGGTATCCACAACGGCTCTGTGGCATTACTAGACATTATTAGTGTTCCCGTCTGTGCATGTGGGATCAGAGAAGGAGATATGAAACAACTTGCTTGGGATCCTCGCAGGGAACATATTCTTAGAGTGAGAATGAGCGGTTCTAAGGAGAAGGGACCATAGAAGATCACCATGCATATTGAAAATACCCACAGGAAACACATAAGCTAACAGAGTCCCCAGAACACTGCGGCCATAACCTCCTATAGGGGACCTGGGTGTGACAGGCAGATCAGTGAAGTAATAAGCCAGCCCTGCATTTTTCCTGATGAGCCTCGGCTGTGGCCTTACTGAGACTTCATAACAATGGTGAAGCTGAGTGTTCCTTGGAATTCAAGATCAGCCTGGACTGTATAGCTGTGTTCCTAGACAGCCTGGGCAAAAATGAAACCGAGCTGAGTAAGCAGTGGTTCAAACCATTTCACTCCATACTGCGAACCAAGGTGCCACGGAGGCAAACAGACCTCAACTTCAGCGGGCCCTGACATGAGACACACTTGAAAGGATTATAACCCATCAGCGGTCTTGGTCCACAGTGTGCTGGGCATTTTGTCCTTACAAAGGGTTACACGTGGTTTGTAAGACGAGGGAAATGTACAACACATAGGTCGTATTTTAAAACGGTAAAGTGATGGCACATTCCTCTGCTCTCAGCATTTGGGATGCAGAGGGAAGAAAGAGTGTCCATGTGAATCTGAAGCCAGACTGATGTACACAGTGAGTTCCAGGCCAGCCAGGGCTACACAGCGAGACTCTGTCTCAAAAAATACAAGGTCAGGAAAAGGTTATGAGGATCTGATTTCAGGCATTTCTATGTCTTCAGTGTATACAGGAACGGATGAGATAGAGATAATCTTGACACCTGCTTTGCTCTCATGAGTAAAATCCCCCCAAATTTAAAGCTTCAGGTAGACATTGAGGACGCTAGTGGATGTCAAGGCTGAAGACAGGTAAGTCACAGCTGGTTTCTAGGTTGGGCCGCATCACAGTAAATGGTAAGTAATTATAATATATTCCATTTTCCCTTAAGGCAAAATTCTTGCTTTATCTTTTTATAACACACACACACACACACATCTCTAAGCTCAGATTTTTCTATCAGATATACCCCAAGAGATGATATCCCAAATCAAAGGCACCTGTTAGGATATCCTGCCCTCAGCATGGGCCCACAGTCTAGTTCTCCAAGCAAAGCAGAAAAGTGCAGATTATGCTTAGAACTTATAAATAAGAAACAATCATATCATGATGGAGTGTCAAGGTGGATCTAATGATGTTCAGGTGAGCTGGAACGCAGGGAGTTTCTTACACTGAGAAGCTAGTCAAAACACAGTCTTTGGACAAGTGACTTGCCCAGGAAAGCGGCAGGTTAACTTGATCAGCCAGAGGTCCTTGACATCAGCTTGTTGTTCTGAAAGCCACCAGGGGAAGCATTTGCTGTTCTGATTACACTGTTGAGGAAGTGATCAGAGCACAGAACACACAAGCGAGGGTATACAAACGGCAGCCTGGAGAGGACGCTGGAGCACAGTAACCTTGACCTGGCGCCCTGCGAGGGTTTCCTGAAGGATGCTCCCACAGGACAGTCGACTGAGGGGCAGCTGGGACGCAGGCACTGTTGCTTTGTGCTACACCTTAAAGGATAAACCACAGTTTATCAAGGGTACACGTGCAGGTGTCACCGAGGAAGACCTGTCAAAGTCCAATCATCAGGCAGCGCACTTCTCTGGGACTGGAATGCCGCTTCAGCAACGCCTTAGGTAATAATCATGGAGGGAAAGGAACGGTGAACTAGAACCCAGTCTCCACTGGACTGTAAGCCCTTCTGAGAAGGAGAAAGAAAGACCTCAAGTCCTAACAACAACCACTTCTCTTTAGAGGAGGACGCAGGACACCCAAGCTCCTGCCTCCTTGGTGTCTGAGGACATCTCAGTTGGAAAAAGTAACTCCCTATTCTCATTTCCAAAGTTTATGCTATGCTTCCTATCAGAAATACCTTCACGTATAAAGTTTAGAAGTTCGTCTTAAAATTATTTTACTATTATATTTGTTAATCTTCTAAGATTAATTTTTGAAAAGATTTAGTCATGACACTTAGGTCTATCCTACATTCAGACAGTAAAACATAAAGTGACATGAATAGCGTATGTACTCTTTAATTTTCTTTTATTTTTGAGATTAAAATATGGTTACAACATGTCCCCATACTCTTTCCTCCCTACAGGCCCTCCCATATATCCCTCATGCTCTCTTTTAAATTCAGTCTCTTTTTCATTAATTCCTATTACATATATTTATGTATGTATTCATATGTATGTATTCATTGTGAACACATACATAAATAGAACCTGCTTAGTCAGTATAACGTTACTTGTATGTGTATTTTCAGGGTGAACCATTTGGTATGGGATAACTCTTTCCTGGGGAAGACTATTTCTGCCACTCAGCATTCCTTAGTTGCTTACAGTTCTTTGTATAGGGTTGAGGCCCTGTGAATTCCCCAACATTAACATGCCTATTGTTGTCTATTGTAAGTGTCTATTGCTGTTGTCCTTGCTCAGCTCATGTTTAGGCAGTTATGATAGTGGGTATAGAGTATAAACTCTTTAAATCATAACAGGCATTATATATTATTTATTTGATCCCCCCCCAATTTGTATTTTCAAATATAAGACTTCCTACCCCCACTCCTCCCAAAAGCTAGTTATGAAACAGTTGCAATTCCCTGCCACAAGGACTATTCCTATCCATCTGGACACATGTCTATAAAGATCCACTAAATAAACCTAGGACTCCCGAGGAGCATTGGAAGTTGGCTCCACAGTCTCAACTGGCTTAAGGGCACAGCCGCTATTTTGTTGGCAAGTAGCAATTGCTATTGTTAGTATTGTTGGTATTTTTCATGGTACAGATGGGGCATGAAAGAACAAAGTTGTAACAATACAGCAGAACACGGCACACTCCCGCAAAGCTAACACAAAACGTCCCCGGTACACCGCCTTAAGAGCAGAGCTTAGCAACAGTTCTCCAACGCCGATGTTTGCGATGACATCTGAGGACTGTACAGCACAACCCTTACTGTTCTTAGGTAGATGGGACAATTGGGAAAAGAGGAAGGAGAATTGTAGTTACTAATCACTTTGTGTATTCACTGGCTACAGACACAGCTAAGGATTAAATGTGGGGGCCCCAAACACAAGAGTATTTGGTCCATTTCTCAGTCCCATCTTTTACCAGCATCTACTTCCAGCCTCTCTACATACTCACCATCTTTAGCTTTAAGACTGAATTCATAGTGAGCAGTAGGGTGCCACATTTTCTTAATATTTTGGCAATTTTCTATCATTTTCCACATGAAAGAACCTATAGATGCATACCTGCTGCTTTAGGATCACAGTGATTTTCATTATCAAAGTACTGAATTAAATTAATTTATTTTCGCTATCCAATAATCACTATTGGGTTTTTTTTCATTTAAAGAAGTATTCATTATCCATTATTTCATGGACATAATCATATACCACCAGAAGCCTGCATCTCACAACCCCTAGTTTATATAGATAATCCTAAAAATTAAAAATCACCGGGAAAGTCAAACAAATAGGATTGCTTTTCCATTTTCCATATGGGTAAAATTCTTCTATGTTCATTTCTAGTCCTAAAATTATTAAAGCATCTAAGTTCTTTGCACTGAGTTCTAGGTTATGCCTCCAACTGGGAAATGGATGTCACAATTCAGTTTAAACATTGTCATAAATGTGTTAATCTGAGGTTCTCAGAATTGACACCAGGTTTGTAAGGCCAGAACATCTGAGAATCCAGGTGAAAAAAGACGGAACACACGTCTCTGTGAAGCAATCACCGCTGCTCTCCCAGAGCAGGGACTACGCAGTGCTTATCTGGAAGCTTATCCTGAAGTCAGGCTTGGTTAAAGAGACTTGACTCCTCCTCCTGCTCCCCTCTTCCTGCTCCTGCTCTTCCTCCTCCTGCTCCTCCTCCTCTTCTTCCTTCTCCTCCTCCTCTTCCTCCTCCTTTTCCTCCTCCTCTTCCTTCTCCTGCTCCTCCTCCTCCTGCTCCCCCTCCTGTTCCTCCTGCTCCTCCTGTTCCTCCTGCTCCTTCTCCTTCTCCTCCTGCTCCTCCTCTTCCTCCTGCTCATCCTCTTCCTCCTCTTCTTCCTCCTGCTCCTCCTCTTTCTCTTCCTCCTGCTCCTCCTCCTCTTTCTCCTGCTCCTTTCCCATTTTTTTTTGGTTTGTTTTCTCAAGACTGGGGTTCTCTGTGTAGCTTTGCGCCTTTCCTGGAACTCACTCTGTAGCCCAGGCTGGCCTCAAACTCACAGAGATCCGCCTGCCTCTGCCTCCCAAGTGCTGGGATTAAAGGCATGCGCCACCACCGCCGGGCTCATCCTCCCATTTCTTAACAGAGTTTTACTGTGTAACCCAGGTCAGCCTCAAACTTGTGATGATCCTCCTGCCTCTGCCTCCCAAGTGTTAGGATGACAGGCACTACTTCCCGTGGGTTCCTCTGAACTCACTTTGATAAACAGTCCTCATCAATCTTCCCTTCTTCCTCCCTTTCCCACTTCTACCTCTCACACCCCTCTCCCAATCATCTGCAATGCTAGGCAAATAGTCTACCACTGAGCTATGGGTAGACTTCATTATGTCTTTTAGTTTCTTTGAGAACTCTTACATTACACACACACACACACACACACACACACACACACACACACACACACTTACACCCTTCTTTCTTCTAAACTCCAAAGCACACTCCATGCACACTTGTAAACAGGAGAGTTAACAGAAATATTACGGACTTCACTGGTTAAATAAATCTAATGTTTTATGTAAGCTTCTGCAAATATTGCCATATAAATAGATACTTTAAGACATGGTGTCTGAATTCCATGATTCTACTAATTGGGGGGATTTTTTCTTACCCTGGGGCCGTTGGAACAGTTTTTTGGAGATGGAACTTGCAAGTTTGAAAAGAAAAGTGAACATACCCGGTGATGCAGACACTCCATGGCCATCACCTTTGTATCAGGCCCCACAGTCCCGGGATATTTTAGGCACAAGGCATATTTTAGGCAGCATGTCACTGGGACTCTGCATCACAGAGGCCATGAGGTGGCAGCTCAGGGACTAGGGTTCTACTCTCAGGGAGTGGTGGGCTGAAGACCCAGCTTGTCAGGTCCCAAGAGGAAAGACAGGCATCTTCTCTTTTTCTAGGGGAAGCGGGGAAGGAAGAAGGTACTTGGTGCCATGTTGAGAAGATGGAAGGACAGTATCGGGATCCCCTAGGAACAGGACAGGGGTCTCCAGAACAAATGAGAGACCAGGGACAACAGGGAATGCCACTGCTTCTCTGCACCCCCAGAAGCCAGCATAGTGCCCGATGCTCAATAATACGGATCATCTGTTCCTACCCTTTCAGAGTCCGTGTTTTAGAGATCAGTCTTCCCCAGTCACAGAGAGGTATATTTAGATGCTTCAAGACAGCGCTGTATAACCAAACACGATATTTTTGGAAGACATTCATATTCATGGACTCGCACCAGCTTTACAAAGGCCTCTGGCACACTGGAAGCACAGATAAAGGCAGGGATTCCTTTATGCTGTTGATCAGTCCTGCAGTGTCACTTGCTTTGAAAAAAATGTAAATTTGTTCCACCCTCTTTGATGGATGCAATCTCACCCACAAGACACACTAGGTGAGTGCAGAAAACTTCCTCTGCCTCCACCTCCTGAGTGCTGGGGCTACAGGTGTAAACCCTGGGACTCAGGGTTTCTCCTTACGATCTTGATTTTTGTTTCAGTAACCTGTATTGCTGTAGAACAACTCTATGTTTAATGTAATCTCATGAAATGGCTTGTGTTTACCCAGGCCTAGGCGAGGGCCTACTGACCAAAATGGCGGCTGTTTCTGTTCTTTGCCTTGTTCATCCCTCAAAACCACATCAAGTTTTAATATTTCTAGTGTTTTTTTTTTTTTTCTTGGCTTGTCAGAATGCCCCTTTACATATGTTTCACTGTTCACAAGGGAAATCAGATACTTAGAAATAGTAACAGAGGCAGAAAGGATTCCTAATGTGAAGCCTCGGTGTTTGGACACATCTCTCCCACATAGTAGAAGGTGTGTGGGTGGCGGTTTCCCTCACTGCCAGTTTCTGCTATTTGAGTGCTAGAGAGTGTTTGTGAGTCAGTGATCGACTGTGAACGGAGGTTAATGGCAGAGGAGCTGACTGCCATCTCTATACAAAGGCAGCACATGAATACCATGGCAGCTCTAGACATTGCACACTACACGCTTACAGGATACGCTCTGGGCTCAGCTGGCCAAATTGATGGATAAGGCAACATCTGTAAAGAAAGGCTTCAGTCAGAGAATAAAACCAGCAGGAAACAGAGAGGCAGATGCATATCTCTGTATGTGATGTGTGAAGAGAACTGGCTCAACCCTGACTAAGCAGGTCTGAAACCATCAGAGAAGACAGGATGCAATTCACAGACACGGGCTGAAGCTCCTGTCCACAGCTCAGGTAAGCAACATTAAATAACCAATGACAATAGATTGGCCCAGTTGACACATCAAAATGATCATCAGGCTCCACCCCTTTCAAATTGGCATCCATATTCATGTCCTAAAATAAAACTGCATCTCAAAATAAAGGCAATATGCTCAGTAACCTATATGTGATATCCTACCCACATCTGAAAACATTTTATCCTCCCCCCACCAAGATGTCAAGCCCTTGGGTGCTCTGATGCCTCCTTTGATACCTTGTAACTTAAATTCCAACTTCATCATCATCATCATCATCAAAAATATCATCATCATTATCAACAACATCATCATCAACATCATCATTATCATCAACAACATCATCATCCATTATCAACAACATTCTCTTCATCAACAATACCATTATCAACATCATCATCATCAACAACATCATCAGCATCATCAACACCATCATCACTATCATCATCACTATCATCATCATTATCAACATCATCATCATCATCATCATCTTCAGGGATGAGACAGAGAAGACAGGGCAGCTGTTGCAGACCTCTAATACTAGCTATTCAGGTAGCTGAAGCAAAAGTACACAAGTTTAAGGTCATCCTGAGCAACTTAGCAAGATCTTGTCTCCAAGTAAAAAGTTAAAAGGCTAGTAGGAATGGATCAACAAGATGGCTCAGTAGGTAAAGGTGATTGTCACCAAGACCAGAGTTTGATCCACGGGACCCACGTGATGGAAAGGGAGAATTGACTCCTGCAAATTGTCCTCTGACCTCCACATGCATGCATCCCCCCTAATGAAAGAAAGGATTTTTTTTTTAAGGGTTGTATCTCAGTGGTAGAACATTTTCCTAGCATGCACAAGGCCCAAAGTTCAATCCACAGTACTGTAAAAAAGAAGGAAGAGGCTGGGGAGTGGCTCAGTTGCTAAAGTGCTTGCTGTATGAGCCTGAGGACCCGAGTTCAATTCCCGGCGCTTACATAAAAAGCTGGATCTTAGTGGCCCAAGCTTGCACTCCCAGAGCTTGGTAGGTGGAGACAGGAAGAAGTTCAATGGCCAGTCAACCTGGCCTAATTAACAAGACCCAGACCCCAGTGAGAGACCCTGCCTTTTTAAAGCAAGGTGACGGTTCCTGAGTAACAACATCTGGGGTTTACATCTGCCCTCCACATGCATGCATACGCAGCAGCACACTCCCTGTGGTGGTCTGAAGAGAATGGCCTCATAGACTCATATATTTGAATGCTTGGTCACCAGAGAGTGGCGCTATTAGGAGGTGTGGCTTTGTTGGAGAAAGTGTGTCACCGGGGGGTGCTCTTTGAGGTTTAAAATGCTCAAGCCAGGCCCAGCGTCTCCCTCTCTTCCTGCAGCTTTCTGATCCAGATGTAGAACTCCTGACTCCTTCTCCTGCACCATGTCTGCCTGCATGCTGCCATGTCCCGTCATGATGATAATGGACTAAACCTCTGAAACTGTAAGCCACCCCAATGAAATGTTTTCCTTTATAAGAGTTGGTCACGGCATCTCTTCACAGCACTAGAAGTCCTAACTGAGACACTCCCCAGCATCCATATATTCACACATACTTCTTTTTGTACTAATTAGCACTATATACTCCCTTTGCCTTTGGCTGGGACCTCAGCTGGTCTTGGGTCTCTGTTTGTCGAGATGGCCCACACCTGCATTCCTGAGAAACCATTGGTCATCTTGAACTGGGCTGTCTTGGTCTTTCTACCGCCTTTGATCACAAGACTGGGAGCACAAAAGAGGTTGTCCTGAAGGAGAACCTCTATTCTATGAGCTCTTCCTCATCCCACCATTTAGGGAGCAGCAGGCTCAGCCTCCACACAGTAATCATTACAGTAACCTCTTCTCTGCCTGTTGACTGAGAGGCATGAGGAGCCCAAAGTGGCTGGATGACACAGTCTCAACTTCAGTAGAGGAATTCTGGGTTCAGTGTTCCGAGTGGAGGCATTTATCCTCTCAGAACTCGATGAGACTTCCAGTGAAGCAGGTTCTAAAGACTGGTAACAAAACGCCGAATCAGACATTCACTAGCTATCACAACAGCTTTTCCAGTAAGAGGTTTTTCTCTAGCACTGACTGGCTCCAGGGACACAAAGAACATGTAAGCACTGTTCTGTAGACGTTTCCCATCGATCTGTGCCTCAGAAAGTGGTAGGAGAGGAGACCCCAAACCTGAGATTTGAAAGGTTGGTGATCTCAACATCCACACATCCCCTGGATGGAAAGAGACCTCATTGACGAGCGACCACTGGTCCATGTGAGGTCAAGGAGGAAAACTCCAGGCTGCCCATCGTTCTCCTCTAGGGAATCACTTTCGAAATGACATGTTGATCTAGGCTGATGATGGTTTCTTCAAAATGCTTATGTTTCACTGCCCAAGCCCCCCAGGGGGACCACAGGAATTCCAAACTGATGACAGCATCAGACCTCACCAAGGTCCCTTCTGGGCTTCATATGCTTCAATTTTTTTTTTTTTTTTTTTTTTTTTTTTTGTCACCTAATCTGGCTAGGGATTTGGGGTTGGTTTTGTACTTTCTGTTTGGTTTTAGTTTTCACACCACTGACTCCAAGAGTAAAGCAGAAACTACACTTTGTTTACTTTCTCTTAACAGCAAGGAGAAATCTTTATTTTTCTTTCAATTCTAGGACCTATTTCTTTATTTCAATCTATTGATTTTAATTGTATGTGCATTGGTGTTTTGTCTGCATGTGTGTCTGTGTGAGGGAGTTGGAGCCCCTGGAACTAGAGTTACAGACAGTTCTGGCTGCCATGTGGGTGCTGGGCATTGAACCCTGGTCCTCTGGAAGAGAAGCCAGTGCTCTTAACCGCTGAGCCATCTCTCCAGCCTCTAGGACCTGCTTCTTTCGAAAGCTGAGCGAGATGAGACGATGTCTGCCCCTGTAACTCGTAACTTCACACAATATCTGTTCTATTCATTATGCTTTCTCCACCCCGGGTTTGTCTCTAGATTATACTGGCTTTGTAAGCACTGTGCTTCTTCAGCAGAATAAACGAACTTTGGCACCCGGGAAAGGCAATAGCGTAATCTGCAAATTGGCAGAGAGGCTGAGTCACATAATATTACTTCTCTGTGTTAGGATCCAGGTCCTTATTCTAGGAAAGGAAATACTGATTTTTCCAGAAGAGAGTCACAGTCTTAGCACTCAAAGGTCTGTCCCCTGTCATCCCATTGCTACACTTGGGCCCTGAGACAGTGGGGCTGACGGTAGCTAAGGTGTGACCCTCAAAACCTGGACAACTGTGTGGTCCTGCTGTGATGGCTAATCATCAACATCAACTTGACTGGATGTGGAGTTGCTAGGAAACACACCTCTGGGAATATTTCTGAAGTGCTGGAAGGAGACCCATCCTGAATATGGGTAGCACCCCCCACCCCCACAGGGTGGGATCCTAGACTAAAGAAAAAAGAAGAAAAAAAAAACCGGAGAGAGTGAGTGGAGTTTTCATTTCTGTCTGCTTCCTGCCTGGAAACGCTGTGTGATGAGCTGCTTCCCACTCCTGTTCCCACCTCTTCCCACCATGATGGATGCCCCCTCCGACTAGGACACAAAACAAACCCCTTCTTCCTTAAGCTGTTTTTATAAGGGTTTTGTCACTGTGACGATAAAAGAAACTAAAACACGTGCCTTTAAACATACCCTAAAGGCCGGGCGATGGTGGCGCACGCCTTTAATCCCAGCACTGGGGAGGCAGAGCCAGGCGGACCTCTGTGAGTTCAAGGCCAGCCCGGTCTACAGAGCGAGATCCAGGACAGGCGCACTAAGACAGCAGGGCTTATAGCACCACTCAGGGCTCCTTTTAGCCTTTGTGGGCAAAGTCTGACGGGCCATAAATACACTTGGGCTTGTGGGCCAGTGACGGAGAGGCCGCTTTAGTCAACGCCAATCCTGCTTCAGGCTATTCAAGCCCCGCCTTTGCTTGTCCGCCCTGCTTGCTGACTTGCACATTCAGGAATGCGTGCCTGGGCTCCCGTTCTGCCCACGAATCCTACAATTTCCAATGCTGTACAGCAGACTCAGCCCACTGATGGAGCGCACAGGTCAGGGCTACTACTGCAAGAGCCCCTGCGTGCAGTGTGTGCAAGGCCGATCTGTACGAAGGCCTGTCCGTGTGGATTTCCCAAAGCCAGCCGGGCCAATCCCCGAGCCGGCACTAGCACACCGCGCTAATTCCAGAACTCCAGATGCCAGTTAGTGCTCCACACCTTAGGCTACACTGCTTCCCACAACTCACAAAGCACTCATTATTCTGGCCTTTCATGAGATAGTTCACGGAGCCTTTCTGGGGCAGGGGGAGAATTCTCACTAGCAGCTGGTGAGCTTGTGTTTACTCGGTCCGGAGTTTGTCGGCAGGGATGATGACCAAGGCAGTGTGTGTGTGTGTGTGTGTGTGTGTGTGTGTGTGTGTGTGTGTGTTAGGGTGAGCTGTGGCAGTGATGATGACCAAGGCAGTGTGTGTGTGTGTGTGTTAGGGTGAGCTGTGGCAGTGATGATGTCCAAGGCAGTGTGTGTGTGTGTGTGTGTGTGTGTGTGTGTGTGTGTGTTAGGGTGAGCTGTGGCAGTGATGATGACCAAGGCAGTGTGTGTGTGTGTGTGTTAGGGTGAGCTGTGGCAGTGATGATGTCCAAGGCAGTGTGTGTGTGTGTGTGTGTGTGTGTGTGTGTGTGTGTGTGTGTTAGGGTGAGCTAACGCGTGTGAAACCCGGGGAGGAGAGATGGGTTTTTAGACTAAGGAGAACTGAGTGGACTTGGGGATCTATCTAGTGGGTTTTGGCCAACATTCTCCTTAAAATAAGCCACAGATGGAAACAGAATACAAAGCAGGGGGAGAATTACTTCACGATGCTTTGGTTTCCAGTTTACCTGTGTGTGTGCAGAGCACTACACACACACACACACATACATTCTGGTAGAGACTTATTTCCTGCTTGGATAAATTAAGACATATTTGAAAAACATTAAGAAAAGTGGCCACCTATCTCATTAAGATACAAAAGTCAGAAACTATCCACACAGATCCTTGTCTAAGTGACAGTCACTCTTGCTAAATGAAAATGAGAAAGCATTGTGAGCAAAAATGGGCTGAGAGCCACCAAAGTGATTAAATGGAGTTTCTGATGCCACCAAAATCAGAGCTGCTGTTCCACGCTAGCTTTGAGCATCTTGTTTAATTAAGGACCCAAATCCCCCACTTTGTAATTACAGAAAGAAGAAAGTTTTATTAAACTTGAGTCTTGGAATATGCTTAACTTGGTTGGGGCTTAACTCTAAAACTTCTAATTAGGAGTATAACTTTAAGAAAGTATTATGTTTACCTTTTTGTACATGTTTTATTGTCAATATAAACGTCCTGTCTGGGCTAGAAGAAATCCAGTTTGCTTGCGAAATGCTGGAGATGGAGCCTATGACCTCATATACACTGGGTAAGTGGGCAAGCATTGGACCACTGAGCTGTGTTTGTAGCCCTCCTGGTATTTTTTGCACTTTTCAAATGATGATGTCTCTAAGACGAATTGCTAAACGGTCTTATTAATAAAAAACATGGAGCCAGATACTGGGGTAAAAACTGAGAGATCAGAAAAGCAGAGAGAAGCGATTCATGTTCTCACCACTTGGAAATCCTCAGCCAAAGAGACCTACTTCCTGTATACCCACACCTAGATGCCTTTCTATTCTGTATCACACTTCCTCTCTCCACCTCTCTATCACGTCCTGTGTGTCTGTACAGACCTCCAGACCTCTATGGTTAGTGCTGGGATTAAAGGCGTGTGCCAACCATGCCTGGCTCTGTTCCCAGTGTGGCCTTGAACTCACAGACATCTGGATGGATCTCTGCCTCCTGAATGCTAAGATTAAAGGCGTGTGCTACCACTGCCTGACTTCTATGTTTAATATAGTGGCTGGCTTTTTCCTCTGATCCTCAGATAAGCTTTATTAGGGTGTACAATACATTGGGGGGACACAATATATCACCACAGATGTCTGGAAGTTGGGAGAGTCAGTGAAGCTGGTAGCAATTTCTATTCTATACTCTAGAAACGATGCTAGGTGGGAAAGCCCCGGTTTTCTCTTCCTGACCTTAGACCCAGCCATCAGATCACACAAGCAACTCATCCCAGAAGACTCAGACTACAGAGGGATTCTCTACTTCCCTCTACCCAGTTTTTCAGAGGCTCTTTCTCTAGAGCAATATTCAAAGTATTTTGTTTTTATTTATTTATTTATTTATTTATTTATTTATTTATTTATTTATTTATTTATTTATTTATTGGTTTTTCGAGACAGGGTTTCTCTGTGTAGCTTTGCGCCTTTCCTGGAACTCGCTTTGGAGACTAGGCTGGCCTCGAACTCACAGAGATCCGCCTGGCTCTGCCTCCCGAGTGCTGGGATTAAAGGCGAGCACCACCACTGCCCGGCAATATTCAAAGTATTTATGTAGCATCCAGGTATTAGGAGAGAGATGGAAGGAGACCATTTTAGAACTGTTCAATAGAAACCCTGTTTTATGTTCCTGCACACACCAAGTGGGACTTGTTAGAATTTGTTGCCCATCTCCAGACACTCAGGATGAAACAAGAATGGATCCGGGAGCCTTTAGACACTTTCATTGATGGTAAATTCCCAGTTGTATTTCAAAACATGCCTGCATGAAATGGAGATGGTGGTAGTGAGTAGGTGCTATTTCCTCCATAAATCATAATACTAGTCAACTACCAACCTCTCTCTACGTGCTATGCTTGAAGGTTTACACTATTCCTGATCCCAGAGTTCAAGGGGATTTTCCTGTTCAAGGGACTGGAAACACGTGGAAAAACTCAGAGGTCAGAAGCAGGTGGATATCTGTGGTTCAGGACTAGTCCAGTCTACGTAATAAGTCCCAGGTCACCCAGGGCTACATAATAAGACCAGGTCTCAAAAACTATATTCATGTTTATACACATAGATCAGTGCTGCCCTTGACCAGAGAACCTTCTCTCTGCATCTGTAGTAGTCAGTAGTCAATGCAGAGATTCCTAACTAGACAAAGAGCTATATTGAATACTCAGTTTCTCCAAACTCCAAGGTTCAGGTAACATTGAGGAAGAAGAGGCAAAAAGAATGTAAGAGCCAGAACATGGGGAGGAGAGTTATGAAACTCTGTCTTCTGGACATGATGAGGCCATGACACTCATCAACTCACTGCAGTTATGGTTACCCACAAAAGATCACGCCAACGAGATCAGTCAACATTCCGACAGACAGCACTAACTGAACTCAGTGAGTTATTTTAAAAAAGAAAGAAAGAGAGAAAGAGAGAAAGAAAGAGAGAGAGAGAGAGAAAGAAAGAAAAAGAAAGAAAGGAAGAGAGGATACAAGGAGGGAGGGAGATGTGTCGAGGACGCCCGGGGAAGTGGGAGGGAAGGTGTGTGAGCTCAAGATACACTGCTCACAAGAAATTGTCAACGAATAAATAAAAAATAATCGACAAAAAAAGAATACTGTAAGCCGGGCGGTGGCGCACGCCTTTAATCCCAGCACTTGGGAGGCAGAGGCAGGTGAATCTTTGTGAGTTCAAGGCCAGCCTGGTCTACAGAGCGAGATCCAGGAAAGGCGCAAAGCTACACTGAGAAACCCTGTCTGGAACCCCCCCCCTCAAAAAAAAAAAAAAAGGGGGAATACTGTGCTCACCTGACTATAACCCTTAGATTATAAGATGGAGAGCAGGCTCTGAGCAGAAAGGTCTTGGGCCACACACCTCGTACAACTCCCATGGAGGACAAGGGCTACCCAGCACAGAGCTTGGATTATATGAAATGTCCTCATCCTAGCCATGATACAACCCTTTCCCCTCACAATCAACCAAGTTTACGAAAACACGGATGTATGAGCAGGACGTCAGAGGGTTCACTCCAGTGCGAGCTGTTGCTTTCAACACAGGACCTTCACAAACAACGAGAGAGTGGAGGATGCGCCCTTGTAGAAAACCTTACAGAGGGAAGAAGCCAGAAGCAGAAGTCACAAGATGTCTTCCCCCTGCTTCCCAATTTCAGAGAGCAAGTGCTGAGCCTTTCCTTCACATTCTGCACATTTACCTTCCATACCGACCAAAGCCTAACATTCCCCGGTCAAGACGCAAAATTCTTCTATGTGATCAGCTATCCCAGCCAGAGGCACTGAGTGCTGGGTGGCGGGGGTATGCATGGCCCACATGATGAGCCCAGGAAGTGTTTATGTTCTGATCGAACCTCTACAGTACGAGCCAGGTTAGGCACAGGCACCCTTGGGTTTATTTACTTTTGGCATGGTTACAATTCCAGTAAGGAGAAAACAGGCCCTGGAATATCCAACCCAGGATTCTGCCCTTGACAGTTGCTCTGAGGGGTGCTGTAGAAGTAGCGTAACTGAGTCCACGTTGCTGTGGGGGCCTGCCTTCCAGAAGCTGCAAGCTAGCTGCCTGACCACATTTACATTCCCCTCCAGGTGAAGGGACCAGGTCCCTTTCTTAAGAGATCGATGGGAAAATGAAGAATAAGAGGGAAGGGATTAGCTACGTGCACACCTGCATGGTTTAGCTTCAGAGATAGGAGCATCACATCTCAAGGAAGTTTCCTGTCTCCTCTGGCGAGCTGCACTGAAGGACACCAGCTCTGGCCGTGTGCTGGGGCAGGCGATCTTAGCCCTGGGAAGATTGCAGTTCCTGTCTCTACCTCTCTCCATCCATAGCCGCCTAGGTCAAAGGCCAAATAGTGCTTCTTGGGATAACAGATGAAGGCACAGAACACCTCAGAGCCTATGTCTTGCCTGCATTTCTTTGAAAAGAGGACAGCAAATAAAGCAGTTAGATGTAAACTAGAAAAATAAAATTGCCTACAACCCCTGGTGTAGATCGCTTGCTAAATCGTTAGAAGCTTCTGTATACAGCAGTAAAGGGCCGTGTGTCGGAGAGATTATAGGGCCCCGGGTAGCATTAGGCATGCTGCTCCTGTCTGACTTCAGGAAACAGCCCCAGCCGAGACCGACCAAGATCGTGACTCATCCTGGCTGTCACAGCGACAAACAGCAGCTTGATTTGTAGTGGCGGAGCAAGCTGCCCAGTGCTCCTCCAGACAACTCTGCCCTAGTAATTCTGAAAGACTAATTGAAGTCAGTGCAGAGGATGGAAAACTGTTATTACCATCTCCCACTAAAGAGAGGGGACCGGCACACTACGGGAAGCCCCACAGCTTTGGTTCAGAAAATCCTCAGACACTATTTCGGGGGTGGGTGGGGGTGGGTGGGTATGGGTGGGTGTAATGAAATCTACTATATTTATTTATTTTTGGTTTTTTTTTTGAGACACGGATTCTCTGTGTATGCCATCTATTATAAACATAAGACTTGGGGTGATTTTTCATGGGCTTAGAGATTACTCTGCACAGACATTCTAAAGAAGCCATAAAATCTCCAGCAAATAAAATTCAGCAATAAAGGTAGACAGTCCTTTCATTGAGCTTAGTTGCACTCACTCAGCAATTATTTATTGCCTTTCCACAGTAAAAAAAATAAAATAAAAATAAAAAACATTCCAGAAAAATTAAGGTGTGTCTAGGACAAGAAAGGTAGAAACTGCTTTGTGAGGAGGTGTGGTTACTTCAAGAGGGGGACTCTTATGAAGAAAGCTGTCTGGTTGAAAGGAAATGAATTAATTGGTCTTAAAGACTGGATTAAGCCAGGCGGTGGTGGCGCATGCCAGTGAGTTCAAGGCCAGCCTGGTCTAGAGAGCGAAATCCAGGAAAGACGCAAAGCTACACAGAAAAACCCTGTCTCAAAAAAAAAAAAAAAAAAAAAAAAAAAAAAAAAAAAAAAACCAAAAACCAAAAACCAAACAACAACAACAACAAAAAGACTGGAGGTGCTGAACATAGGAAGATGGAGGTGAGAAAGGGTAGGGAAGGCTGACTGAGCAGGACTCCATTGGCACTGAACAGCCTTCCAGACTAGATTAACAGAAGGTTGTAGCATGGACTGGAGGGACCTGGGGGTAGCAGCCATGTTTGAACTTTAACAATCAGGACAGAGAACACAGCCACACCTGGGGGGGGGGGGTTGGAGGCATTCCAGCATGTCTATAGCTAAGAGCATGGTAGTCTCTCTTGAACATGCTCATGACCACTCCAGGACATGGCACCAGAAGCCACCCAGACTCTCCAGAAATCTGGGAATGGTTACTGGGCCACCAGCACGTGAGCACTATGCTTAGCTTTGGAGAACCACCACTGTGTGACTACTGAAGAGAGCAAGGGCTATCTACTCCTTCATATTCCATTCTTCGGCTTTTAAAACCTTCTAAAGTTTCCAGAACTTAGCAACTCCGACCCAATACAAAGTGATCCTGAATCTCTAGCATGTTCCCATATTCCCAGAAAGACAACTTGGCTGTAGTCTGGCAAAAATAAGAACAAAGCTTTTGAAAGATTTATGATCAGCTTAAATATATTTTAAGAACATAGGTAAAAGTAAAATGTGTCCTTAATGTATTATAATTATTCCTATACATTCAATAAAAATAATATTATAAACTAATATCAGAAATACTGGTATAAGTCAACTTTTACATTTCATAAATCCATACTATACAAACTATTTTACTATTTTTTTGTAACTTCCCTTCACTATTTTAATCTTTCTAAATGCTAAGATTACAGTAATATTCATTTTCTCCCCCCCCCACTGTTACCTATTCTTTAAAAAAAATTTTTTTTACTTTCTTCAACTTTATCTCCCAACCTTCCCATCGAATTATCTGCTCCTTAAATGATTAATTTCTCGGAGCCCTTCTTTATTCTTTGCATGAATAGCATCCTACTCTTTATTCATGTATTCAGCACAGTCTTCCTATGTCTTGGAGGATTCCGCTCTATGTTCTTTGAAGTTTTCTCCTGCTCCATGCATTCCTATTCCTTTGAGTTTCCTTTTCTGTTTCTCTCTGACTTCAGCCTCCCATGCTGGACGATTTCATCAAAAGCCTCACGATGCTTGGTTGGTCATTCATATTTAATAATGAGCCACTAGGAATCTGATTTTAAGCTAGCACACCACGGGGTGGATTGGTAGATTTTATCAAGGAGTATTTGGGCAAAAAGCCAAAATTGTTTAAAGATTTTTTTTCTTTAATAAGAAGAGTTTTTGTTTTTGTCAAGAGAGGGTCACTATGTAGCCCAGGCTAGCCTCAAACTCACTATTTCACTATGTAGCCCAGGCAGGCTTTGAATTTGCAGTCTTCCTCAGCTTCCCAAGTGCTAGGCTTACAGGTATGGACTGCAAACCATACGCTTCTGCCTCACACTTCTCATTAGTTGCTTTACAGGCTGAGTTGCTGCAACAAACAGGCCAAGGAACACAGTGACTCAAACCAGTTAGCTCTTTATTTCTAGTTTAACATCACGACCGTTCATAAACAGTGTAGGAAAGTAGACCCTGGAATTCCTTCATCCTTAGCAAATGCTTCGTCTTTCTTCCCTTTCCTCCTTCATTGCCTCCCTTCCTTCCTTGTGCATGAGTGTGTTCAGATGGGTGAGTGTGTATGCATGTGTAAGTGTGTCTGTGTGTGTGAGCACACATATGAAGTCTATAGGTCAACTTCAGGAATTGTTCTCATTGGCCCAGAGTTTGCTGAGTACACCACCTGTGAGACCCCAGGGATCCACCTGTCTGCCTCTTCAACACTAGGATTACAACCATGCACACATATCAGGCTCCTCTGTGTGTGTGGAGGAGGGTTCTTGGGCTCGAACTCAGGAACTCATGCTTGCAGACTAAGGACTTTAATGACTGAGCTACCCCATCGGCCCCTTTTGATTTGATATTATGCATACATGCTGATTGGTTTGGATCAACTTGACCCAAACCTAGACAGATCTGGGAGGAGGAAATGCTTAATGAGAAAAAAGTTTTTATAGACTGTCCTGTAGGCAAGTATGTAGGGTACTGTCTTGATTAATGGTTGATGTAAGAAGACCTAGCTCACTGTGGGTGGTTGCCATCCCTGGGCTCATGGTCCTGGGCTATATAGAAAGAGCTGTGCACGCCATGGGGAACAAACAAGCCAGTAAGCAGCTCTCCTCCATGGCCTCTGCTTCCATTCCTGGTTCCAGGTTCCTGCCTCGAGTTCCTGCCTTGACTTCCCTTCATAATGGACTGTGAGAACAACATGTAAGCTAAAATACCGCCCCCTCCAAGTTGCTTTTGGCCATTCCGCCCCCCCCCAAGACAGGGTTTCTCTGTGTAGTTTTGGTGCCTGTCCTGGATCTCACTCTGTAGACCAGGCTGACCTCGAACTCACAGAGATCTGCCTGCCTCTGCCTCCCGAGTGCTGGGATTAAAGGTGTGTGCCACTACTGCCCAGCTGGTCATGGTGTTTTATCCCAGCAATGGGAGCCCTAAGACAGAATGGAAGCCAGAACCATGCTACATCCTCCATTACATCTCCTTTCACTTTGCTGTTCCAGGATCCTAAGGTTCTTGGCCCTGTGGCTGAGGCCTCCTCTTCAGCACCAACACATCCAACCACAGAAGAGAGAGAAAACACAAGGACAGCACGTTTCTTCTAATGAATGTAGCGGGTTCCGGACTCAGCCTCTGGAGATGGGGGTAGATGTCTGGATAGAGTCTTTATGTAGGCAACTGTGTTCTTGTCCAAAATGTGAGAGGATTCTAGCAGTCAAAAGAGAAAAGGGAGACTAGACATTGGGGAGCATTGGAGCCTTCTCTCAACTTGGCACTTTCAAGTGTCAGCATCCTCAGGTTTCCCAGGGTTTTGATGGTGGGTCTCCCAGCATCTCACCCCACCTGCTAGGATGCTGGTAGTCACTGTGCTGTGCATACACTTTCACCTACCCCCAATCTCACTAGGTCGTCTTCTTATCCCTGGCCTCCCATTCCGAGTCTCAGTCTGGTTGCTCTCTGATTTTGTTTTTCCAGAGGACAGGTTTCATATTTCACATGGTACAGAGATCTGGTTAGCCATCTGGATGGAATGGGGGAGAGAAATGGGCCCAACTGTGCGTGGGACAGAACTCCCTGAATCCCCATTCACAGCCTCCCACCCATCCTGGACGCTTGTCTTTCTTGAACTCTCTTCTTGGGCCTTTCAGGGGTTCTTGGGGTGATGTTGAAGCTTGGCCACCACTTGCGCTTGGGCACAGTTCCTCTGCCACTTTTTACCCCACAGATGCTGGCTCAGGGTTGAACATGCCTCCTGGCCTCATTAAAGACAGAGCTTGTATTTCTGTTCTTTACTCTCTCCATTATTTAGGAGAGTCTGAAGAAGAGGAGGAAGTGAAAACAGCTTGGCTCCATTACCTCCAGAACTGGAAGCTTACAATCCGTATGCGATGCTCTCATGGGAAATTTTATCTGAAGCCACAAATATCCATTTGCTTAAAATAAGGACGGTTTTATTTCCAATTCATCCTGTGGGTGTATACTCATGCTCTCCACAAAGTAACCACTAATTGTATTTCATCTGAAGTGATCCTTAAAAAGCTTATTGGCAATGATATCCAAGCTCACAATGGTGAAGTCAACCCCCCCTACAATCACTTACTAAATCTATATTGAATTTCTCTACTTCCTTTCAAATGACCTTCACAAGTATTCTAATTATGACACAGATAGATTCGGGCTATCGTATCTTTATTTGTAGATCAAAATAAAGTAATTTAGAGAGAGTCTTCTCCTATAAAAAAACGTTAAGGAACTTAATATGAGGCACCTATTTATCCCAAAAAGACAGTTTAGGAACAAAGCGTGCCTTATATATCAACATGGAAAAAGCTGGGGTCTTTTCCATTTCCTACTTTCCGCTCATTGTTTGGATCTGAAATGTTCCCCATGTGTTATTGGCTGGACCCCCAAATCTGGGCACTGCTGGTAGGCTACGCCTTGTGGTAAGTCTTCAGGCTGCTGGAAAGATGCCCTTGACAGGGACTGAGGCACCCAGTCTCTCTTTCTCTCTATCACTTCCTGACTGATAAAAAGAGTTCTGCTCCATAACACACTTGAGCCATGATATGACTCTGCAGGCTCGAAGCAACAAGGCATACTGACTGTGGACAAAAACACACCTTTGCTCTTTTAAAGTCATTTCTATAGCAACGGAGACTCCACTAATCCATGCACAGACCGCTCTTCAGCTTCTTCTGTATCCAGCTCCTGCTTACCTGTCGATGAACCATCTCAGCTGTTGCCTCCTACAAGAAACCTTTCTTGACTGCCCCCCAGCACACTTCCAAAGGCCGGTCTGCTGCTGCACCCCTGTGTTTCCATAACACCCAGATCTACCCTAACAGCATCTACCATATGTAATCAATGGCTACATGTGTCAACCACCATCACTATACCATGTGCTCCTGCAGGGCAGGGTCCATGTCTTGTTTATCTTGACATTCCCATGTGACAAAGCACGGAGCACAAAAGCCCTGCCACCAGCAGCCACACTGAAGAGGGGCTAAGGAGGACTCTGTGCGCACTGTGGACAACAGTCTGCTGCTCTCTGTGTAGGCGGATCAGACACACAGGGGAGCATGGCCACCACTGGAATGACAGCTTTGACTTAGACGGAACCTCCGGCTGAGAATGAGCTGTTGTCCATGCTGAAGATGGTTCCTTCACTGCTCCACACTCCAGGTGCCAGGACGCTGGCCACCTGCTAGAGTGTGAGACATCCTTGTCTACAGCCACAGTGACCATGCGAATGGACTTAACCACAGCTGCACTGACGGAACACCTAGATTCAGGAGTAAGGTTCAGAGACGTAGAGACACAGCCTGAGGTAGCAGAAGACACACCCAAGAACCTTCTGCTGCCTTCAACTTTAAAGACCAGGCACACAGTTACATAAAGAGAAGAACGCCACTAACTGAGCCTTGCTTAGAACTCATTGGTCTTGCCGGGGGGATGGGGGGGTGGGGGTGGGGTGGGGGGGTGGGCGCCCCCCCCCCCCCCCCCCCCGGGGCTTGCACGCCTTTAATCCCAGCACTCAGGAGGCAGAGCCAGGCGGATCTCTGTGAGTTCGAGGCCAGCCTGGGCTACAGAGTGATTTCCAGGAAAGGCGCAAAGCTACACAGAGAAACCCTGTCTCAAAAAACCAACCAACCAGCCAACCAAATAAACAAACAAACAACACCAAAAAACAAACAAACAAAAAGAACTAAATGGTCTTCTAGGACAAAGAGAGGTATAACACAAAACTAAGAGGAAGGTGCTGAGAAGTTGATTCCTGAAAATTATCTCTCTTAGGGTGCCTGCCTCCCCCAGCCTCGATCTTCGTCAGATGCCACCCTGCCTCTATCAGTCACCATGCGCTACAGTGACTCTGGCATGTCTCATTCAGAGTACTTTCTGTGGCCTGATCAGATGTCATTACAAGCCATTTACTATAAGCCATGTCCTACACCTCTTGAGATAAGGAAGCATCTACATATTTAATACATGAATATTTTAACCTCATAACTCTGTGTTCTCTAATACATGCCTGGATCATAATTGGTGAGTAATTATTTTAAAAAAAGTGGAATTAAATGTTCTGAAACCTAATTGCCTTCCAGAAGGTCTGTAGTAAGGTCTAAGTTTAGTAATTCATGATTTCACCTGATTTACTTCACACATGAACATGTAGGCAAAACACAGGGCTGTGTAAAGTTGTTGGTTTTGCTTTGGGACAGGGTCATACTATGTAATCCCGGCTGGCCTGGAACTCACTATGTAGACCAGATTGGCTTCAAACTCACAATGATCTGCCTGCCTCTGTCTCCCGCTTTGTGAGATTAAAGGTGTGTGCCACCACACTGGCTCCATATGTTCATTTTTAGAGTTACAAGACTGTAAGTTTGGAGGTGTTTGTAAGATAAAACTTAACTTTGGAATGGCATTCTTAACACACAGGTGGTGGGGTCAGAAGGGGTAGGTCCCAGACTGTCCTGAAGCTCAGAGCTAATTGACTCTCATGGTGGTTGACTTGGGTTTCACAAAGGTTGAATTTTACCTAACAGCATTCCTCTTCTACATTTAGATACTTTTTTAGGTGCAAAAATGATTCCAATTTCCTCCAGGTCTGGTGCTGCTTAAATGCATTTAGAAAACCGTTAAGTCATTGCTCATTTTAGTTAAACTTGAGAAAAAGGGAGGATTGGATGCCTCTTCTTGGTCATTCTTGTATGAAAATGGAGCAGGTGGTATCGCTGTACAATAGAGGTCCATTTGCACATCTGTAAGTTAAGCATGATGACAATCATATCACAAGGACATGGAGGATGAGTCCTGTTCAACACATTGCCTCTGCACCATGGGTTCTGGCACATCTTCATAGAACTTGCCTCCATTTTAATAAAATATGGATCTAGGCTGAAGATATTTCTGTCTTTTTTTTTTAACTTCATACAAGGCAACTTTTCTTATAAAGAATTTCTCAAGGCATCACAGCATAGACATTATGAAGTTTTAAAAACCATTGGGAAATGTAAGGTCTCTCTGCTCAAGAGGAGACTTGTAGATGTCTTTCTGGTTTCTCTCCACTCTGCTCCAACCTCACTCAACTCTGAGAGTTAAGAAGCCCCACCTCTTCACTGTGCCATCCCTCCTCTGCCTCAAGAAAGGACAAGAAGCCGAAATAATTGGGCTGCAAGTCCAAAGACAACTCATCCTTTACCTGCTGGACTGCAGCGGGTAAGGGAGAAATGGACAAAGATGATTAAAAAATATTTTAAGGTAGGAGTCCAGGAATAAGGTTTCACGCTACAATCCTGTCTTTAACTCATTTTGTACTACAAAATAAGGGAGAAGTGAGCTTTTCTTGTTAGTGTTGTAAAGGAAGACAGGTATCTTTTCTTAGCTTTTTGTTGTTCATAGCAGAGGCACCTGTAACAACAAATAGATTCGCATACAAAATCAACATAAGGATTACGTGGGATGAGAGCCTTCATAAGGAAGTAAAGACCCAAAGGCACAGGAAGTGTGTTTCTGTGTAAGCTGCCGAGGAGGAGGACAGGCGTGAGGAACATGATTGGGGAGAGTGTGATCTCTCTCTCTCTCTCTTTTTTTTTATAATTTTTTTTAAAATTTTATTTTATTTTATTTTATTTTACAATACCATTCAGTTCTACATATCAGCCACGGTTTCCCCTATTCTCCCCCTCCCACCCCCTCCCCTTTCCCCCAGCCCACCCCCCATTCCCACCTCCTCCAGGGCAAATCCTCCCCGAGGACTGCGATCAACCTGGTAGACTCAGTCCAGGCAAACTCTTTTCTCACATACCAGGATGCCATAGTTTGGGGGTGCACATCCCGAGTCCTGCAGTATCCTAAGGTAAGGTGTCAGCACCCTTGTCTCATCCCTCACTTTGGAATCCACTTCATAATAACTCACTTCCTGTCCTTTCTCTCCAGCTCCCCCCATAAAACTCAGGGGACTTTCACCAAGGTAGGTCTGATAAGGAAGGCCCATAATCTTGATGATCAGCTCAGCGGCCCTGCGCTTGGCAGCCTGGCAGGCTCATCTGGCAGTGCGCCACAGTGGTTTCAGTTTTTCAAACATGTCTTTCTTTGGGCCTTGGCCTCCTCACTGCGACTCTTTCCTCGGACGCCTGCCTGGATGCCTTCCACTCACGTGTTCGGTGGAATACCGCTTCCTCCGTGATAGTTACCCAGCTGCTATATAGTTAGTGTTTTCTTTGACCTCGAACTTCTCTTTCACGATACCACTGCTGTATTTATTTTAGTGACTGTTTAATATCTATCTCTACTAGCGAAAGAACTGCTCTCTAAGGGCAGAGCTCACTGTAAAGTACCACTGCTGTGGTTTGGATAGCGCCCCTCCCATGCCCCCAAAGGAAGACTCATGTGTGGTTGAGTCACGAGGGCACTGACTTCACTAGATTATTCCATTGGTGAATTCATACTGAATGGGCTATTCGGAGGAGGGGCCTGGTGACAGACAGATCACTGGGCGCATGTTTTTAGAGTGTCGTTGGAACTTTCTGTCTCTCGTTTCCAGGTTACCATAAGACAAGCAGCTTCCTCCATGACCCTTCCAAAAGGGGTCACAGCAATCCATATTCCAAACTTTGTGATTTTCCCAAATCCCCACCCACACCACATTGTGTCTTTTCCTCTCTAATGGATGTGGTCTAGGTGTTACACACTTTTTATGTTTTTAGGACAGCAACAGCTGTCATATGACATCAATTCCTTTTCTATTTACCTTCTAACTCTTCTTGTGCCACATTTTATAGCCCCCAAATTTTAAATTATGTCTGGTCAATCTAGTGCGTGTGTGTGTGTGTGTGTGTGTGTGTGTGTGTGTGTGTGTGTTTTCCTTTGCAGTTGTTTAGACCTTTGCTTTAAAAGTTGGATGTGCTGCCAATAATTAGCATTTGTGGGTGTGGTTGGAATCTAAGAACGTGATGTGACCTTCAATTAGTACTTTGCAGTCAGTGTCCAAGGAGACTGTATACTTGTGTGATCTAGAGAGGTGATTTGTCTGATGCCTCCATTCAGAGGGAGATTCCACTTCTCAACAAGCTCAGCCCTACTGATGGAGATGTGAGCTGGAACTTAATGAGCCGGTAACATCACAGAGTTTGCTAATCCTGCTCTTGGCCCTCCTAGGAAATGAGTAACCTTGATAGTGATCTTTCCAAAGACATCTCACAAAATGAAAGTTTCAAAGTTCTATAGTATGCCACTATTTCTAAACAGAATCCGTAAGTGGTTTTATGCAAACTCAGGCATCCCCAGCTTAAACGCCTTATCTTCTTCTGACGAAAGCGCTGACTTGATAAATACCCCTCGATTTATTGCTTTATGACACTTAGTCAGAAACGAGGGAATAGGTGCTTTTACCGTTTCCCCTCCCCCCACTTTATCTCCTGTAGTTCTATTTTTATCTATATGAAAACAGGGTAAGGCATTTCATTTCTTTTAAATCTACCGCTTGCAGTCCATCATATCATAACCCGTGAATACTAACGACTTACTGAAATCCTGGCTTGGAACACAACCGCATCTGCTCTATGAATCCGAGCGGAAGACAAAGCAAAGGGCACATCGTGCCTGGGAGAAGACCAGGGAGTTCCCGGGGCCTCAACAGGACCAAGATTCCAACTGCTGAGTATTTTCATGTTGATCTTCCATCTACATTCTAGCTGTCCACTGAAACCCTCCCACTTGAACTCACACCATGCCTAATTATGTTACATGAGAGCAAACTGATCAACATCTCCACCATTTCCCAATTTCTGGTATGATTGTGGCCTTAGATGTAGTTAACTCTGTTTCTACACAGTTTTGAATTCTATTCACACCTTCATCATTCCTCTCTATGCCTCTAAGCTTCACTATCCCCCCACCTTCTTCTCTTCTTTTTTTCTTTTCTCTCTTTCCATCCCCCTCTTTCCCTCTTTCCCCTCTCTGTCTCTCTGCTCTCTTTCTTTCCTTTTGAGCCAGGGTCTCACATAAGCAACTCTGGTTGGCCTGGAACTCTCTATGTAGACCAGGCTGACCTTGAACTCATAAAGATCCACCTGCCTCTGCTTTCTGAGTTTTGAGATTGTATGTCCCACCATGCCTGGCCCATATTCCCCCCTTTCTGCCACATAAATTTTAATTGTACCCAAGTTGAAGAATTGATGGATTCATGACATAGTGTGTACACATGTTTGTGGTAGCATTATTGACAACAGTAACAACAATCTAAATGTCTATTAATTGATAACTGAATAAAATAAACATGGTATAGAGCCATGGTGTGGAGTATTGTTCAGTCATAAATATATATGTATGTATAAGTAATATATTAATATATATAAGTATATATGTATATAAGTAGATATGCATATATAATTATTATATAAGTATATATAATATACTTATACATATATAAGTAATAATTATAAGAGAAGAGGTTATGAGCTTGAGAGGGAGAGGAGGAAGGCACATGAGGTGGGAGGGAGAGGTGGAAATAATGTAAAATACTCATGTGAAACTTATGAGAACTCAGACACTACACTAAAAGTATGACATTATCGAACAAAGTAGAAAACTGGACTCAATAAAAAATTAAGACTCCTCCTCAAAAGGCAATGGTGAGAGGGGCTTAGGAGGTGGCTCAGTCAGTAGAGTGCTTGTACGAGTATGAAGACCCGAGTTCAACCCCCCAGAACCCACATAAAAAGCAGCAGCACAGCCCATAATACCAGTGCTGTGAAGGCTAAAACGGCAGGATCTGTGGGCTTCCTAGCTGGCCAGCCTGGACAAACTGCTGAGCTCCAGGGTCATGAAAGATCCTGATTCAAAAAACCAGTGAAGACTAACTGAGGGAGACACCTGTTGATCATAGACCCCAACACATGTGCACATACCTGCGACATGCATGTGCACACACACGAACATGTGTATGCGTACACATACACACAGAGAGACAATAAATAGTAATAGAATGAAACGACACATCACAAACCAGGGGAGCATATTTCCACTTCCTAGCCAAAATAGATTTCAAAGTCCTAAATTCAAAAATAAAATAAATAACCCAACTGAAAATGGGAAACTATTTGAGTGGATACATTATACATACACAAATAAATAAAGGCTGCACATACTGGGTGATGACAGAGATGTAGAGGGAGGGAACTCATATTTAAGAATGCAATTTTGGAAAACACTCTTGGTGGTTATTTAAAAAGTTCACCATACACCTGTCCTACCACGTGATCCAGCCAATTCAGTCCTAAGTATTTACTCTAGGGAAATGAAGACACACCCAAGAGGAATGAATGGCTTGTACGAGAATGTTGCAACACCTTCAAAAGGACAACAATCCAAAGTCCGTCAGTAACTTCACATACAAACTAGTACATCCAAATTTATGGACCACTACATGGCAATAAAAAGGACCGAACTATTGTATACGCAAAAGCATTGGTCACTCTCAAGTATTCAAAATAACTGCATGAGTTAAGGAAGATCTATACAAGAGAGAACAGCTGATTTTTTAAGACCTATGATTTCAACGTGTATACTTCTAAAAAAATATAAGCCCATCTTTAGTGATAGGTAGAATATTGGAGGGTGCATTACGAAACGTGAGGAGCAGTTATAGAAATAAGGGAAGGAATGAGGAGGAGGGTTACATGTCCGTACTGTTAAGACAGCGGGGCTTGGTTTTCATTTTTCTCCATGTTTCTAACCTATTCTAACTTTTTATTTAACTTGGCAGCATGGATATTTTCTACATGTACCATTCATTCATTATCTCAGTATGTGAAACAGAACTTTTGATATTTGCATTCATTTTACAAACAAGTAATTTGATTCATAAATATTTGTTGAGCACCTACTATTGGCCAGATGTTTTGCTACAAGTTGGTTATGTATTACTGGGTGATATCCACTGTCCTAGCCCTGTAGCACTCAGGAAAATATCCATGCTGCCAAGTTAAAGAAAAACCCAGAATATCAATCAATCAATCAATCAATCAATCAATCTCTCTATCTCTGTGTAGCTGTCTCTGTGTATTTATACATATATAAAAGATACTCCTTGACTGATGTGAACTATTTTCTAAAAGATTTATCACCAGTTGAAAGTAACTCAAGTTGAAAGCACATTTGAGAACTAAATACCGTAGCTGAGCCTAGCAGATCGCTTACATTAGACTATGGATTTATAATAAAGTACTGGATGCCTCACATAATTAGATAAGTTCTGCACTGAATAAACAAATAAACAAAGCAATGTGAAACAGAAAAATCAGAAGTTAATCAGAAGTTGGGGAACTAAAATGGTTCTACTTATGGATTATATAATATCTCGGTATTTAAGGACATGAAAAAGAAATCAGAAGTTTAGCAGAAATCGTCTCTGGAATCAGCAATTTTCTTCCCTTTTCTACTCTATTTTCTAAGACTATTGACTAGATTTCTCAGACATTTTTATAGGAATGCACAAGACACAGAGATGATGGTAGCTCTGATGTCCACATACTAAGACAGTCTCTCGTCTGCCAGGAATGTGGGGGATATTCACCGACTGATGCAGAATGCTGCATCACACATGCCAGCAACACTCACACATGTTCTTGTATATTTTGTAAGGCCATACACTCACATGAAGTCAGACTGGAAAAGCTGCCAATGCTCCTCTTGTTTTCTTATTTTCAAATACCATCCATCTTACAAACTGCTATTTGAAAGTGTACATGGAAACCTAATGTATATGAGAGGCTGAGCTCAGCCCCTGGGAGAGATCCTCAGTGGTGAGTGTCTAAGAATCGCTGTTTGAAGACTCGGCATGGTGATGCACACCTTTAATCCCAACTCTAAGGAGGCAGAGGCAGGTGAATATATATATATATATATTATATGTATATATATATTATATGTATATATTACATATATGTGTGTGTATATATACCCATCATACACACAAAGGAAGGAAGGAAGGAAGGAAGGAAGGAAGGAAGGAAGGAAGGAAGGAAGGAAGGAAGAAAAAAGAAACACCATTGAAGCTGGGCATTGTGTCCTAGAGTTATTGTCCCAGCCCTTGCCATGAGTTCAATCAAGGCCATCCTGGGCTACAAAACCTGAAGAAAAAAAAATCTGTTTGAAAACCATTCATTATATAGAAAAAGAAGCTGTGGTGAGGCCATAAGTCAAGAACACGCAGCGCCAAACCTTCTAATCATGATTTAATCTTTTCCAACACTCACTGCCTTTCAAACAGACTTTTCAAATAGCTCTCCCATTTAAAAACACAAGCTGTCTTTTGCACCACAGTGTCCCCAACACAGGCCAGCAGTGCTCAGTACATCTTAGCAACTGAATAACTGATACATACCTGTAATTCATCTGGAGAAGGCCAGATTCCCACCCAATTACATACAGAAAAAGCCACAAAGTGCTGTGTATAGAGGAAGCTAAGGGCCATTTCTGTCTCCATACTCCATACACAAGCCTCCTTCGCTGGAGCCAAGTAGTAGGAAGGAGATGAAACCAAAGCTACTGGTCTACCTGATGAACTTCAAACAGGAAGAAAACCCACATTTAAAGTTCCTACCAGAGCGTTTAAGGTGCTGGGCAGACAGGTGGGGGAAAGGTGGACTAAACAAGCCAAAAGGGAAGCTAACAGACATGACGAAGTAGTAAGCAGTAGGTCTGTGGGTCGCAGACAAACACAAAGGAGGCATTTTTACTGCTAGGCAGTCATGTATCCGCTGTTTCCCATCCTGGTAAAGGCACTTGAGGCTGAGAGATGGAGTGAGGCGTCCAGAGGGAGCCAGAGCCATCCAGAGGCATCCATGGAGGGAATGAACCTGAATCAAGCCTGTGGGCTGTGGCACATACTTTACCCTGGCTGAGTCTATACTATATAAGGTCTATATAAGGTCATCTTCCTCATATTCACAGAGTTCTCTGCAGTACATATTGATGCTCATAATGTAATCACAAGATGGTATTTGTGTCAGTCAGTGTACACCCTGTTGGACATACAGTGTAGCCTTTCTGTAGGTTTTCATTATGTTTGAGGTATTCACAATTGGAAATCCTCGTGTGGCACAGGACTGGCATTCATTCTCTCATTCATTCACACAGTTCTTAGTTCATTCAGGCTACTGCAACAAAATACCTACGGACTGGGTAATGTCTGAATGATGTAAACATAGTTCTTACAGGGTCCGAGACTGCATCACACACCTTAACATGTAATTATGTTTAGTGAGGTTTGCACTTCACACTTCATGGGTGAGGTGCCAGAAAAATTGGTGTCTTTGTGGGTCCCCTTCTTCACAGATGGTGTGGCTTCGCTCTGAGTCTTCATATGGCAGAACGTCATAAATGAACTCTGTTCCTCCCAAGAAGACAAAGGACAAAAGGTCCCAGATAGTTTTCTCCAGGCTCTTTGTACAGCATGGCTTCCATTGATGGACATAGAGCCTTCCTGACCTAGTCATCTCCAGCAGGCTCTGCCTTGAACCTTGGGGTTCAAGTTCTTGTATGTGACTTCTGAAGCAAACATTCAAACAATAAATGAAGCAAGCCTCCATGGCTAGTCTATCCCAGACACTTAGCTTTGCTCAGGCCTCTGAGCGGTCTTCCCCATGCTGACCACCTAACTGTCACGGCCATCTCCCACCTCTGTAGAGAACTTTAGTTACGATTTTCAATCATGTGTCATATCTCTTCTTGTTTTACCCTCAGGACATCTTCATGACTTGTACTTTGACATTTGACAGGAAGGGGAATTTCAGCATGAAGATGTTAACTATTGACTTCGTATCTCCCAGGTAATAAGCAGGAGGGCTGAAACAGAAGGCCTGGATTTGGGAGTTTTTAGTCAATGACTCTTCTATGACAGTTTAAGACACACATGACTCCCATTGTCCTCTGGATAATTCTACAGCCTCAGGGTGGCCTCTTTCTCCTTCTCCATCCTTGAGTATACATGAGAGTTTGGCTGTTGATTCAAAGGTTGGTAACAGAGCCTGGGCAGTTGACTCAGTGGTTGAGGTGCTTGATTCATAATTGTTAGGGCCAGAGTTCAGATCTGAAAACCCATGTCAATGGGGGAGGACTTTGGGAGGGGAGAGCCACTTTGCCTATAATTCTAGTCTCCAAAAGTGGAGGAGATAATATTCCCCAGAGCAAGCTGGCTAGCAAGACAAGCCATATGGGCTAGCTCTGGTTTTGACTGAGAGACCCTGCCTCGGGAATAGCAAAGACAGAAGAGTGATTGGGGACAATGGCTGGTGTCAGCCTGAGGCCTCCATGTGTATCTACACACAAAGCGTATGAACATGGACATGGAGAACGGACCCTAAATGGGATATACGGTATTCCACCCATCTTCCCTCAAGGCTCAGGGATCTATGAGGAAGAGGGATGGATTCTAAGAGCCGTGTGACACCAAGGAAACTGTTTCCTAGATGCAGCAGGGCAGCTGCACGCACAAAATCACAACAATTGTGATAACATCTGCAAGACCTGCATGAGCTCAAGGGAGACAAAATCCCAAAAGAGAGTGGGAGGGTGGGCGTGGAATCCCATTGCTGCCTGAGGAGCTGCTGGCATTTGGTAGCTGCTGGGAGAGGGAGAGTCGGTTTTCTTTAATGATATGGCCCCCCAGTAGGCAGATCACAGGCCAGGATAGGCCTGACTCCCAAGGCTAGCGGAGCAACCCAAACTGGACTTGACGGGGAAATATAAGACATTGATAACTCAAAGTGGGGTGGAAAGGGATGGGAGGGTGGTTATGGGAGGAGCTGGGGAGGATGAATATGTTCAAAATCCATTGTATGGAATTTTCATAGAAGAAACATGGTTTAAAAACCAAAACAAAGCAACAACATGGAGAAAGGAAAAAGTATATATATGTGTGTGTGTGTGTGTACACATATATACATATGTGCATATATATATGTATATATATATTTGTCCCATCATAGCATCTCTGCCATGATGCTCTGCTTTATCTCAGCCCCAAAACAACAGATCCAGACAAAGCTGGGTATAAAGCTCTGGAATTGCAGGCCAAGATGAATCTTTCTGGGTTTTTGTTTGTTTGTTTGTTTTTTCATTAGTTCTCTCAGGTAAAATGTTCACAGAAACGAAAGTCTCACTGGCACAACCACTCACATTATGAGCTACAGCTAACAGAAGGCTCTAACTCTCTTACCACAGAATGTAGAGAACAGTTTCAGGATTTTGCTGACTCAAAATCACCATAATAAAATGTAGTGTCCCACAGCCTTCTGAGGCCATTAAAGGACAAAGCTTAATTGAACAAGCAGAAAAGAGCCAAGAGTACAGTTTCTTAAATTCGTGTTTCTCCGCTCTCATTCTCAGGAGCCATTATGCAGTGAGATACCAGGAGTGAAAAGATCTAAATCAACCAAGCTCACACCCAAAGCCCTACATCCCCCTCAAACGTGCATCTAACAGGATGGTTTGATCTCATTTAATTCACCAGTCATCAAATACCCACAATACACCTCTGTAGGGCCAGCTACAGTGTTGGTTTCAAGGAATCAACAATTCCCCATCATAGCAGTGGTTTCCACCTTTTAATTTTTATTTTATTTGTGTGTATGTGCATGTGCAAGCATGTATGTGTGTGCATGCACACACGAGCATGTACATGCCACAAATGTGTGTGGGGAGGTCAGAGTACAACTTTGGAGAGTTGGCTTGTCCCTTCCACCATGGGTTCCAGGACTTGAACTCAATGGGGCCATCCATCTTGCTGGATGAGTTTCTTCCCTTTAAAAACAGGATTCTAACCCATTGTGATTACATGTGAATAAGAAGGCCCGCCCTTGTAGCTTCTTCCTGTGTGGCTCTCTGAATACTATCTCACAAAGCCCAATGTTTCATCTGCAAGGCTCATCCACTCACACATGCCCTTCATTTTCTGATGCTACAGAACAATAGTTATTAAATGAACAAGGAAAGAGGCTAAGAGTAGTCAGAACGCTGCTTCCCCAGCCAGTGTCTGGCCATTAGCACCAGCTTGAAGATGTAGCTTCAGAAAGTGAATTTCATCTAAAAATGGAGATGTCCTCACATTACACGGTGTATTTTATGAAAACATTTCATAACTACCAATGTTCTGATCATGACGCACTCCCCCCAACAGGTACCCAACGTCAGACCAACTTGACATGTTGATCGACTTCACTAACTTGCCATTCCTGTCTCAGTATCCCAATGACAAACTAAAGACAGTCCTGAATATTTTTTACTTAGCCAAGTATAAGACCTTCTATTTTTCTTTGTAGGAAGAATCGTCTTGAGACTCAAAATCAAGTATCAAAGTACAGTAAAAGGGGGACTTGGAGAAGAAACAGAAGATGATGGAATCAAATCAAAGGCAGATGCTACTGGAACGTGGTGGGCAGAATTCAGATAAGAGAATAACTTGAGCCTAGGAGTTGAAGACCAGCCTGGGTAATACAGGGAGAGGCTCAAAATGAAGAAACAACAGAACAAAAGCATTCAGTCAGATGCCTGGATTCCACACATTCGTCATGCTGAGAGGCAATCACACATGAAAAGCTGTGTATTTAATGTCCTCACAGGAGGAATAAGAACATAAACCAAGTAGGTGGTTCATGGGAGTAATCCCAGCACATGGAAGATTGGGGCAGAAAGATTACGTGAGTTCAGGGACAGTCTGAGTCACAGAGTAAGACCCTGTTCCAGAAATGATATAGCAACATCAATAACATGAAGAACCTCAGGAGGACCCTGAGGGGATGGCATGAGACTTGAAAACCCTTGATACCCAGCCTCCACATGATCTGATGCCAACTGAGGGCAGCTGGTCCCATCCCATAGAAAAGGAGGTCTGATCATGTCAAAAGCCACTCAGTGTCTGCTATTACCTACAGCATCAAGTTCAACTCCCCTTCACAGCACAACGTTCAATCTCTTTCATAAATTAGCGCTAACCTGTAGCCTTCCAGGGGTCTGGACTAACATTCTCATTGCAAACCCCGCACCCAGGCATGCTGGATTACCAGCTAGATTTTTGATGACACAAAGCACTTTCTTTCGTCTTTGTCCAAGGCTAGCCCTTTACCTGGAACTTTTCTTCAGCCCTTTGTTTACTGTTTTTGTTGTTGTTGTTGTTTTGTTTTAAATCTGTCCTTCAAGGAGCAGCTGAAATGTTATACACCCTTTCAGAAGCCTGCCTTCACCTCCCACAGGCAATCTACCAGGGGCCATTGTTCCTAGCGGAGTTCATCCCTCCTTCTGCCGTGCCCACCGGCCTTCCTTTCCTTCAAAACTTTGACTTAGTACATAGCACAGCATCACATTCCTATTCTATTGTCAGTGTGCAATAAATGAATAATCGTCCTTTACAACCAATTCCTTCAAAACTTTGATAGCGTATATGGCATAGCACCACACTCCTATTTGATTGTCAGTGTGTAATAAATGAATAAACATGCCTTACAAGTACCCCAGCTCCTTCCCTAAGGGTTGTGTTCAAAGAATGGGATTTCAAAAAGAATAGCAATAGTCATGATTGTGGGAAAGGGGCAGTCTAGAGAAACAAATTTATCAGCTTTTCTTCATCCCAGACGGTCTTTGAAATTAACATCTTGAATTATTTACACTCCACACCAAGAGCTGCCACGAGGCTTGTCTCCTTCTTCCAACAGGGATCAGCAGGCTTTCCGACCCCTTCAAGTAAAAACAAGTTACCCTCTGGTGTGTGTACCATCTAAACCCTGCGGTCTGTTTCACTGTGTGGCGAGGCCATGGAGAGCCAGGAATCAGCCCCAATAGTAAAGACTTGAAATTGTGTCTTCCTCGCTAAACTGCTGTGCTCACCGCCCAGGAATCTTCCCAATCGTTCTTGGTGTGTGAACGGGGACGTATCTGGACTTACAGAGACACACCAGTCTGTAGAAATACACTTACCAAACGACAGGGACACAGGTGTGGCTGACGGTAAAGGTGCGGACAGGCAGGGGCTGTGTGACTAGCCTCCAGTCCAGCATCTTGCCTGTATGTCTAGAGGTAGGCTGCAGGGTGCCTTTACTCCCCCCCACCCCCAACACACACACTGTTTTCCTTTTCAACCACATATAATCTCCTCCTGTCTTTTCTTGTATTTCTTCCAACATGGATCCCCAATCAGTTCCTTATATCACTTGCCCAAGCAGTACCCTTAGTAGTGTGCCAGGGGGTCATTCATGTTTTCGCAGGTCAGCCTGACCCTTACCCATTGCCTTTCATAACTTTCTACACTTGAGCACCGATCTACTACCGAACGACTGTCTTCTACCTTCTTATCCGCTGGGCAGCCCTGACATTGTAGGACCACGGGCTCAACATATCTGAGCTCAGTACCACATAGCACAGGGAAGAGAAAGATGAGTATACTTGTCCATTATCACGGTAGTTGATCACAGGACCTTGGCCACGGTCTGTTTCCCTAAAATCTGGCTCCCTGCTACTTCCTCCACATCCAGGTGCCACCTCTTTCCTGCCATGTGATTCCCCCTTGATCTTCCACACTGTTTCCAAACCTGTTTCAGATCAGCTAGTGGTCTGGTCCACCGAGCCCTCAAATACAGGTCTCTGAATCCAGGAGGACTTCCTGATTCATTCCTAACTTCCTTCTTGCAGCAGGAAGCAGAGATGAGATGGTGGGGAAAAATCTCTGGTATTCAACCTCAAGGTAAATCCCCAAGTTCACCTGCCCCTCAGAAGGTTCTGAAGTGACC
Organism: Peromyscus leucopus; assembly: GCF_004664715.2. Taxonomy (NCBI): domain Eukaryota; kingdom Metazoa; phylum Chordata; class Mammalia; order Rodentia; family Cricetidae; genus Peromyscus; species Peromyscus leucopus. The sequence goes on along the minus strand of NC_051071.1, from coordinate 63,692,044 downwards.
CACCACTGATCCGTTCATATTGTCTCATGTTCAGGACACTGCATTCAGGGCGATCAAGGTTAAAAGGTCGGCCAGGATCCACTGCAACTTCTTGGCCAAATACCAGCAATGATGGCAGATTTATTGTTCTGTGTTTAGCCCAAAATAAATGAAAGGGACAATACCATTATGGAATGTTCCTGTGAGATTCTGCTTGCATTTTTATCCAAAAGCTTTGTAGGACACAAATATTTTTGGCTATTATAAGAAAAAATTTCTATTATAAGAAAAGAATTCGTGCATATTCAAATACCCACCAGTGTTGGGCTGACTTGAGTCTCCCTTGACCCCAACAAAAAGGTGTATTGGACTCTGTACATTTAGATCCTTTGACTGTGACTTTATATGGAGCTAGGATCACTGTAACAGCTATCAAGTTCAAATGTGGTCATTCGGGTAGGCTGTAACCCAGGATAACTGACGTCCTTGTCCAAGGAGGGAATTTGGACTCAGACACAAATGGAGAAGAAAGCAAATGCCTAGGGAGAGCATCATGTAGAAGCCAAGCAGCGCCTGCTGCTGCCAGAGGCCAGGGAGGAGGCTGTGTGGGGCTCCCTCACAGAACTCAGAAGGAATCAATCGGTGCTACAGACAGCCTGATGTCCAACCTCTGGCCTCCAGAACTGAGAGACAACCGATTTCTGCTGCCCAGTGTGTGGTACTTGTTACAGCCCCTCCGCGCCCCGGGAGGGAACTATTAGAACATCGAATGAACACTGAGTCTCCAACAGCCTCCAGCCAGCCCTACCGGGGACCCGCTCCTGGTTAAGAGGGACGGCGCCTCTGTTAAAGGAGAAAAACGGTCTTGCTTACTGCAGAAAGCACACCCGAAGAGCCCACCCACTTCAGAATCATTTGCTTATTCCTGTAAAAACCAATTTAAATGACGGTTCTCCCCAAGCTCTCTCTTGCCAAGCGTAGAGTATAGGAAGGAGACACACATGGGTGTGGACAGTCTACTCACACTCACACGCACACAGACGCACTCAGAGAACAGCCCTCTGTCAGATCTTGAATAGGTCGGAAGTTCCCGTAGTTGCTGGGCCTGCTTCTAACTCATTCTTGTCAGCTGAGCAGAGGAGATTGGAACAGCTGCTTCTTCAATACACAGCATTGTCTTCCAAAGATGCTCAGAGTGAATTACAATTAGATTACAGGGCTGTCAAAGAGGGTCATAATTATAGCATTTATTCACCACATTTACAAGCCAGGCGTACACAAAAGGAAGTGAAAGCTCAAGAAAAAGCATGAAAGCCCACTCCACATTACTTACCTCAGCAGGAAATCTCACAGAGGAGAGAGGGGAAGCTGGCTAGTTAGCGGCCCAGGAGCCCCCTTGCCACCAACAGCTCTAGAAGAGGCTTTGTCTCTAGGAGCTCAAGGGGCATGATCTGGTGGCAACCTCTCTCCTTCACAGTGGGAAGAGGAGGGCCAGCAAGGTTGCCGTGACTCACCAACGGCTACAGACAAGCAAGGGAGGAGCTGAGACCAAACCATGAGCAAGGTGGCTCCTGCCAGGAGGGCGAGCAAAGGGAAGCAAAAATCAGGGTGGCCAAGCCCGGCCCCTTGTCTTGGCCTCATCTATAAGAGCCTATTAATTTCCCCGGCAGTTATTTATCACGCAGCTCCGAGGAAGCTTGGGCACAGTCGCACTTCTGCTAACACGACACAAAGAGAAGGGAAGAAGAGCATTGCTGCGACCACTTCTGCTCATCAATTCCCTCGCTAATCAATAATGCATTTAGCACCACAGGAAAAGGGTGGTGGAAGCCACTCAAGTCACCTCCAACCTCGGCATCCCAGAGATAAAGTGAATCAGAGAGCAATGTTCGTGCAGGGAGCCAACTCCTTGAAGAAGAATCATTTCAACAGCTGATCAGACTTCCGTCCAGGGATTCAACCTACAGACACCTCCCGCGTTCCCTGTATAGGGAAGATGCTGTGCTAGAGACTCGCACAGAGAGGGTCTGATGTAGATTTGTTTCTCAAGGGCTCACCATTCTTTTGAACACGTAAGATATACACACAGAGAAAGCAGAGTTAGAATCCCTCCCCATCTCGCTCTATATACCATATACATGCATATACATAAATTACTAACTTAGTTATATATGCAAGTGCTGTAGATTTATTGTTCATGTGCCTCCCAAATTCATCTGTTAAAATCCCAACCCAAGTCCAGTCCAGATCATGGTATTAAAAGATGGGGCTTTGTGTAAGTGATTATGTGGAGGGAACCCTCATGAATAGGATTAGTGCCCTTATAAAAAGGGCCAGAGAGAGATCCCTCACCTATTCCATCATGTGAGGTTGCAATAAAGAGGCATCTTTATGAGGAAGGGGGTCCTTTTCAGACACTGACTATGTCAGCACCATGATCTATACCTTCTCATCCCCCAGCCGCCATCTAAATGGAAGTTAGATAGGGAGGAGATAGCCTGACTCTAGCCAGCTCCTTACATCTTCTTTTATAAACGGGACTATGTATAGTGGTTTGTTTTTTTAAGTCACCTTCAGGTTTACCTGTTTTCTTTCTCCTAAAAAACGTACTCTACTACACCATTCAATTATCTTTCCTTTTTACCAGACAGCGGTATTTCTTTTACAACACACTTCTCCCAGCATGCCATGGGAAGCTCTAACTCCATCCTCCAATTTAAACCACTGATTAGTCACAGTGGAGCACACCTCTGGGGGAGAAGAAAAGTATCTCCACCTTTCCTCTGAGCCACCTGCCCCCCAGCTGTTATAAGAAACAGAAATTTCTATGCCTTTTATACTGTAGTTATTGGGGTGGGGGTCCCCAGCTCTTTATGGTTGGGTTTATTAACTAATAGATAAATTTGGATTGTATTTGCAATCCAGTTCCTTTATCAGAAAACAACAGTGCTGAAGAGTTAAATGACATTTCCAAGTAAAAATCAAAGAAAAGATTCTCTTTAGCCAAACTTAGCTCTTTTTAATGGCGAGAGTCTCATGTTTCTATAAGATATAGAGAAAATGTGAAGCAAATGCACATGCACACTTATTACATCGTATCTTTGCACATCTATCTATTCACATATAAGCACTAAATTCACAGGGACAAAACCAGGCAGGAGGATTACCAAAGGCTGTCTCAAAATCATGGGCCCTAGACTTCTACATCAGAAACAGCAGACAAATTTGAGGCTCTAGACAAGTAGATAAAAGTGAGTCCTGTTTTATACAATGGAGAGTGGACTTTCTATAAGTCCCAGCCTTCTCCCAATATGAATACGTGTTTGTGCACGCTCATGCGACACAGACACACACACAGACACACACACACACACACACACAGACACACACACACACCATACTCTTAGGCTTGCAGATGAGATACTTAAACAGCTTATAAAACAATTTAGGACTAGGGAGATAGTTCAGTTGGTAAAATCCCTACTGCATGAACATGAGAACCTGAGTTCGGATCCCCAGAACTCATGTAAAAAGCTAGCTGTGATGGTGTACACCCATTACCCCAACACTAAGGGAAGAAAGAGGCAGAGACAAGAATATCCCTGAAGCTCATTGGCCAGCCAGCCTAGCCTGACTGGTGAACTTCAGGTTCAATGAGAGATGTTGTCTCAAAAGAAAAAGAAAAAAAAAGTAAATGTTGAAAGTGATTGAGCAAAGACATCCAAAGTTGATCTGTGACCTGTGGTCTCCACAAGCACACACCACATTAACAAATACAAGCACACACACACACACATATACCATATTAACAAATACACACACACACACACACACACACACACACACCCCACACATTAACAAATATACATACATATATATCACATTAACAAATACACACACACACACCACATTAACATATATATACACACACACAAATACACCACATTAACAAATACATACACACCACATTAACAAATACAGACACACCACACTAACAAATACAGACACACTATATTAACAAATATACACTCTCACACACCACATTAACAAATATACACACACACCACATTAACAAATATACACTCACACATACCACATTAACAAATACAGACACACACATTAACAAATACACACACACACCACATTAACAAATACACATACACACCACATTAACAAATACACATACATACCACATTAACAAATACACACCCACACACACATTAACAAATATATATACACATGGCATAATACACATACCACACACACACATACACACATACCACATTAACAAATATATACACACACATATAGCATAATATATATATATACCACATACACACCACATTAACAAATATATATACACACATGGCATATATATTTGTGGATATACATACATAATATACATACCACACACACATTAACAAATATATATACACACATATAGCATAATACACATACCACTCACACACAAACATACACACACCACATTAACACACATATATACACATAGCACAATACACATACCACACACACAAAAACAAAATCCTAAAAATGAATTTCATGCGGTGTTTAGTAGCAGTCTGTTTTGGATGACTGCACCTCTGTTGAACTATATTCCAGTAGCCCCTGTCACATTACCAATCCTTCCTCTGACTTCTGCCACTCTTAACACGATTCACAGAAACATATGTAGGCGTTAAAGGGCCAACGTGAACAGGATTCTATCTGTTCCTACCCAAAACTCTTTCCGGGTAGGAAACTGTTTATTTTTGGTGACCATGGGCAACCAATGGAGCCCGATGTGGGTTTACTTTTAAAAGTTACATCTAGTTAAAAACAAGAGCCACTCCGGGAACCTGGTGTTACTGTTCTTTTTCCACTCACCTCAGTCCTCATCTTTTCCAGTCTCATGAGGAATGGCCAAAGACTACAAGGATTATAATGGTCCGCTTTGCTTTTGAAACATGTCATTACATTCTTTCTTTGAACTGGGCAATGGTGGTGCATGGAATGGCTTTAAGCCCAGCACCTGGGGGCAGAGGCAGGTGGGTCTCTGAGTCCAAAGCCAGCCTGGTCTACAGAGTTGAGTTCCAGGACAGCCAGGGCTACACAGAGAAACCCTGTCTCGAAAAACCACCCCCTAGAAAGAAAAAAAAAATCCCTTCTTTGTTGATACAGGCATCATCTTAGAGTGAGATTCAAGAACTTATAACAGAGACAGAAAAATGCAACGGATCTCTTTGCCTGCTACCAAGGAACCTCTTTCAGGAAAGACATCACAGATCTGACTTATATACCATTTTTAATAACAGAAATGAACTTTCAAAATAAACAAGCATGTAAAAAAAGTTCAGAAGGTCAAGGAGACAGAGACTAGGCTGAAAACTATAACAGCTCAGGTACCTCAAGGGTTCCCCAGTAGACCAAGGGATTTAGATGGGCGCCTGGGAACCATTAAAGAAAAAGCACATTGTGGCCCACAGTGCCATCATGGTACTGTGTGAGTGATGTAGGTTGTTTCCTGCATGAGGATGCCAGGCCAGCAGTGCTCAAGACAGGGAAAGTCCAGCTTGCCTACTTGCTATTCACATCAAGTGCCAGGCCAGGTACCTTGGCTGAGGATGTATCCACACGCAGGAAGGGCAGTCTTTTTGACTACACCAAGGCTTCAAGGGATAGGCCACAGAGCGGCATCTGCCAGGGCAGATCACCATTCTCTCTTCACCAAAGAACACTCTGTTCAAGAGAGTAGAAGGCCACTGGCCCCAGAGAGAGGTGAGTGCTAGATACATTCAATAAAGGAAAAAGGAGAACCGGAATCCTCTGGTGCCAACAGGAAACTGTCGGTCCAGAGGTGAGAGGGAGGTGGGGGGAACCCAGCCTCATGGATATGCAAGGCACCCTGGGGATACAGATCACTAGGCAATCCTGGGCTGTGGGGAAAAGACAGCTGGGATGTTGGGACCCAGGGTCCATCGTGGAAAGAAGAGATTTAAGTTGGACCACCGGGCTACTGGAGGTGAGAAGCACAGGGTGAGTAACCTTGCAATCCCAAATCCTTCCTCCTGTGAACGTGGTACTTAGAGAAGGACTCTCCTAGTACCACACAACGCTTCAAGTGCTCGGTGGCCATTCCGTTCTTGCCCTTCTGCTGGCCAAGAATGACAGTGGCCATTATGAGGGTGACAATGACTGTCAGGGTTAGATAAATACGAAGGCTAATAAGGAGGGCCTGCAGAGGGGTGTAAGTACACTGACCATAAGGGGGAGACGGGACTCTGGGAAAACGACAAAGCTGCCCTTAGGAGGCTGCAGCTCTCGGAAACACCACACACAGACACACAGACAGACAGACAGACAGACACACACACACAGATACACACACACACACACAGACACACACACACAGATACACACACACACACAAACACACACACACAGATACACACACACACACAGACACACACACAGACACACACACACAGACACACACACAGATACACACACACAGACACACACACAGACACACACACACAGACACACACACACACACACACACAAACACACACACAGATACACACACAGACACACACAGACACACACACAGATACACACACACACAGACAGACAGACACACAGCATGCAAGGTGCCAACGACCTTTCCTTAGTACTTTTGGGTAGCTACACTTTATACCTATTCTTAGATCCAAAGCATCTAATTGTAACAAACTGAATTGTGGGTAAAGACGACTTCTAAGAAAGCCTCTGCCTATTAGAGGAAGAATGCCATCTGGCCATCCCAAGGGAGGCAATGGGAGTTAAAAATGGCAGACCAAGGCTTGTCAGGGCAGATGGAGGCTGCCCTTTGCTGCTGCCCCACTCAGCCCCGCCCCCTCCCCCCACCAGCTGCTGATTTTCAGCTTTCGCCTCCTTGTCTGCTGATCCACCTTGACTCCTGGCCGGCTCCACCTGAGCCCTGCTGGGAATTCTCCTTCAGGAGCACAAGGAGAAGGTCTCAAGGCTGGGGTGGAGGGAATGCCGAGAGAAAGAGGCATCTCTCCTCCTCTCCAACAGCTGCCAGCACCAGAAAGAAGGAAGGAGACGTGAGAAGCAATTCCCTGGCTGCCTGGCTCGACCACGGACACCTCTGCTCCTTCCTTCAATAATGTGAAGTTTCAGGGTTTGACTGGCATGCCTATGTGGCCCCCCGTTTCTTCTTTTCACCCCTTAGTATTTCTGCTCTTTCATTAGATGTTGGAGTTGTGGTGAGTATAGTCCCAGCTGGCAAGCTTCATACTCAAGTCCGAAGTGTTATTTATTGTCCTAGAAGTTGTAGGCTTCAGTCTTGGACATAAGTACAATATTATCTACCTTGCATTTTAGCCTTTACAGAAAGGGGGTTATTAGTCATGTTCTCGGGTCTGGCTAGCTATTGAACCTGCAGTTTTATTCTTTGCCATCATAATCCAGAAATGATGTCCACTTTGCACTCGACATTTCTCACTTCAACTCATATTTTACCACAGACTGGCATTCAAGCATTTTTCTGCCTACTTATCAAGTTTGCCAATACTTACCTTCTCTTCAAATTGGCAAAATCTCCCACTGTTTGACTGAGAGAAATGTCTTGTTAGAGACTTGCAGTTAGAAATTTAAAGTAACACACACAACGTTCTAGGAAATTATCAGACGGTAAGGTTGTATTATTATTATTATTAATTTAATCTTGTATTTCCTCTTGGTATATGTGAATGTTGATATATGCACATATGTATGTTAAAAAAGTTAAGATTTGGTCAAACTATATTTTCCCATTCAAGTACAAAAAAATTGTTCTCAAGGCTGCAGAAAGTGTACTGTGGTGATATTTTCTTTGTGCACCCCAATAAAGCTTATCTGAGGATCAGAGGAAAAAGCCAGCCACTATATTGAACACAGAAGTCAGGCAATGGTAGCACACACCTTTAATCCTAGCATTCGGGAAGCAGAGAGCCATGTGGAACTCTGTGAGTTCAAGGCCACATTGGGAACACAGCCAGGCATGGTGGCACACGCCTTAAATCTTAGCACTAACCATAGAAGTCTGGAGGTCTGTACAGACAGACAGGAAGTGATGTAGCTGGGCAGAGAGAGGAAATGAGATGGCAGAACAGAAAGGCGTGGGTATACAGGAAGCAGGTCTCTTTGGAGGCTGAGGAGCTGGCGAGGTAAGGTTGGCTGTGGCTTGTCCTATTCCTCCGATCTCTCGGTTTTCACCCCAATATCGGCTCCGGGTTTTTTAATTAATGAGACCATTTAGCAATTTGTCTTACAGTGTACAGTTGTTAACCAAGTTGTAAATGAAGACTTGAAGGTCCTTAAAAACAGTTCTTAGGGGACTGGTGAGGCAGCTGAGGGAAGGGCACTTGCCACCGAGTGTGACAACTGATTCCACAGAAGCTGTCCTGGGACCTCCACCATGTACAGTGGCATGTGACACACCCCCAAAAATGCAAAAAGGATTCTTAATAACTGAAAGTTCTTAAGGGCTGCATATACAGCTTAGTGGTAGAGGTATTGCCTAACACACACAAGGGCGTGGATTCAACCCCAGCACTTCCAGAAAAGAAAAACATTATAATTATAATATAAAGTAGTAACAAAGCTAATTTTGTGTAGGGACACTTAGGAGACTTTTTTAAGGTCTCTATCCCCCACCTAATTCAGAAATTAGGCAAGAGAGTAGGGTGGTGCGTACTCTCAGTAAAGATGATATCAAATTTCAAATTAATATCATAAGTGAAATTTCAAGGCTCAATGACTGAGCCCTCTAAGTGACTGAGTTGTAGATAATTTTCACTATCATGTTTGCGTTCATATTTATTTCCAAAATGTTTTATAAGAACAGGTATGGTGGTGCATGCCCATAACCCCAACACTGAGGAGGCTCAGGCAGGATGAATTGGAGTCCAGTCTGGTCTACACAGAAAGAGCTTGCTTCAAAGGGAGAGAGAGAGAGAGAGAGAGAGAGAGAGAGAGAGAGAGAGAGAGAGAGAGAGAGGAGGTTTATATTGGCACATCATTACTTTTACAATTTTAGAAAAATAAAAATTATATCAAAATATTTAACTTAGTTAATTTTTTTCTAGATATTTTAGAACTATCCTTTCCCACACGAATGGCTTATTAAACAGACAAACTGATAAATTAAACAGATTATTTTTACCTAGTCATTAAGAAGGTTCCTTAACAACTTCTATTTGTAAACATTTTAACAGTTTGCTCATATTGTTGTAATCTTTCATCTTCAAAAGCCTTAAGTAAGTCATTTAATTTTTAAAAACTGTAGCTTAAAGAAAACAAGTAAAAAAATCACTTAATTCAATTTAAAAACTTATCAAGAAGTAAAATATCCTCGAATACCAGATGACATATCCCCAAATAGACCAATCTATATGTATTTTTTCATAAATAGATGTGAATTGCCATGTCTCCTTGTTTTTGCATAAAAATATATCATACACTAGGGCTCTGGGCAGCAGACATACACATCCTTCTGTCTGTCTACATCAGAACTTAATTAGTCAACCTTCCCATCACTGAAAAAAATTTCCAGTTTCTTGCTACTGCCAATATGGCATCAACGACTATCCCTATATTTACAATTATTATTTATTGAGACAGAATCTAACTATTTTTTCAGAGTGGTCTCCAACTCCTCAGCCTCCTGTTGCAGAATATTTGTTTAACTATGCAAAGATGTTGCATTTGTTAAATTATGTAAAGATGTGCTGCATTTGTTTAATTATGTAAAGATGTGCTGCTGTTTTACTTTGCCTGCCTAAGGCACCTGATAGGTCTAATAAAAAGCTGAATGACCAGTAGTGAGGGAAGAGGTACTGGCAGGAAGAGTAATTAGGAGGAAGAATTTAGCTTAGGGGAAAAAGAAAAAGAGACACCAGGGGCCAGACAGACAGACATGGGGAAGCAGGAAAGTAGGACATACAGAGTGAAAGAAAAGTAAAAACCCCAAAGCAAAATGTAGATGAATAACAACCGGCTAAATCAAGTTAAAAGAGCTAATGGCACTAGCCTAAGGTAAGGCCAAGCATTCATAATTAATAACAAGTCTCTGTTGGTGGCCCAATGCCAACTCCAGTCTCCAAGCAGCTAGGACTTCAGGTGTGCATGCCAGCATTCTGCTGTACATATGTTTTTTCCAAGTTACTACTTTTATAAATTTCTTAATGTATTCATTAAAGAGCATAGAAGTGTTAAATTCAATAAACACTACCCAGTTAGCCTCTTGAAAGGTTCATCAGTTCTACTTACAGTGTGTGAGTTTCCACATTTCCAGATTCTTAATGGCATTTATCACTGTCAATTTTTAAACTGCTTCTTATGAAATACTTGGAGAAAAAATGTCCCCAGAGAGTGCCCCCTTTCTCTCTCTCTTACATACTTAGTTCTTCTGTAAAGGTGTCCAAATTCATTGTCTGTTTGTCCATTAACCCCCTTTGTCTGGTTGTCCACTGGTATACACTCACTACTCCATGCTCCTGTATGTTCAAGTGCACATCATTGCTTCACCTGTCAGCCCTTGGTTTGAGGGCCCAGCATCATTTAGAGCCATAGCAGTTTTATTAGTTTTTTATCTTTTTACACCCTTGCATACAGGCATAAGAGATGTCTACCAGCCACATCATTCACCAGACTCAAGATTCCGAGGACCCTCAGAATGGCAAAGAGATGGTTCACTGAAAAGCACCACACACTGCTGCTTCAGCCATGAAGTTATTTTCATCCCTTAAATAATTTCATGTGTACATACAGCATCAAGAACCACAGCACACCTCAGCACACTGTGAGCAGCCTCAAAGAGACAGAACCATCTGCACTCACAAGAAATTAAAAGAATAAATACACACAAGACATTCACTAGTTCACATAAAAATACCTGGATTTTTTTTTTAAAAAAAAGAACTAAAATAAATGCATAAAAATTGGCAAGAGTTTGGTTTGAATGGTGCATTGTGGACCCTTTCTTCAAACTAATGTTATTTTAATTTCACTATTTAAAAACAATAATTAGCCAGGCGGTGGTGGCACACGCCTTTAATTCCAGCACTCGGGAGGCAGAGCCAGGAGGATCTCTGTGAGTTTGAGGCCAGCCTGGTCTACAGAGTGAGTTTCAGGACAGGCTCCAAAACTACACAGGAAAACACTGTCTCAAAAAACCAAAAAAAAATTTTTTTTAAACAGCAATATTTGTTCAACTTTGAGTAAACTAAAAACCACTTAGGTATATAGGGTTTTTTTTTTTTTAAGGTTTATTTATTTTTTATTATGTATCCAGAATGTATGACTGCAGGCCAGAAGAGGGCACCAGATCTCATTATAGGTGGTTATGAGCCACCATGTGGTTGCTGGGAATTGAACTCAGGACCTTTGAAGGAGCAGTCAGTGCTCATAACCTCTGAGCCATCTCTCCAGTCCAGGTATATAGTTTTAAAAGGCTAATTTTATGGTACGTGTGTGTGTGTGTGTGTGTGTGTGTGTGTGTGTGTGTGTGTGTGTGTATGTGTCATGTCTCAACAAAGCTATCTTCTCTCCCTTTCTTCCTTCTTTCATTTTGAAAAAATTCTTTCCACCATTTTGTTTTGTTTTAAGAGACAAAGTCTCATTATATTGCCCAGGAGGACCCCAAATTCCCAGGCTCAAGTGATCCTCATGCCTCAGCTTCCCAAACAGCTTGGGTCACAGGTAATTTGCTTGACTCGTGAAGGTTTTTCTTTTTAAAGTAAAATTTAATAATTAGACCACTACTTCGAATACATATGCTATATATAGGAGACTCCCTACCCTTCTGGTTAGTGTTTTTGAGAATTAAAATCATTTCAAAATATGAAATCTTCTTACAATATATTGCACTCACCATTAATTTTTCCTTGATCTTATGTAAGAAACTCTGGGAGTTAGTAAACTATACAAAAGCTGTGACATGGTAAGATTATTCCTACCCCTTCTTTTGGGCAGCAATGGTCAATGAACACACAGTTAAAATGACTTTGTGCCATTGAAGTGAGATGTCAGGACATTTGGAAACGGCTGGGTGACTTTTATACTGGGACAACTTACATACATATCCTTGCGTAGACAGAGTCAAGCTCCCAGTGTGCCCATCAGAAGTGACTGTAATGTGGGACAGAGTGCCATGTGGGGCAGAAAATAATGAAACAGACACCTATTCCATCCTGGCTACTGTCTCTCAGATGCTGGACTCTCGGCTGACGATTAATGGTTTCATTGTGTTGAATTATTTTTATGTAAAAAAAAAGTAAGTTGTGAGTTAATTAAAGAGCCACAGAGAATAAATTAACTCCATTTATCACCAGCATAATACGGACAATGGCTCTCTGAGGCTGACTCTTCCATTAGAACTCCCTGTTTGAGAAGCTGGGCATGCAGCTGAGTTGAGAGAGTGCTTGTTTAGCTGCATGAAGTCCTGGGTTGGACGTTCAGCACCACATAAAATCGGGTGTGGTGGTACATGCCTGTAAACCCAGCCCTCCTAGGTGATTTCAGGAGGATCAGAAGTTCAAGGTCCTCCTCAGCGATATAAACATTTTATCTGATGCTAAGCCACAAATAAACAAGAGCCCGTGCAACAGAACTATAATTTAGGAGATCACAAAAGGATCACGTGACCTCCAAGATAAAAGTGACATCACTGTACTGTAACCCATTGGTGTGGGGGGGAGACTTCTGAATGTGTTAAGTTTCTACACTTTAAAAGCAAATAGAAATAAGATCCATTTTTATTAACAAATAATACATGGGAACAAAAGAAGAAGTCTTATGATATGGTGGTCTGATGGATGGAGAGACACATGATTCCAGGTTGGGGTCTAAAAAGAAGTTTAAATTCACTTTCAGAGGTATGACCTCTGTGTAGAAGGCCATGGAAGAAAACAATTTCTGTTGCCATTTTGTTTGTTTTGGGGCGGGGTGGCTGTACTCCAAATGCTACTCTGTTTCAAAGGAGGTGAGACAGAGTCCACCCACACAGACGCCCAGTAACTCATAAGATAAAGTCTGGGCATCCACCTGACAGATGAAAAGCACAGAGATACTTGAGCTGAAAGCTAAGCAACCGTAACCGCCTGTCCTAGGTCCTTAATCCTGAGCCACCAACACAGGCACTGCTGAGAAGGGCCGCTGTGAAGGGCCCACTCTGGTCTCCTAAGACAGAATTCTGTCCTCAGCCTTTGTCCTTCAGCTTCAAGGGAACAAACCTTTTACAGTCATTTGGTTTTGAAAACAAATCATCATGGAGGGAGGGACGGATTTTCTTTTTCCACTCTGTGGACACTAAGAGCACAGGGCCATGTTTATAAGAAAAAAATAGTATTTATGACATATAGTACTTAGAACTTAGTAATAATAATAACAATACCCTCACAAATAAAGAGTTTTCTTCCTCCACTTCCCCACAGGTACTACGCAGTGTGAGGCAGACCTGCTATTTCCCACTTTATTTCCTCCTAGTTCCAGACGCTATCGCTTCCCCATCCGAGGAACAGGTGGGCGGAAGCATCTATGGGAGGGCGGAACCAGATCACCCCCAATCTGGCACTTCTCTAGCTACCCTCCAGAACCACGTTCTGTCTAACATCAAAGCCCTCTCCCTCTTTGTTTCTGAAGTTCACGGGTGTGGGCTGAACAGTTTCTTGTGTCTAAAAGGAACCCCAGCATAAGCTTTAGAGCAACATCTTAGTTTTTATCTTAGATGAGGCCTCACTCACTCTCTTTCCTAGGCTGGCCTCAAGCTTCAAGGGAGCCTCTGACCTCAGCCTCCTGAGTAGCTCAGAGGATAACGGTGTTATACAGATACTTTAACCCCCAAATGAGACCTGGGTTCTTAGGGGTTTACATGAGAGCTGCCTGGGGAAGCCCACTCTTTTATGCCCCCAGATAGCACACACTTCGAGCCTGGTAGATCACGCAGCCTGGCAGAGCTTGTGATTTCTGATGAGAGAAGATAAGAAACGTGTAGGAGAGTCACATGACCAAGAAAAACAAAATCCATTTAAAAAATCATCCTACGCAAGAAGGAAATGAGGTGAATTAACAAGCGTTGTCCCCTCTCAAGGGACCGGGTAAATTTCATGATCTAAGCCACAGAAAACTACGGTGAGGCATGACTTTCCCAAACACACGGTGAAGTTACCCCTGCGGGTGGTGTGTATCCCCAGGTGGGGATGAGAGGTCGGGGAGGAAGGAACACCCAGTCTCAGCATAATGCAGACTGACTCTCCTGGCTGTCCTCATCCCAATTCTGATTTCCATCGCCCTGAACGGAAGTGTGTGTGGCATCTAGGTAAGCCACTTCTTACGTTTCTGAAAAGACAAACCGAGCTGTAGAAAGTGAAGGCGAGGCAAAGGGGCACCACCTTGGAGAACCAAGCAGCAGGAATGCCCTGTTGATCTCATCTCCTTTCCATCCCAAGAAAGGCGGGGTCAGTTCACTCACTGCCCCGGTGAGGATTATCACAGGGAAAAATACGAAGAATTGAAATCAGAGTTTACAGCCAAACTGCTCGAAGTGCATCTAATGAAAACAGATATAGGGCCTGTTCATTGCAAACTATTGGGGTAATTTCAATTTATCTTGTATTGATGCGTGATGAGGCTAACTAAACGTTATCCTTAGCTGTATGAAAACGTTCACCTGGCATGGTAGTGCATGCTCATGATCCCACCACTGGGGAGATTGAAGCAGGCAGACGGCAAGTTGTAGTCTGGGTTACACGGTAACACTCTGTCTTAAAAACAAAGACACAACCAAACCACAGCATGTTGAGTGGGCATGTTAGATTATACCTTAAGTAGAATACTTCCTGTCTCAGAGCTAATACTGTTGAGCTTAGATACAGTAAAAGGATGTCCCGAGGAGAAACTGAAATACCCAGCCTTCTTGGTGACCCTTCTGCCATGGCACAGAAAAACACGTTTCTCCTCTTTCCTATTTCAACTATCATTTATTATTAGGCTTGTGAGTCTGGCTCTCGTAATTGTGTAGACTTTCTAATTTCATTGCCTCTTGTACCTGTGGGATGGAAAATGAGATAATCCAGCACGATGGGATTAAATGCAAGGAGAGTCACTAAGTGCCAAGTGAACACCTCAGAGGTCTGCCAGGGGTTCAGCGCAGACGGTGACTGGCATCTACTGAGCTGCCCGACACAGCTTTGTTTACGTCTGGGTGCTCTACCCGAAGACCAGAGAGGTTCTTACACGGGTGATCCAGAAGTAAATCCAGGTATTTTTGTACACAGAGAACAACAGAGGAAAAGACGGTGACTGTCTCTTTAATCGGCAACTCACAGCAGCCCACTTTGTACCGTACCTGAGACTTGAACGCTCAGAGCCTCGCTGTGGACAGTCTTTGTTAGTTTAATTTCCTCCGAGGCCATGGCTTTTAAATGTTACTGAAATAAAAGAGTACAGCATGCAAACGTGTGAGCACAATGCTTACGGACATGAGGAGTGGGCTGCCCCCCACTCACAGCATCGATCGGTTCTGCCCGTGAGGGATGCCGCTCAGGGACGCCTGGTCAGTACCTTTCAGCACACTGAAGCATATAAACGCAACAGAATGGGAGGGGAGGAAACAAAGTAACACCATGATCAAACACAGACGCTCTTATGGCTTGCCACAGTGAACACAATGAACATACCCAGTGAATTATAGCCCCTGTCACATTGCTGACCCCTGTCCCAAGGAAGAAATTTACTGTGTTCCTTAGACCGGAAAAGGACAGGCAGAATTTATGCAGGGACACTTTCCTTTTTATTAGCAGCTGAGTCAATGTTTATGCTGAGTCAAACCACTTAACTCCTAAAACCAGGAGTGAGAAAACTGTATCTCGTCCACTGTCCAAGCGTCTAGCATTTCAACTATTCCGTTTCAAAATGCAGGAAAATGATGTAGCTAGGAGTCATTACACCAAGCAAAGTAAGCCTGGCTCAGGTATAATACTGCATGGTTTCTCTTACTGCAGAATCTAGATGTGAAATCACATATGTATATGTAGTGTGTGCATGGATGCATGGGCATGTAATAGAAAAGCAGAAGCAGGGCCTGAATGGGGAAAGAAGGAGCCAGTGGGAAGGAGGCAGGCGTGTGGGGGATGGGAACGTGGAATGATACATATGCATGAAGATGCCACGGGGAAATCCATTACTTTGTATGCTGACCTGAAAACTTAATCTAAAATAAAGAGCATTAGAAAGATCTCCAATATCCAAACATGCGCCTTTTGGTTCTTTTTTCCTTCTTTTCGTTCTTACAGTATTTCTTGGGGAAGTGAATAGGTTTATAAAATAGGATAACATGTAATAGCATTTTCAATTTTTCCTACATTATTTTCCCCAGTTACTCAAAAATTCTTTGCAGATAATCACTTTTATGGATATTGTTTATTAAGGAAAAATTTCCTGACAAATATAATTTTTGAAACCTTTAAATCTCTGAAGTCAAAACTGTGGTTTGACTGTACCTTAGTTACTTCTCTTCTTGTTATGACAAAATCTGACTGAAGCAACATAAGGGGAAAAAGATTTATCTGGGCCCAGACGTTAAAGGAATCTGGTCCATCATTGTCAGGGATGACAGGACAGTCTGGAGTAGCTTGCTCTGAGGTGGCCAGAGCTGGCCATGAGGCGTCACCTCTCTGCGGATTGGGAAGCAAGAACCTGACTTCCTCCTCTTCCCCATTTTATCTGCCTGGGCCTCCAGCTCAGGAGATGCTATCATCCACATTCAGGGTGGGTTTCCCTCCTCAGTTAATTCTCTCTGGAAATGGCCTTACACACACACACACACACACACACACACACACACACACACACACACAGTCTCTTCTATGTGGTTCTAGACCAGTCAAGTTGATAACGAAGGTTAGCCTCACCATAGAGTATATCCCCAAAGGGTCATGTTTTGGAAGCTTGATCTTCAATGTGGCGGTGTTGACAGATGACCAGACCTCAGAGAGACAGAACCCGGTGGGAAGTGATTAGGTCACTGGGCACTGCTTTGGGGAGTGAGTTGTAAAATAAGAACAAGCCCTGCCTCCCCTTTGCTCTCTGGCTCTCCTTCTCATCACGTGATCGCTCCCTCTCATACATGTTCCAGCCACGATTTTATCCATCATGACTTGGCACAGCCAGGGAGCCAGCACCTAGCCCCTGAATTTCCAAAAGTGTGACCTAAATAAGCGTCTTGTGTTTACAAAGTACATGGATCGTCTCAGCATCACAAGGCCATATTGTAAAGAATCGCTCTTATACCTTGCCTTTTTTCGTTACTGGCCTCAATTTTGGAGTACGCTTTTCTTTTCACTACTGTAAATTTTGACCTGTTAACCCTTGAGATGCCCGCAGCTGTGATGAGCTGTTTCCTATCATAGCTTTCTATGAAACAGTTGTGAATCTCTTCCCTTCAGATTTACAGCCACGCCTGGGCTCTTTCTCATCTGTCTTCAGTCTCCTGTGTTCCCTAGCGGATGTATTAAGCATGCTGTATGTATGCATGACCCTTCTACTTGAACATCAAAGTGTGAAATGGTTTCTTTAAGCTCAAAATGCTTTTTCCTTGACTTGTCTCAGATCTTATTTCTTTTAAGAGATTTGTAAAACACACACACACACACATATGCACGCGTGCGCGTGCGCAACAGAAAATATTCAACCAAAGACATTTGCAATACTTTTGATCAACATTACACCAAGAAAGTTTCTTCCAGAGCTGGAGAGATGGCTCAGTGGTTAAGAGCACTGGCTGCTCTCCCAGCAGACCCTAATCCAACTCCCAGCATCCACAGGGTAGCTCACAGACATCTGGAATGCTAGTCCCAGGAAATCCCACGACCTCTTCCGGCCTTCTCTGGCACTGCACTCATGTGGGGCACAGACATACATGCAAGCAAAACACCACACACATAAAATAAAAGTAAAAGGGGGTTTAAAAAGAAGTCTCATTGGGTGGTGGTGGCACATGCCTTTAATCCCAGCACTTGGGATTAAAGCAGAGACAGGTGGTCTCTGTGAGTTTAAAGTCAACCTGATCTATAAAGTGAGTTCCAGGACAGCCAGAGCTGTTACACAGAGAAACCCTGTCTCTGGACATACAAGGAGAGATCCATAATTATGTCCAGGAATGATTCCCATAACTTAATATCTAAATCTCAATACATGTGTGTTCTCCTTTACCTATACTGTACATTTTTGGGGAATTTTTTAAACATTGTAGTGAATTTATATTGTAAATGAACATTTACATTTATATTATATGTACATGCATTACCTTGTAAATGAACAATGTGAGTGAAGAAAGTCTCGAGATGCATCCACGGAAACCCTCTGCATTCTACCTCACACTTCTCTTCCTCAGTATTTCCTCCCTTAGACACCCTTCCTCTGAGCAGTTACCTTCAGACAAATCCACGCTGTGATATGCAGAGAGGGTGACTCTGTACTGCCCTTACTGGGTGCTGAGCAAACATTGTGGCAGTATGTCCAACTGCATGCTAAGGGGGAGTCCCCAAGAGTAATCTCACCCTGTCCCCTCCCTGACAGAACTCAGTCTTGTGCTACAAGGAGGGTGGGGAGGAAGGGTGACTAATATTATTCCCACTCCCATTTAACACCATGCAAGAATGTCCCGGGAAGACCCAGATGTTTGGAGACTTGGCCCTCAGTTGATGGTACTGTTGGTATAGGCTTAGGAGGTGTGGCCTTGCTGGAGGAAGTACGTTACTGGATGTGGCCTCAGGATTTTAGGGCCGCATGCTATTCCTGGTGTGTTCTTTCTGCTTCCTGCTTGTAGCTTAATATGCGAGCGCTCAGCTTGCTGCTGCAGTCACCACGCCTGCCTGATGCTATGCTTTCCCGCCACGATGGTGATGGACATCCTCTCCCTCTGGACCTGGAAGCCCAAATAAACCTTCCCTTCTATAAGTTGAATTGATCATGGTGTTTTATTTTAGCAGTAGAAGTCTTTTCCTTCTCCTCGTATGGAATCAGACCTTTCCTTGGGTTATTGAGTTTACTCTTCATAGAGCCAAGTCTACATTTCCCCTCCTAAACCTTGTCATACAAAAATTTCAGGACATATTGGCTAGACTTCCATTCTCTTTACCAATTTTTTTCCCATCTCTCATTTCATTTCCCCACTTCTTGCTTGCCTTCCCACGAGTCTTCATACGGTCAATTTCTTCATTTACTATCTTTAAAAAGTTATTTATTGCATGTGTGTGCACATACTTTGCGCATGCCATAGGGTGTGTGTGTATGTCAGTGAGCAACTCGTGTAAATACGTTCTCTCCGTCAACCATGTGAGTTCTGGTGACTGAACTCAAGTATTCGGGCTTGGCATCCAGGGCCTCTCCCTCCTTCCTCAGCTGTCTTGCAGGCCAACTATCTCCCCATTTAACATCTGTATCACACTCTGCTTCGTGACTACAGTACTGGATAGATGCTGCTGGAACCTTCTGGGAAGTGGCCAGAGTTAGAATTCCCAGGAGGTATACTTTTTTGATGAAAATAAATATAAGCCTACTACAAAATGATATTTTGTTTTTATTTCAGCATACAGTAGGCTCCTATTTATGTAGTTTAGAAGTCTTGAAAACCTTTGATAAAAGAGACCTTCAGTGATCTTTATTTTAGAGATTTAAAAACTATTTTTTTATGTACATGTGTGTGCATGTAGTGCCCATGGAGGCCAGAAGAGGGAGTCAGATCCCCTAGAACTGGAGTTAACAGATGATTGTGAGTTGATTGATATGGGTGCTTGGAACAGAAGCTGGATGCTATCTGCAAGATCAGCCAGCACTCTTAACCACCGAGACGTCTCTCTAGTCCCTTTTAGGGCTCTTTATTGCCACCGTCGTCACCGTTACTAGACAAAGCTTCCACGGTTTATCCCCTGTTGCGCAGCACAGATGTGGATCTGTTTTGTTCCCCAACTGAGGGCGCCTTTCCCCAGAGGAATGCCTTCATAAAGGGTGTCTGTGGCGCTCCCTTAAGAAATTCCCCTATGGGCTGGCCATGGTGCTGAACAACACCTGTCCCTAGAACCTGTGACTACTATTACACACTGTGAGGGATGCTGAGACCGGAAGATTAACCAGTAAGATCACAAGGTCTTTTAATGAGGGAGCCAAGGGTGTGAGAATCACAGAAGGAGGTGTAATGAGGGCTATACAGGTCCGCAGTGGGAGAAGCCTTAGTGGAAGATGTAACATTGCTGGCTTTGAAGAGAGAGGAAGCTGCCCCAAGCCAAGGCAGGCAGGCAGCCCCTACAAGCTAGACAAGAGCAGGCGATTCTCTCCGGCAGCATCCAGAAGGATCAGGCTTCTAATTAGACATTATAACATTAATGGTTAGACATGGCTGTGGAGAGCTACTGTGTATTCTCAGCTACAAGCGGTCCTGCTGACTCCTGGCTTTAGAGCTACAGTGTATTCTCAGCTACGATGTTTGTAACACTGTGTTACAATAAGAAACTAATGTATGTTCCCAGCAAAATTACTGACCTTTCTGTGGATAAGTCCTTTCAGGAGCCTCTGATTTACAAGATCTCCAGAATATCTGTAATTTGTGAAAGTGTTAAAATAAAGGATCCCTGCTGCCTTCTGTTTACATCAGAATTCCCCAAAGGCATTTCTCAAAAGAAAAAAAAAAAAAAAAACCAATTCGAAGCTTTCTTCAGAGTTACTCTAGCCATGGGTACATACTCCCTGACAGAAGCAAGGAGGGCGTGGGGCAGTGGGACAGTCTCGTGGGCGAGGACCAAGAGGAGGGGGACGATGCCAACTCTAAATGTCCTTCCTCCTCCCCTTTTATTTCATCCAGGTACCCAGCTCACAGCATGCCGCCCCCAAATTCACAGTGTCTTCATAGTCAGCTAAAACAGTCTCTAAAAACAGCCTCACAGATACCAAAAGAGGCGCGCTCAGTCTGGGGGGGGGACACCCTAAATCCAGTCATGCCGACATGAAGATTAACCATCGCAGCCGTGGAACCTACTACAGGGAAACTACGGGTTAAGCAGTTCCACTATCTGTGATGGTGTTGGGCGATGCAGACTTCTCGCATATGTTTACCTATATTTAAAATCCCATCCACTGAAGTCATTCACTTATTTCTGAGTATCCAGCAGGGCTCAGTACTGTGATGGATACTGGGAACAGGATGTAACAAAGACCTCAAGGAAAATGCCACAGGTTCAAGAGAGGATTTTTTTTTCTTTTTTTGTTTTTCAAAACAGGGTTTTTTCTGTGTAGCTTTGGAGTTTGTCCTGGAAACTCACAGAGATCCGCCTGCCTCTGCCTTCCTAGTACTGAGATTAAAGGCGTGGGTACCCAATGCCTGATGAGAGGACTTTTTTTTTTTAACCGACAGTCACAAGCCAGGTAGAACTGAAACTCTGTTTATTTATTTATTTATTTATTATTTATTTATTTATTTATTTCTCTATCTATCTATTTATTTATTTATTGTTTTTTTTCGAGACAGGGTTTCTCTGTGTAGCTTTGAGCCTTTCCTGGAACTTACTTGGGAGCCCAGGCTGGCCTTGAACTCACAGAGATCCGTCTGGCTCTGCCTCCCGAGTGCTGGGATTAAAGGCGTGTGCCACCACCGCCCGGCTTTGAAGCTCTGTTTATGACAGGGTGCAGACAGACGTTCACATGAACTACCATGGGAGTCTACAGGAAAGAATCACTTCCGGGAGGGGAGAGGCCAGAGGACCCATCATTTGTAAACATGTTTTAGGACAGCTGAGCTGTTGAGCAAAAGGGACAGAGGGGATGGAGGCCAGGTGGGCAGCCGTCTGTAGGACAGGCACATCCAAGTCACTGCAGCCGCGTTCCCAGGTGGGGCAGTGTGTAGGGTCCTGGTAAAACCGGTCCTTATTCGTCAGATGATCAGAACTATGAACTGGGGCAGAGTGCTGACATTTACAATAAAAACCCGAATTACACATCAAAAAAAAAAAAAAGCACGTGTCATCAAATCCTGAATGTGAAACCTCCGTTCTGTCTCCATGTTCCTCTGGGGCTGTTGTTCAGCATGGCAAGGACCTGGTGAGGCTTGTGCCCAGCACTTTCGGGGCTTTTGTCTTTCTGGAGAAGCAAGGCCTCGTTCATTGTTCCCCGGACCTCTGAACTTCAGAATTAAAGTCACTTATTTCAAAGAACTTAACACCAGTTCTGAGGCTGTGCATATAAATGAGGGTGTTGCTTTGATAGGAAATGGCAGGGGAGGCCCCTCTCCCTGCTGACTTTTCGCCTTTTTGTGTGCAGCGTCCATTTTGGTCTCCTTAGGAGCAAGACGCTATTGCTATTTGTCCTTTGTGAGCCTGGGGCGCAGAGCCCTGCCTTTTCCGTGGGAGGCATCTGGCACGTTAGCCCAAATGCTGAAAGGACCCCGGGATGGGAACGCTTGCCAGCTGGAACCAGTGTAGAAAAGAAACGAACTTTTACTTCTTCTAATAAAAGGAAAAGATTCAAAATGGGTGGCATTTTAGGGGTGGGGAACCCAGCGTATTTTTCTCCCCGGGTCTTAGGCTCCTGAACACTGTGCCCAGGCTTATGCCAATGCTGTGGGCCAGTCAAGCAGTTGGCGTCTCACGTTACCCTAGAGGAGCAAGGGAGGCCTGGAGTGTCGGGAGGTCCCCTCCCAAGAATGCTCATATGGTGTGGCCTCTGGTGATTGTGGGTCCCCCTTGTTTGTCTGGCAAACACCTTCTCCTCTTTCCAGAGGGCTCGGATGGCACCCCTGGGAGGCCCCTCTTCTCCCTGTGCTGGGCGTTGACTTTGCCTTTTATGCTCCAGGCGTTCTGTGCAAAACACTCTCAAATATCACTAGCCACACTTTATCCTGTTATCTGTTTACATATCGGAGTTCAATTCGGTGAAGTTCGGTTCACGTGGCAGTGCCCCCGGTATTTGCTAAAGCTACATTCAAGAGCTCCGAGGTAGGCGGGACCCTCGGCTTGCAAGCTGCCTCCTGCTGTAAGGGGCAGACAAGTACATGAATCCTTCCAGGCCTCCGCAGAGGCAGAACAAGAGGCAGCAGACAGATGGTTCAGGGGAGGGCGCGACACAAACCCCTAGACAGCAGGGTCTCATTTCACACCCTTAGCCCCGAGCTCCATGTCTGGTGCATACGCAGCCCCGTGCACGCTCAGGGAAGGAGGGAGAGAGGAGAGGAGCCACAGAACTACCCCCTTGCAAGCCCATCCCTGAACTTTGTGCTCAATCCAATCCCGGTGCTCTGCAGTGGGATTACGAGACCCTTGGAAGTAACTTTTTGGAGTTGGAAGCAGGTGATTCAGTCCTATCTCATGCACAATACAGGACATGACATTCACCTCTTGTGGAGAGAAGCCAGTGTGAGCCTGTATGTAACTGTGGTCCCAGGGCCCCTTGTTAACGACGCTAGCCTTCCAGGAGGCCTTAGGAGACAGATGTACAGGTGGCCTTCACTGACTCAGCCACCAACACCACTCAACCTAATTCTTTGGCTCTGCGGTCCTAGACCATGGCCTCTTTTGGCTGCCACAAAAGGATTTAATGAGAATTTCGGTCCCGCAGAATCCTGTTTGCCACACAGTTCCTCACTCCTCCACCTGTGCTACTGTCTTAGGTTACGCCAGGCAGATGGAGAGGGGACTCACATTTCAGGGCTTCACAGTCTGCATCCCAGATCCCTTCCCCAGCAGGGACTGTTGTCCGAAGGAGGTCCCCAGGAGATGACAGTGTAAGTATGCCTCAAATTTTCATCCAGGAGCTGGTATCATCTAACACCCTCGGGACAGACACGGCTTTGTCGCTTAGGCGAGCCATCTAATCTCCAGACCCTCAGCCAAAATATCAGTTACAGGCTCAGCTGCATGATGGGATATATCGGGGTTCAAACAGCGAGGACAACGGCGTGAGTCAGGGGTTGGGGGGCAGGTGGCTGAAGGGATCGGGCCATATGGCAGAGGTGAAGCAAGGTAACGCTGACTTCTCACGTCTCTGCAGATTAAGCAGTTTCATCCTCAAGTACAGTCTGTCTCATGAAGCAGCAGCAGGGATGCTTGCGGCCCTGAGGTGGTTTTCTTGGAGAATTCAATTAGAAACTACTGGTACTCTGACAGCATGTTAGCGTTCCTGAGTAAGGATGAGATTGTTGAAAAATGATTTGTAATTACAAGTTTTTTTTTTTACATGCCACAACAGGTCACATGCTGTACCACTCCGTTTATATGAAAACTCTAGAATAGTAAATACATAGAGATGCAGAGGAGGTGGATGGTTGCCAGGAGGCAGGGGGAGGGAGGGGGTGACTAATGGGCACAGAGTTTCATTGGAGGAAATGAAGATGTTTTGGAATGGGTCGGAGGTAATAAATTTGTGACTTGTGAATGCTCTAAATATATCGAATTTCTTCACTTTGAAATACTTTTAAATGGATTATTTACCATGGTGCTATGGTACTGGGGACTGGACCCAGAGCCTCACACACGCTAGGCAGGCATTCTGCCATTCCTACCCCCACGGCACCTGTTTTTTCCTTTCCTTTTTTTCTTTTTTTTTTTTTTTTTTTGAGACAGGGTCTCACTAAATCACCAAGGTTGGCCTTGAATTTGTGATTCTCCTGCCTCAACTTCCCAATTTGGCTGGTATGACAGACTCCTACCATTTCGTCCAGCTTAAAACGGTTAATCTTGGAAAGAAAAATAAATTGAACAGTTAATTTTATGTTATGTGAATCTGATCTGAATATCTAAAAGTGTACTAAAGTATTCATAGTTTCTCAACAATATGAAATTACCGGGAAATAAGGGTAAGCCTTTATTCCCATTGCAGAGATGGGACAATTGAGTCAGCATGGGACTTGCCAGAGCTTATAGTAGACAGTGGAAACAAATGGCTCCTGGTTTATTCAGCCACACACACTAGTGTGTGTGTGTGTGTGTGTGTGTGTGTGTGTGTGTGTGTGTGTGTGTGTGTGTAGGTCTGTGTGTATGTGTGTGTGTGTGTGTAGGTCTGTGTATATGTGTTTGGGTGTCTGTGTAGGTCTGTGCGTATGTGTGTGTATATCTGTAGGACTGTGTATATGTGTATGTGTGTGTTGAAAGTATGTCTGTCTGTCTATCTGTGTCTGTATGAGTATATAGCTGTCTCTGTGTGTAGGGTAGGGCAGAGGCCCAACGCATGTGTCTTCCTCTTCAGGTTCCGCCTTATTCTTTGAAAGGGGGACAGTCCCTGAACCTGGCACTCATCAGGAAGCCCCTGGGAACCCCTTGCCTCTGATCGCAGCTTGCAGCTCAGCTCTGGCATTACAGGTGACCCGGCAGACATTTTGTCCTCTGAGCCATTTCCCCAGCCCTGACTTGGATTCTTAATCATCAGGGACAGTCTCTGGAGCAGCGGTTATCTACCAGCAGTTCCCCAGTGACAACGACATCATCAAAGTCGCTGAAGGGCTGGCAGGGTAGCACAGTGTGCAGTGCTTGCCTGGGACGCACTAGGTCCTGGGTTCGAACCCCAGCACTGTCCCAGACTACAACACAACAATACAACCCTACCATGTCAGTCAAACAGGCCTGTGTTTACTCGACTCTGAACACCAGCCTGTCTGGCTGTAGGGAGCAGGGCTCTGTGGCGGTGATGACATCAGACCATGATGACAGGCCATTTTCATTCAACAGAAGATTTGGAAGACCTTGTAATTTCCACATGCTTTCAGGATCAGAGCAAATGCACGCTGTCAGAGAGCAGGAGGACCCCGGGGAGAAGGCAGTGTTTTTCTTTTCGACGCTGGTACTGGGAGAAACGTATGCGTCAGCACACACCTCCACAGCAGCCAGCACCGAGTGGAAGGCAAAACACCACGGCTTACGGGGATTAAAGCATGCGTGCTGAAGGGGAGGGAGGGGATCTGAAAGGAAACTGCTAGGCAGTCACCGGAAACAACAAACCTGGGGAAGGCAGGTGGGCTGCCAATCTTCCCTGCATCTTCTCTTTCTACACATACCACTTAGCCAAAGTCATGGGCAATCAGACCTCCTTGTGCTCCCCAATCATCCCCTTATAGCCTCCCTGTGCTCACCCGTCATCCCCTTACAGCCTCCCTGTGCTCCCCAATCATCCCCTTACAGCCTCCTGTGCTCACCCGTCATCCCCTTACAGCCTCCCTGTGCTCACCCGTCATCCCCTTACAGCCTCCTGTGCTCATCCGTCATCCCCTTACAGCCTCCCTGCCCTTATCATCTTGGTAATTCCTAATCTTTCTGGTTTGATCTCACGAGGTTTTCTTCCTCTCGTGGTTTTGTTTTTCTTCCCTGATTGAAAACAGCGTCAATCCTGTGCAACCTCGACTGAGATTCAGACACTCCTCTGATGTGACTACCTTCGGCCCGGACACCGTTCTTAACCATGTGTCCTCACAGGCACCAGAGTGCTCCGTTCCTTGTGGGTGCAGCTTTCCTTACAGTTACTGCTCTCAAGACCTTGCCTAACACATAACCCCTGGTGTGGCCTCTCACTCATAAATGTCTAAGACAAGCTTTATATCTAAGAGGCATTTACATACACTGAAAAACAGAATACATAAAATGCTGCAGAATCCCTTAGTTGCAGTGTATTAAGCCAAGTGACTCAGAGAGAGTGTGGTGTGTATGTATATGTGTAATTTTTTCCTATGTTACATGAGAAAAACATGTGTCCCTGTCATTAAATGTTCTACACACAACAGAAATGGTAGTGTTATTTTCCTGGGAGAAGTCCTAAAAAGGAGAAAAAGCATCTGCCCTCTGCGTATGTCACGCTATGAGGTGAAATGCAATGAGGTGAAATGGGGAGAGAGATCTGGGTGAGGAGGCTCTTCCCTTTAACAGCAATGAGGAGGGAGAGTCAACGTGAGATATCTCAGAGTTGAACAATACAGACCGACTGCAAGGTTGTGTTTGTGTAACTCCTGTTCCAGGCAGAGGAAGTCCCCGTCAGCTCTGACCTGTTAGCAAGGCACATGGATGGCAAGGTGGAATCCACACTGGCCTGGCTCTCTCAATCACTGACTCTGAGCTTTGTCGAGCATTTAAGTGTCCTGAGACCGAACCTCTGCATGCACAGTGGGGATGGGAATGTTCCACAGAAGGTGGCTGTGATGGATTGAACTGTGTCACCCTCGCCTAAAGATAAGCCGAGGGCTTGACTCCCCACCCCATACCTCAGAGCAGCCTTATTTGAAAACAGGGTTGCTGCTCAGGGAACCAGTTAGGAAGACTTTGCAGCTGAGAAGGGTGGGCCGTTAATGCCATGCCTGGTGTCCCTGTAAGGAAAGGGGAAAAGCCTTGGAAGACACGTACAACAGGGATGCTATGTGAAGACCTGCACAGAAACTGAAATGAGGCAGCTGCAAGCCGAGGACTACCAAAGATTGCCAAGAACACCACAGACAGGAAGGAAGAGAGAAGGAAGCCAGCCCCCCCACTGTGAATCTGGCAGGGAACAGGCCCTAACTAGAGGCTGGCTTGATAAGGCTACAGAACCATGAAAGGGTGAATTTCTGTTGTTTTTCAGCCACCTGGTATTGGTACTTTGTAACAGCAGTCCTAGAAAACTAGTATGGTTTGTTTATTTACTGTGTGTGTGTGTGTGTGTGTGTGTGTGTGTGTGTGTGTGTGTGTGTGTTTTAACTGTGAAGGAAACACCCTTAGAATAGGTCACATTGACGAGAAAACACAGCAACTCTTATTACTTGGCTGTTTGAACACGTGCCCCACAGTTCATGTGTAGAAGCTTAGTTTTTGAACGGAATAGTATTGGGAAGTGGGGACCTCCCTGTCTCCCTGGCGATGAGGGCTGTGACTTCGAGGATGGACAGATGTCACTGCAGTGTTGGCTTATCTCGAGTGGGCTTGAGTTTGGCCCTCTCTCGCTCCTTAGTCTTCTGCTGTTGTCCTTCTCCTTCTTCCGTGGCATGGCACAACACCAAGGCTCTCACCGGATGCCAGTGACATGTGCCTGGACTTTGCAGCCTCCGGATCCATGAGCCAAATAAGTGTGATCTTTTTTCTTCTCCTCCTCCTCCTCCTCCTCCTCCTTCTTCTTCCAGAGCTGAGGACTGAACCCAGGGCCTTGTGCTTGCTAGACTGAGCTAAATCCCCAACCCCGTGTGTTCTTTATAAATTACCCAGTCTCGGACATCCTTTCACAGAGGTGGAAATGGTACCTAAACCATGGGAGCATGTTTCTTTTCTTTGGACCTGACACTGTATCTCCACATTTACCTCCCATTACCTACCACCCATTCACCCTGGCTCAGCACACTGGCTCCTGGCTATGCCTGCAGCATGCAAGCTACGTTCTTTTCCTCCCGACCTTGGTATGGCTGCTTCCTCCGCCCGGAACATGCCCAGGGCAAACCCTGACTTCCAGACTTGCCTCAGTGAGAACTTCTCACAACGAGACACTGCAGTTTGGATCAGCTCCCCAATACTCACTGCCCCTCGCTCTCCTCCACTCTCCCCGCTCCCCACATCCCCACTAGATCCTACCATCCTGTACCACATGCCTTCTTGCATCATCTGTGACGGCCCCCTCATTCTTGGACATTAGCTCCATGAGGGCAGGGGCCTGGGCCTGTTTTCTTCACTGACATGAAGGAGCATCTAAACGGGGTCTAGTTCACGAGAGCTGCGTAACAGAGAACTGTGACATTCATCATTCATTTTAGGGCAGTCATATCCACCTCATCATGATGGAGCTGCTCACACATGCTGCAAAATTAGAAACAGTCAAAAACTCCCAATTCCCTCCGTCTACCAAGCCCTCTCTCAAGGTAGAATAAACGCAACGGATGGTGATTTTTTAGCTTCTTTTAAGTGACTCCTTCAGAGGACCTGTCACAGGAAGAGAAATACCAAGACGTGGGTATCAACTCTTGGACAAAGCTGGAGGTGTGGGCCAAGTGTCACCAGGTGTCTAAGTACACAACCCTTGCCATAAATAATAGGGATGGCTATTTCCTTTGACCTTTAACTCCCCTTATCTAGGTCAAGAGAGTGGAAGGATACTATTCCTGGGAGGGAGGCAGGTGGAGAACGTCTCCCGGTCTCAGCACTCTGAAGATGAGTACTGAGTACTGAAACACAGTACTCCATGCTCTAAGATCCCCAGTCACCATGGGATAAAAGGCTCTTCCCTACACCACAGAATGGTATAACGGCAAAAAAGCAATACAAAAATAGTGATGCCCTTATATTGTATGCCCCTCCTCTTCACAAAGCCTTTTCCTATGTTTGTGTGTTTAATCAGACGTAGGAGTTCAGAGAATATAAGTAACCTGTTTAAGTTTACTCAGCGGCCAAGTAGGAGGGCAGGGAACCATACGAGGACCGGAAGATCACAGGGGACAGAGGGCTCCCAACTCCATATTTAGTGAAGGCACCCTGTCCATTTCGCAGCCCTGCTCACAGAAAAAATCAAAAAACAAAAACAAAAAAGAAACATTCTCTGGTAGCTTCTCCACAAGCGGCTTCCCAGCCAGTGCTCTAGGCAGGTGACTTACCGTTACGAAGGGCCACAAATCCTGTTACTTCTGCTGGATAAATCTCCACCAAACTCTCCTTCTTGTGAAAAAGCAGACCCACGCGTGGGGGTGTGTGTGTCAGGAACTGGGTGCAACCCCGAGACAGCCTGGGAATCACAGCTCTTGGGAACTGTTGAGAACAAAACAAAACACCAAACACATTTTATGTCTTCCATCCTCGCTCAGAAGCCCTCAGCATGGTTCTCTTTTCTGCTTCTCAACCGAAATCAGTGGGAAAAAAAAAATTAAAAAAAAAACCAAAAAAACAAAAAAACGGTGGGCTCTGTTCGTTTGCTCTGCAAGCCTTTTAATTAGGTTTAAGTAATGCTGCATTTCATTGCTTAGCCTATATTTTATTGTAAGGCTTTACCATATTTACTAAAAACTTCCTGCTTTCGAGGGGACCGAAAGGATCCCATCCATGAATACCGGCATTTCTGTATTTCTGTGTGCAGCATTTTCTCATTTTCTCTTCATGGGAGATCTGCCAACACTGGAGGAGGCGGGGGACACATTCAGTGTCGCCGAAAGTGAAGCAGGACTCACCGGGTTATCCTTTCCTCCAGAGGTGGGACACATTTTTGCTCAAATTCCAATCAGATTTAACTAGGTTAACATTTCCTGTGGGTAGGGCATGCACAGTCCCTTCTGGCTATGCCTGGATAAAAACCATGATGCGTGATAGTGGATTTTAACTGGGAGCTGAGAGGGGCATGTCCAGGGGGGAAAAACCCTCAATTTTAACGGTGTCCTTTGTAAATCCAGTGAGACAGGACAGAGACAATAAGAAACCACTCCACATGGGTTGAAACAACTGTATAGAAGAGGCTCCTCAGCTCCTGGCTGTGACGGACTCACAAATCAGACTAACTTTCCACCGAACGCAACTAGACACACTGGTAAACATCATCTCAAAGTGTGTTTCAAGGCATGGGGAGAGCTGGGCATGGTGGTGCGTGTCTGTAATCCCAGCATTCAAGTGTACACACACACACACACACACACACACACACACACACACGCACGCACGCACGCACGCACACACACACACACACACACACGCGCGCGCGCGCACCAGCACCAGCAGCTGATGTCACCATCAAGACACAAGAGGCTGACACATCGAAGACAGAGGAGTAAGACCAAAACAGTTCAATACCACCTTTGCTTTCACAGCATCCTATGTACTTTTTACACACGCTGGGCAGGACTCTTGCCCCACCCCCAAGAGAAAGATGGTGAAGAAGATATCAGAGAGAGGGCAAAGCAAGACCACCGCCCAGTGTTCTGCCTCTCTGCGCTGTGACCACACACAGCCGCCAACAGCAGTGAAAAGGTGAAACAGAACTCTTGGTAGTTCCATGGTGCCGGGGGAATGACAGCTATAGTTTAGATCCTGCCACTGAAGAAAGACTGCTGGTATAAACAAACAAACAAACTGATGCAAAGAATCTCATGGCTCAGCTGAAGACCTCAAAAGTATCCAACTCAACTTTATGTCAGTGTGGCACTCAGTGTCTTTGACGGCATGATTGTCAGAAGCAAAAGGAAAAGGCCTTGGGAGAAAACAAAACAAAAACCTCCCACAGAAACAACCTACAGTCTCTAGGATGTTTTGTGCATAAAGTGCTACATTCAGTCAATAATGAGGAGGCGAGAGGTGGGGGAGATGGAGAGATGGCTGGGGTTCTATTCCCAGCACCCACACGGAGGTTCACAGCCATCTACAACTTGGGTCTCAAGGGATCTGCTGCCCTCTTCTGGCCTCGGTGGGCACTTCATGCACATGGTGCACAGACTTACAGACAGGCAAACACTCATACTCACAAAATAAATAAATACGCAAGCTAACCATGGCGAGGCAACACCAGGACATGGAGTCATGAAAAAACAAACAAATGAACAAGCAAACAAACAAAAGAAGCAACAAGACAAACTCTGGATGTTCCAGAGAGAGAGATGAGGACGTGGTCTTTAAGAGGCTGTGATTAACAGTCCAGTTTATAGAAACGGTAAAGGACTGTGACACATGCCACTTAGCAGCCTACAAAGCAAACTGAGTAAGGATAATGTAAGACAAATTGCTGAATGGTCTTATTAATAATAAAGAAAAAAAAAAACCTGGAGTCAGATATTGGGGTGAAGGCTGGAAGATCAAAGAAAGTAGAACAAGCCACAGCCAACCTCACTCTACCAACTCCTCAGCCTCCAGGGCTTCCTGTTCACTCACCCCTTATATTCCTTTCTGTGCCCTGCCATCTTCCTTCCTTCCTAGTGCTGGGATCAAAGGTGTGTGCTTCCCAAATACTTGGTAGCAAAGGCACAAGATCTCAAGTGCTGGGATTAAAGGTGTGTGCCACCACACCTCGCTCTGTTTCCAGTGTGGCCTTGAACTCACAGAGATCCAGATGGATCTCTGCCTCCCAGAGTGATAGGATTAAAGGTGTGTGCCACCACTGCCTGGCCTCTATGTCTAATTTAATGGCTGGTCTGTGTTCTCTGATCCCCAGATAAGTTTTATTTGTTAAAGCACAAATAAAATATCACCACAGGATAAAGACAAAGGATACAATTACACTAAACGTTAGTCATCTGCACAGTAACAATGTCCCTGAAGATTGTGACCACATACTCTTTCAGGTACAAGTCAAGCCCTTACAGAATAAAAAAAAAAAAAACCATAACCAGGACTCATAAATCAGGTCTAAAGAACTCTCAACCAATGGAAATGAATCACAGAGTACTTACTATGTGACTCTGGCTGGCCTGGAACTTACTATGTGGAATCTTGGACTCATATGGCCTTAACTCAGATATTTGCCTGCCTCCATTTCCAGAGTCTGGGGTTAAAAAAGTGTTCCATCATACTTGGCTCATTTTGGTACATTTGGTACATTAATAATGGACCTAACTTTAGAACCATCAAGAAAACATAGGATACTTCCATACTTCCAGAAAGTTCCTTCATGACTCTGTCAGTTAACTTTAAGCCCCCTTGGGAATACTATCATTCCCATGACCACAGTCAGTTCTTCCTAACCTTCATACAGTGGACATGCAGTATGTGTCTTTGTGTCTGGCCACCAAATGCACCCAGGACAGTGTCTCTGAAGTCATCTGCACTGTTAAGTGTATGAGCAATTTGTTCTTTTTTTACTGCTGAGAAATATTCCATTGCAGGAAAACACCACTTTTGGAATTTGTTTCCATTTGGGGATATTTCTGACAAAGTCGTCCACTTCTCTACCGGTTTTTTGCAAACATGTATTTTGATTTCTCCCGGGGGAAATGCCTTACCCTAGCCGTGGAACCACCAGGTTAGAGGTTGAGGGGTGCTTAACTCTATGAAACTGCCAGAGGTTTTGGCAATATGGTTGTCCCACTTTACATTCCCATCAATAATACACGACAGTTCCAGTTTACGAAGCCTCGGGAACACTTTGGTGTTGCCAACTTCCGTTCTGAGGCGTCACCGTGACACCTCTAACTGTGTCACAAAAGGACAAACAATTCAGTTTTTTAAGTGGGCAGAGGAATTCAGCAGATAGCTCTCCAAAGAAGACACACAAACCAGCGTGCATGTGGATGGACCCAGCACCATTAATTTGGGAACTGCAACCATATCATAATGAGATGCCACCTCACACCCATGAGGATGGCCACCCTGAAAAGCACAGAAAATCAGTGGAGACGTTAGATCTCGTGTGCATGTCTTGTAGGATTATAAAGTGGTATGCTTGCTGTGGAAAATAGAATGGCAGTTTCTCAAATCATTAAAAATAGAATTGCCAGGTGGTCTAGACATTACAATTTTGGATATATATATATATGATATATATCTCATATATAAAAATGTATATATATATATATATATATATATATATATATATATATATATGAGGATTGGAATGAATTTCAAACTTAGTATTTCAAATTTCAACTATTAAATTATATACTTTTAGAGACAGGGCCTCATTTTGTAGTCTTGGCCAACCTGGAACTCTATATGTAGATGAGGCTGGCCTTGAACTCACCAAGATCCACTTACCTCTGCCTCCTGAGTGCTGGGATTCAAAGGTGTGTACCTGACTGTAAATGAGTTTTTTAAAATAAATTATTACAAACAAACTTTAACATGTAGGCAAACTCACAAAAGAGATTTGACTATACTACTAATGTATGTTTTAAAAGTTTTAAGTCTACATTTTTTTCTTAAATTTCTTGCCATCTAGACAAAATAGCACATATGAAATCTCAGGTAAGTTTCCTATCTAGTATCAAGGTATTAGCTAAACAGAGCTGGTCCCATGGGTGCCCACTAACTGTCAAGGTGCCAGTTACGAATGACCTCTCCCCTGGTGGAAACTTTCTTCCACAAGCCCAAGTCTATTCATGTCTCTTCTTATACCCACAGGCGGAGCTTGGAAGAATGTTTAGAACAGTTTGTAATTCAAGCATGGAAGCCAGGCATGGTGGTGCTTGGCTGGGCACAGTGGTGTTAGCACAGGCCTGTAATGCCAGCTTCAAAGGATGCTGCCTTAGGGTGATCCAGATGTCAGAAGGAACACAGAAATCCAGTTTCTCCATCCACAGCCTTCCCCAACAGAACATGTGGGAGAAGCATATGTGGAAGATCTCCTGAGAGCCATGTGGATGGAGGCTTGGTTGGACTCCAGAGAAAGGTCAAGGTTACTTAGCTATATCCAGTTCCAAAATTAATAATAATAAAAATAAGATTTCATGTATCTATAACACACACACACAGAGCTAGGGGTATAGTTCAGTGGTAAGACACTTGCCTAGCATATAATGAGGTCCTGGGTTCAGTCCCTAGGACCAACAACCAAGCCTAACCAAACACCCCAACATCTAATGAAGAAGGTGGATGTGTAGCAAAGACAGAGAATGTTAAAAGGAAGCCCATGTCTTTGTACACTAACCAAATACTTAGTAAAATGAAACTAATAGATCTATCTGGGTAGGGTTTGTTCCCCCGCCCCCCGAATACGAGCACAGAGTCAGTAAGAGAGAAAGAACACATCAGCTGACGCCGTGGAGGCACAGGGCAAGCAACACAAGAGAGAAAATCTGAACCGAGAGCGTGGACGGCTGAGGGGAGCTCCTGGGATACGGTGGAAAGCAAGCTGCTGCACAAGCCGCTGTGGCCGGACCACCCCGTGGGGGCGGGGACGGTCAGGAAGCCCAGCGCGCAGCCACGTCTACAGGGTTCACTGGCTCCCACAAGCCGAGATGCCTGTGACCTGGCAGCCGAGGACAGGGTGTAACAGATGGGTGGGTGGGGGGGGCTGCTTGGAGCTTTCTACCCAGGAGTGGAGATTGCTGCCATTGTTTCCGGCCAGGTCGAATGAGGTTCCCACCTACAGGCCCTCAGGTAAGCACCGGCACTTTCAACCATCTCGCCCATTCTCGACGGTCAGCCTTTAAAGGCGGAACCGTCTCTCCAGCCCCCGCCCCATTCTCATTAGCAACTGGCCGAAGAAGCAGTGACCCCAGTGTTGGTGGCTCTCCGTGGACAGCATGACCCGAAAAGTGACACTTTCCTCCCCTACAGACAGCAGGGCACAGCAGGAATGATCTGGATTTCAAGTCAGGAGATCTTTATTTTAGTCTTGCCTAGATCTGAAACAACATTGTGAAGCTGGAAATAAACAGGATATTAATGACTTCCTTCCCCTCTACCCCCAGGCTCTATTTCAAATACAGAAATTCTGGTTTTCCATCTCCTGCCTTCCTCAGGAGAGCTTCTGGAAAGAGGCAGATGTAAATGATCTCCCAAGAGCTGTGTGGTGGGGACTATAAGCTGAAAAGTAGAGCAAAAGCATTGTCATGAGGAAAACCCCCAGATACCTTACGGTGGCAGGGTGCAGGCTCCAAGGGGGACTTCAGAGCACCTGCATAGGTCCTACCTTTCTTTTGCAGAAAGATGTCTTAATTAACTGGTTGGGATAATCTGTAATACTCCTGCTATTATTAACATGTATTTAGATTTCTCTTTTCACTGTTAAATTTCAGAGGCAATTCATCTATTTCTGCTAGCTCCATCATCTATGCCTGCTAGCTCCATCATGTATGCTTGCTAGCTCTATCATCTATGCCTGCTGGCTCCATCATTTATTCCTGTTACCTCCATCCTGTATGCCTGCTAGCTCCATCATCTACACCTGCTAGCTCCATCATCTAAACCTGCTAGCTCCATCATCTATGCCTGCTAGCTCCATCATTTATTCCTGTTACCTCCATCATGTGTGCCTGCTAGCTCCATCCTGTATGCTTGCTAGCTCCATCCTGTATGCTTGCTAGCTCCATCATCTATGCCGGCTAGCTCCATCATCTATGCCTGCTAGCTCCATCATCTCACCAATGTTCTCTCGACTCCCCAAATCACTGCTCCTCGCACCAGTCTGCTCACATCCCACTTTCACAAGTCACCCAAAACTTCTGAGTCCCAAGTAGAACGCCTGCTCACTTAGCATTTAACACTCACCTCCCTCCCATGCAGAGCTCTGGAACACAGGATGCTGCTAACTGAGGTCACTATAAACTTTCTTTCCTTGCCTCAGTTCTGTGTATTCCTAGCTGAACCAAACCCTCTACACACTCTCCTTCACTGACAAATCTAGAACATGAACGTCCATTCCTTTCCAGCTATCATGAACACTAATGTCAGCCATTCGATATCTTTATTCTCTGTGATGCTCCATGTCTGGTGGCTTGGTTTCGCTGTTGTTGTTGTTGTTTTTAATCTTATTTGTTTCTTTGACTGTCTCTTTGACTTGCTATGTCTGTCGATGCTCTAATCCAGGCTGCCATCTAAGTATCCCGTGATTCAGCAAATTAACTCAGCACATCCTGTGTGCATTAAGTTACTCTGTTCCTACAAAGCATGCAATTGCTTCTGGTTATTCACACAGTAAGTTTCTGGGCATGGCTGCCCAGTCTCCACAGACCGGCCCCACTTTGCCTCTCTAAGCTTCCCCCCCATAGCCAACACTTAGCAGTCCCCTACACAAAGGACCTACGCTGGCTGCACCAACCTCCTTGCTATGCCAAAGAATATCCAGGAGGAGTCTCTGCCCCAAGCTTCTCTCCTCCTTCCCCTTCCCCACATCACCTCCCCTTGCTCTTCTCTCCCTCTTTGTCCACTTCCCTCCCTCCATCTTTTCCTACCTCTTACAGTGCAGGGAGGGTAGAACCCATGCCATGCCTTCGTGCAAGCTAGAAAAACACTCTTCTACTGAAATAAGGCTCAGGCCCAGCTCCTATGAT
Source organism: Peromyscus leucopus (assembly GCF_004664715.2). Taxonomy (NCBI): domain Eukaryota; kingdom Metazoa; phylum Chordata; class Mammalia; order Rodentia; family Cricetidae; genus Peromyscus; species Peromyscus leucopus. Next base: position 63,655,146 of record NC_051071.1, on the reverse strand, counting down.
TTCCTATACAGTAGAGGAAGTCCTGGGTTCTCCTGAGACCTTCCACTTCACACCCCACTGCCACTGTGATTCACGATCCCACTCCTACAAAGTAAGGCACCAGTGGAATGTCCACAAAGCACCCAAACTGGTCCAGACTACAAGTATCACTCCACCCAAACCAGAAAGCATGTGATGCGCGGGGAACAGAAGGACAGGAAAGGAAGGGCCCTCTGTGTTAGTGATGGTGGCATCAAGATGCTACTCCATTACAGAGGGCGGAGGGGGAGGGGGGGGAGGACAAAGGAAGGGTTTTGTTCCGTGGCCTAGTGAAAGCCCAGACAGAACCTGACCGTCGTCCACTGAACTCGCTCCATTGTTCTTGGTAAAGTAGCTCACCAGATAATACCTTTGTGGGACGTTTGAATTGTAGATGAGTTGACTCATCTGCTCGATTTCCAGTTTCCCAAAGGTCACTGTTCACAAGCCCATCTGAGGGGCAACTGCATCTCCCTTGACACCTGACTGGAGAAGAAGCAGCTATTCATTTACTCTATTCTTGAGGTCACAGCTAGGGTTCACACCTGAAGGCAGAGGCTCGGTCACGAATCTGGAACCTGTTCACCAGGCAGAGGAGGTAACATTGGAGTATGCCTCCGATGTCCTTTCCTTTGAGAATAATATTCCCTGACCCAAGGCTTCCAATCAGATGATGACAATTACTGATGCTTTAGACATAGAGCAAAGACTGCTGCCGTCCCTAAACCTGTAATGGAATCCTACCTGCAGTCTTTCCCCTCTCTCTCCACGTTGTTTCAGAACTAACTGCTCTGTGATTCACCCCAGCTGTACTTTCCTTGGCTGGGATTTCTATTTCAGAATAGTGTAGAGAATCTCTCTGGTTTAGCTACGAAGCACAACCTCATATTAGCCTGCTCCCGAACACTAGGACTACATCCCCACCATCCACCCATACCGAGCCCCTGATAGCTCCTGCCTGGTTCAGGAACTGCAGAAGAAGGAACGGACTGGACAAGGCAACCCCGTCTGAAGAACGGGGTCCCCAAGGCCAGCCAAAGCGTTAGGGACAGCCCCTGCTCCCACTGTTAGGAGTCCCACAAGCAGAGCAAGCTACACAACTATTCCGTATGTGTAGAGGGGGGAGGAGCTTAGTCCTACTGTAACTCGATGTGCCATGCTTTGTTGACGCCCATGGGAGGCCTGCCCCTTTCTGAACAGAAACAGAGGAGGGATGGGTTGGGGAGGGGGCAGAAGGGAGGTGGAAGGAGGGAGTGGGAGGAGAGGAGGAGGGGAAGCTGAGGTTGGGATGTAAAATAAGTAAATTTAATAATAATAATAAAAAAGAATAAGCCGACTGGCTAATCTCCAATTTCACCAAGCTGTACGCAAGGGCATCTTAGGCAGTAACTGCATCCCCCTGATACGTCACTGGAGAATAAATAATCTATTTATCAACCAAGGAAGCCGGCAGCCCAAATGATCCAATTTGTTCTCCAGTGTAGGTTTGCTAACAGCAGGCTCTGGAGAAACCACGCCATCCCCAGCACCACTGCAGCAGCAGAAAAGGTCCCTGACCCTTTCCGTATTCTCTGACCCCTTGATCTAAAAGGTATCCTGGGATCAGATGGAGCTGGGTTCCTCGGCACCTTTCCAGGAATCCTTCCTGTACACAATTACAACATGCTGTTGTAGCATCCTCAACTCTTCCTCTCCTTCTTGACATAAAAGTCATCGTTCAATCCAGTGATCTCACTTTTGGATAGACAAAGTTTACAATCAGTAGGCAAAGAGGGATCTGCACTTGCGTGCATATATAGTGCGGTTTATTCCCATAGCCAAGTTACAAAGGACCCTAAGTGTTCATTAGCAGGTTTTGAGAGTCATGCAGTGGAATACCATTCAGCCTCAAAAAGAGAAAGACATTCCATCATGTATTACAATAGGGCTGAACTTTAGGACATTGTGTCAAGTCAGTTAAGCCAGGCAGGGAAAGCTACACTCCACATGCCACTTCTCATCATGAGCAGAATCTAAAATGACTGAATATACATCGGGAGTAGAACAGCGATTACTACGGAAGCTGGGGGATGGGGGGATGGATATGCTGGTGTGGGGGATGGATATGCTGGTGTGGGGGATGGGGATATGGATATGCTGGTGTGGGGGATGGATATGCTGGTGTGGGGGATGGGGATATGGATATGCTGGTGTGGGGGATGGGGTATGGACATGCTGGTGTGGGGGATGGGGATATGGAAATGCTGGTTTGGGGGATGGGGGATGGATATGCTAGTGTGGGGGATGGGGGGATGGATATGCTGGTGTGGGGGATGGGGGGATGGATATGCTGGTGTGGGGGATGGGGGTATGGATATGCTGGTGTGGGGGATGGGGATATGGAAATGCTGGTTTGGGGGATGGGGATGGATATGCTGGTGTGGGGGATGGGGATATGGATATGCTGGTTTGGGGGATGGGATATGGATATGCTGGTGTGGGGGATGGGGTATGGATATGCTGGTGTGGGGGATGGGGATATGGATATGCTGGTGTGGGGGATGGGGATATGGATATGCTGGTGTGGGGGATGGGGTATGAATATGCTGGTGTGGGGGATGGGGGCATGGATATGCTGGTGTGGGGGATGGGGTATGGACATGCTGGTGTGGGGGATGGGGATATGGAAATGCTGGTTTGGGGGATGGGGGATGGATATGCTGGTGTGGGGATGGGGATATGGATATGCTGGTTTGGGGGATGGGGATATGGATATGCTGGTGTGGGGGATGGGGATATGGACATGCTGGTGTGGGGGATGGGGATATGGATATGCTGGTGTGGGGGATGGGGGTATGAATATGCTGGTGTGGGGGATGGGGATATGGACATGCTGGTGTGGGGGATGGGGATATGGATATGCTGGTGTGGGAGATGGGGGTATGGATATGCTGGTGTGGGGGATGGGGGCATGGATATGCTGGTGTGGGGGATGGGGATATGGATATGCTGGTGTGGGGGATGGGGGTATGGATATGCTGGTGTGGGGGATGGGGATATGGATATGCTGGTGTGGGGGATGGGGATATGGATATGCTGGTGTGGGGGATGGGGGTATGAATATGCTGGTGTGGGGGATGGGGGCATGGATATGCTGGTGTGGGGGATGGGGGATGGACATGCTGGTGTGGGGGATGGGGATATGGATATGCTGGGGTGGGGGATGGGGGGATGGGTATGCTGGTGTGAGGGATGGGGGGATGGGTATGCTGGTGTGAGGGATGGGGGGATGGGTATGCTGGTGTGGGGGATGGGGATATGGACATGCTGGTGTGGGGGATGGGGATATGGATATGCTGGTGTGGGGGATGGGGTATGGATATGCTGGTGTGGGGGATGGGGTATGGATATGCTGGTGTGGGGGATGGGGGTATGGATATGCTGGTGTGGGGGATGGGGGGATGGATATGCTGGTGTGGGGGATGGGGGGATGGATATGCTGATGTGGGGGATGGGGGGATGGGTATGCTGGTGTGGGGGATGGGGATATGGATATGCTGGGGTGGGGGATGGGGGGATGGGTATGCTGGTGTGAGGGATGGGGGGATGGGTATGCTGGTGTGAGGGATGGGGGGATGGGTATGCTGGTGTGGGGGATGGGAGATATGGACATGCTGGTGTGGGGGATGGGGATATGGATATGCTGGTGTGAGGGATGGGGATATGGATATGCTGGTGTGGGGGATGGGGATATGGATATGCTGGTGTGAGGGATGGGGATATGGATATGCTGGTGTGGGGGATGGGAGATATGGACATGCTGGTGTGAGGGATGGGGATATGGATATGCTGGTGTGAGGGATGGGGATATGGATATGCTGGTGTGGGGGATGGGAGATATGGACATGCTGGTGTGAGGGATGGGGATATGGATATGCTGGTGTGAGGGATGGGGATATGGATATGCTGGTGTGAGGGATGGGAGATATGGATATGCTGGTGTGGGGGATGGGGGATGGATATGCTGGTGTGGGGGATGAGGGGGTGGATATGCTGGGGTGCTGGTTAGGGTTTTTTTTTTTTTTTTTTTTTTTTGTCAACTTGACACAACCTAGAATCACCTGAGAAGACAGATGCTCAGTTGAGAAAATACCCCCTTCAGACTGGCCTATAGGCCAATCTGTGGGGTCATTTATCTTTATTAATGATGACCTCGTGGGGCGGGGCAGCCCCAAACACAAACTTCTACATAGAAGAAAACTCCCATGGGAAAAAATGGGTGCATTGGTTAATTTTTGGATCTGGCTTCCACACTTTTAAAACAGTGTGTCTATTTAGGAGGTTATCAGATTGATTTATTTACTTATCTCCTTTGGGGCTACTAAAGAGAAAGCATCAATTTAATATTAAAAATGATATTCAGCTGAGTAAGTCAAAATGTTTCACATGAACTTTCTCATTAATCCTCCATGCTACAGGGGTGACAACATTATTTGTCAACATTGGTAGCCTTAAAATGGCATCACTGTCTGAGGTTAAATATCTTATTCACAGTCACATTGTCCCTTTGTCATCCTGGAGCGTCTTGTAAGGAAAGATTTGTCTTACTTCACCTACCTGAAGCAGAAAAAGATGTTCATGAGGCATCAATATGGCAGCTTAACAGAGTAGAGCTGGTGAGGTACAGCCCGTTGCTCAAATCTTGCCCTCAGCCTGATCATACAAATAAAGTTTTATTGAAAGACAGCCTCAACTACCCATTAAAGCATTGACTTACCATTCCGGCTGCAGAGCAGCCAAGCTGAGTGCTCATGCCTGAGGCCATCCGCCCCAAAGACTAAAGCATATAGCATTTGGCCCTTTCCAGGAAAAGTGGCAGTTTACATCTCTAAGTCAGAGAGACCCCAGCCAACACCAACAGATTCAACAGCACTTCTGCGGGTTACTTCTAAATTGTCAACTGCTACTAGATCTAAAGATGTCTTTATTGTATTTATCTGTTTTGGGGAGGTGGACCAAACATCTCCGCACCTGCCAGGACATCTGTCCTTTGACTGTGAAGGTCAGAAGACAACATGGAGTACTTGGTTCTCGACTTCCACCACCCAGGGATCGATCTCTTGTCTTCAGGTTTCCAGGCAAGTATTTTAACTTACTGGGCCATCTCTCCAGCCACTAGATTTTGAATCCTTTGGTAAGGAGGATATTTTTTTTTTTTTTTTTTTTTTTTTTTTTTTTTTTTTTTTGGAGACAGGGTTTCTCTGTGTAGCTTTGCGCCTTTCCTGGAACTAGCTCTGTAGACCAGGCTGGCCTTGAACTTACAGAGATCCGCCTGGCTCTGCCTCCCGAGTGCTGGGATTAAAGGCATGTGCCGCTGCTGCCGCCACCCAGTGGAAGGAGGATCTTGAGCTCATCACTTTGTTTCCTACCTCCCACCCCACCACTGTAGAAGCACGGCGCCTCGGCGTGGGCAGGCTTCCACAAACACATCTTTATTGGAAAGTAAAGCTGTGTTAACTGGCTTCTAAGAAAATCCTTTACCTGTGTTAGCCTTCCTTCTTCACTACACACTCGTTTCAAAGGAGATCATAAAAGAACAAGGATTAGGAGGGCGGTATGCAAATGGTGTAATTTAAAAGCTCTAAGTTTAAAAACAAGTCTACCTCTCCTTGATCCAAAATTCTGCTTTTCAACAAAGTACCACTTAGAGTGTTAGCTGCCTAGCCGGCTGCGGTTAACACCGGCTAAGAGCATACACACTCAGAAGCCAAAAATCCCAAACAGGTGTCTATAGCGTAAAAGGGAAGAAGCCTCATTTCCCTGAGACGTGATTCCTCTCCTGGGCACATGTAACAAGACCATTCTTGGTCCCCAAATCTGTGTTCCTCCTGCCCAAATGCCACGAAAGACATCCCTCACCATGGTCCCTCCTAATCTTACCATTGCCTAAATATGCAAATTTATGCAAAAGCAAGGTGCTATTTCAGTTCTTCATGACAGAATCACTTTCATTAAATGATCTTCGTATAAAAACAAACCTCTCACGCTGAGCTACCCACACACACTGGAAACTCAGAAACAGTCTTAAAGTTACCAGGGACAATGAACACATTTCAGGTAATTCTTTTCTTCGATGACATTAGTGGCATGATTTTTAAAGCTACAGATGTTATTTAGGATGAATGGTATTTCTGTAATTTTCATATTATATTAAGAACCCATGGATAAAGCCCTTATCTCCTGTATTTTATTTTCTCTACATCTTTGTCTTGCACAGATGAGCATGTATGAGATGAAAAGGAACGAGGAAAATCGGGTTTGTAGCTTAGTGGCAGAGTATTTACCTCACACTTGCACGGCTCTGATTCAATCCCCTGGAAAGGGAGTGAGGAAATACACCCAAGGGAGGTAGGGTCTGTTCATACTAATATGCTTTAAAAATTAGGGAAACAGCATGTGCTTTTTCTCAAAAGAAAGAGTGTTAAGATATAGGCTGTGGGAATGATTTGGGTAGAATTTTCTATTACATATGGTTTTACTAAGTACACATTACTTTTTGTTAAAGAAAACCATTAGTCATACATTAATGTTCTTTAAAGTCAAGGATAAGACTCTAGGTCCTATCAAATGTCACAACTAGCGAGTTGTATGTAGTCTGAAGATGATACTGGTGTTAGAGACAATAACCACAGAAGTTGGACAGCTCACTCAACACGCAGAAAGATTTTGTGTAGTTTCCCCACAAAGACCCTGTCTTTGCCAGTGTTCTATTGCTATGAAGAGACACCGTGATCACGGTAACTCTTATAAAGCATTTAATTGGGGGTTGCTTATGGTTTCAGAGGTTTAGTCTATTATCAGCATAGTGGGAAACATGGCGGCATGCAGGCAGACATGGGGCTGGAGAGGTGGCTGAGAGTTCTTCATCTAGATACGAAGGCAGCAGGAAAAGAGAGACCCTGGGCCTGGCTTGAGCACTGGAAACCCCAAAGTCCACCCCCAGTGACACACTTCCTCCAACAAGGCCACACCTCCTAATAGTGCCATTCCCGGGCGACCAAGCCTTCAAATCTATGAGCCTATGGGGGCCATTCTTATTCAAACCACACAGAACCCTTCCCAGGCAACAGGTGAACATACAGGAGAACACTACAGCACTCAGTACTAGAGACCCCAACCCATGCCAACAGCCATGCTGTTTCTCATGCTGGCTTTATGACCAGGACTTGAAGAGTGTTCCTTCATCCAACATCATCCAACACTGTAACGCCAAGGTGCTGCCCACAGCTTACGATATGGACGCACTTCGGCATCAGAGAGCTGACTAGTGTGCACAGGGAACGGTGGCTTTGAGCTGCTTATGAGGAAGAGTTCTTTTTGTTTGTTGTTATACAGGGAAGTAAGATCCCTTAAAGGCTGAAGGGACAAAGGGACGCTCACATTCTCCTGGAGTGCACACAGTAATGCTAACAAAGGAAGCTATGCTTTAAGACTGAGTCTGAAAGAGTCTCTACCTGGCCAGGTCCTTCTGAGCTCACTGAAGGCAGGGGCAGACAGATGACATCACTCTGATGGATGTGATGATCACTGTCTGTCACCAAGTGACACACATTCCCCTCTCTCCCTGAGGACATATCAGCACACCACAGGTGACAGCCAGCCATAAAGATAAAGCATTATTTCCTCCTAAAACAAATATCAAGTGGACGAGTGGTGGGTCGGAGATTTAGCATGTTCCATAAAATATTCATACAACAGCTGCCAATTGAGTTGAAAGGATATTGTTAACTCCTCAACTGTATCACCTCCCTATTTTGAGATTAACATACAGAGTGCCCACTGGCGTGTACCTTTATTCTAGAAGGCAATGGCCTGCTGGGTAATGGATTCTTTCCTTTGCGGGCAGTTATAAACACACTCTCTCCAGGAGTCCTGTGAGGGCCTCCAGACCAGACAAACTAGTCAGAGAAAAGCATCACTTCAGCAAACTCCTCAGCTCCTTCTCAAAAGGCCAACCCAAAGGATCCAGATTCCCTTGCCTCCCCCTCTCCCTCCCTCCCTCCCTCCTTCCCACCTCTCTTCCTCCTTTTACAATTTCATACATGTAGAGAGTGTGTTTTGAAAAGACTCAACCCCCATTTGTTTTCCCTTCCCATCCTTCTCCTGATAACTCTTTCCCCCTACTAGGCCCCCCACATACCAGTGTGTGTGTGTGTGTGTGTGTGTGTGTGTGTGTGTGTGTGTGTGTGTTTGGGCAACTTATCAGTTGCTACATCACTGAAACCACCCCCTACCCCCCTTCCCCAGCAACCCATTAACTAACAACAGCTCTTCACAGAGGGGTGGGACCTCTCCCATCCATTACAGAAGGTTGAGTGGCCCCATCTAGTACTCGTCATGTATAGGAAACCACAGCTGCTGTGGGTTCAAGGCTGCACTGGCCATGTCCTAGGATCCAGATATGTCAGAGAGCGTTTTGACATCGTAGGAAGAGAGATACCATGCAGAGAAACAGGATGTTTGGCGCTCCTACTTGGTCTGTGCAAAGAGATTCTCCCCACTCAGCATCAGCAACCACGTTTGGAGGGTTCTCTGTGAGCAGCTGTGGTAGGGCTGTGAGACCGTATGCATGCGCATGTCTTTCCTTAGAGTTAGCCTCATCGCCTAGGGAGTTAGATGACTTCTAGCAAGTACACACAGCTCAAGAGTAGGCTATTAATAGAAATGGATAAAAATCCAAGGGATGATTGCCAACACTACTCCCAGACTCCAATAGAAGGACTCGCTCAGTAGAGTAACTACTGAGCGTTAACACTAATCGTTACACACCACTGCTTGCCATAAGCACACACTAAAATATTCCAATGGCCCCTTGAGCTCACGCCTGCCTTTCCTTGAGTGACAGCTGAGACCCAGGACACAACTGGGTCTCACTGTGAAACCTGAATGTGCCACTTACTACCGTGTGAACTTGGGCCTCAGTATGGAAAACAGGGGTGATAATATTACCTGCCTGACAGGATAATTGTGGAGTTTCAATGAGCAGTAAGTATAAAGCATTCGAGACAGCTGGCAAGTAGTAAATGCTTACTAATGAGGCATCACTGTCCCTAAAAGTTTTCTTCCTTGTTCCTGGGGTACCTCAAGATATCCCTGGGTCTTCCCACTGCTTCCCTGTGGTCTGTGGAGTCTTGGGGATCATTTCATTTAAGCCTAGTGCAGTGGGCTTGGCCATGTGACCTGGCTTGGCCAGCAGCATGTGAGCCAGCACATGTTTCCACTGGTTCTCTGTCTTCCCTCAGCCGTCAATGTTACATGTCCCAATAGGGGCTGTTCCTCCAGCCTAGATAATAGATCACAAAGATACAGGGCCTGGGAGCAGGTCTGAGGCCAGTTCGCCCCAGATACAGAATGTGGGCAAGAAACAAACGGTTCTTACAAGCCACGGAGCCTTGGGGGACAGCTGATTAAAACATGCATTATTGGTTTGATTTGGTTTGGTTTATCGGATCAAATTGTGACTTCAACCAAAAAGTGTCTGGGGAAACTTTCTTTAAAAAAAAAAATCACGGGCTGGAGAGATGGCTCAGCGGTTAAGAGCACTGGCTGTTCTTCCACAGGTCCTGAGTTCAATTCCCAGCACCCACATGGTGGCTCCCAACCATCTGTGATGAGATCTGGCGCCCTCTTCTGGCCTGCAGGCAGAACACTGTATACATAATAAATCTTAAAAAAAATCACTAGATTAAAAATGGTAAATCTAAACAATAGATTTCTCACAACAGATTAGAGATGGCCTAATAGTGACAAAGACTTCTTGGAGAAGTGAGTGGGTGTAAGTGAGGGAGCAATGTTTCCCTTCATCTTCTGACTTGATTAAAAGTCCCAGACAGCAATGAGCCGCTCTGCTGAGCTTATTTCCACCTACCCAGCCCCCTCCTAAGCAGCCATAATATATCTCACCCCAGCCCAATAGTCCCGTAAAACAAGCAGTTTCCCATTTTAAAGGAATTCCTTAATGCAGATTTCTTCGTAGGTTATTACCAGGCTTGTTGATTCTCTTTTTCCTGCCCTTTGGCAGGGGTAGGGGCACAAGGGGTGGCAGCTTTTAGGAAATTTAGCTTATGAAGATCATCCACTGTCATGTTTAACTCTTTCTGAACTCTTCAAAGGATGTGTGTTTCCTCTCTCCGGCCAAAGCACTGTGGCGTTAAATCCCTGGTGGTGTGAAGCTTTGGTCACTGTCATTAACCTCTAACAGTCTTTTGGTGTCAGAACCTGGTCCAAACTGCTAGTGGGGGGAGGCTGGAGTCAAGAGGGGAAAATGAGCAGCAGCGAGCACACAGCAAAGCCTTCACATCATGTGAAAGACTAGGAAAAGAGAAAGGGGGTGTGTTGAGATGGAACAGCAAGGCATGGGTGAAATGGATGAGCATTCACTTGGGCAATCAGGGAAGACGCATCTGAAAAGTGCAGTCAAGGTGAGGCCTGACGGATCAGGAGACTGGGCATGGAACGCACAAGGAGTTGTGTTCATGAGAGGCCCTGAGGGAGAAGAGATGAGAACAGTTAAGGAACTGAATGGAACAATGGGATGTTTCTCTTGCTCTCAGCCGTTCAGTGAACGAAGGAGAAACATGAGATGGAGTTGAAGAGCAAGCAAGAGCCAGACTGAAGGGTGAGTTAGAGGCCTAGACTTCATTCTGAGGGGAGAAAGAAGACGTGGGAGGATTTTAAGGAAGGAAGCGATGTGCTCTGGCCTGCAGTGGTTAAAGATATCTGGGGATGGAAGGAATGAAGCGAGAGTCGAGAGAGAGAACTATGAAGCCGCCACTGGAAATGTCTGTGAGGGAGAAGAGGGGAGAGCAGGAACAGGAAGTGAGCACAGTGGGATGATGGGAGGCACACCCTGGGGTAAAAATGAAATGAGCCAGCCAGCAGAAGCTGGGTGTGTGATGGGGAGCCCAAAGGAAGGCTAACAGGGAGGCGTCTGGCCTGAAGGACGAAGGTAGTAATATGATTTAGTGTGGTGGAGAGAACCAGAGGAGGATTCTGTTCCAGGGATGAAGTCAGAAATGCTATCCTGAACAACAAAACCAAAGACGTGGGAAGACAACCAGCTCAAAACATCAGGTATGCAATTGGATGTGCGGGGCTGTGAGCTATAGGAGCCCAGGGTGAGCAGAAAATTTGGGAGTGGTCCCCTATAGGGGAGGAGGACATTCTCATGGGAAGAAGGAACTGCAGGATGTCAAAGTCAGAAAGCAAGGAAGTACTGTGAAAGAGTGACACACACACACACACACACACACACACACACACACACACACACACACATATACATAGATAGATGATAGATAGGTAGATAGAGAGATAGAGAGATAGATAGATATAGATAATAGATAGATAGACCGACAGACAGACAGACAGACAGATAGATAGGTAGACCAACAGATAGAGAGATAGAGAGATAGATAGATAGATAGATAGATAGATAGATAGACAGACCGACAGACAGACAGACAGATGATAGATAGAAAGATAGATAGATGATAGATAGACAGACAGATAGATGATAGATAGACAGATAGACAGACAGACAGACAGACAGATAGATGATAGATAGATAGATGATAGATAGACAGATAGATGATAGATAGACAGATAGATGATAGATAGACAGATAGATGATAGACAGATAGATGATAGATAGACAGATAGACAGACAGACAGACAGACAGATAGATGATAGATAGATAGATGATAGACAGATAGATGATAGACAGTGCTTTCACCAAGATGGGGCAGAAAGTAAAGAAGGGAGCTGCTGACCCTCCCAGAGTGAGGGGTGTGAAAAACCAAGCAGGCAGTGCTGGAAGAGTCCACAGACACGGAAGGAGATCCACGCGTCACCTACCCCCTGCAGCCCAAGGCTCTGCGTCTCCAGAGGCAGTCCAAGGACCCTCTGGAGAGCACTCCCAGGAGGAACAAGGATGGCCACTGTGCCATCATCAAATTCCCCCTGACCACCGAGTCACCATGAAGAAGACAACACAGTTGTGTCCACTGTGGATGTCAAGGCCAGTAAGCACCAGATCAAACAGGCCATGGAAAAGCTCTATGGCACCAAAATGGCCGAAGCTAATATCTGTAACGTCTGATGGAGAGAGTGCCTGGTATGTTCGGCTGGCTCTTGATTATGATGCTCTGGACGTTACCAACAAAACTGAGATCATCTAAACTGAGCCCAGCTGCCTAATCCTAAATACAAATTTTTCACTATTAAGAAAAGAGGCGGAGGAGAAGAGGGGGAGGGGGAGGAGCCAGCTCGAAGTGACTCTCAGTAGCCAAAGATATTTATTACAAAAATAAGAAGAGTAATTACTCAGTGTAAAACTCAGCAGTCAGTACCTTAAACGAGAGTCCCAAGTCAACAGTGTCAGTAACAGGATGAACCACAGTCCTCCACCACCTGACGCACACAGTGAGAACACAAACATGAACACTGTGATGAACCGAATCGCCTCTCATGAATTGAACCCCGAGGAAGGGAAACATCTGTAAACTAATGCCACTTGACAAAATAACTGGCCTGCAACCCACAGAGGCGTCAGGATCACGAGTGAACTGAAGCCACACTCATTGACAAGGATGGATCTCAGAGACACTGTTGAGTGAATGCTGCCATTTAATGAAGTCCCCAAATAGTCAAGGCTGAGCTAGATGGTTCAGACTGCCAAGTTTTAACAAAGGAACGGGACCTGTCACCCAGGCTGGCAGTGGAGCTGGGGCAGAGGGAGCCATGGCAGAGAGGTTTAGGTTACAGGGCGGGTTTGGGGGCATCCATGGCACTTCCTGCCCTGATACTACTATAACTGTCACTTCATGAGGGCTCAGCTCGGTGTCATTCCCTGAGATACGCATGTCATCTGCGCAGTTTGAAAATTACCGAAACAACTGTGTACGTGTCTTGGATGCTGACTGTGTGCCTGCTGCTGTGTGGAGCACACACACCTACCTGCCTTATCCTTCTGAAACATCCGGAGCCCACAGAGCAGGGACTAGTATAAGTTCCCCCACGTTTCCCTACATGAAGACTGAAGCTGGGGGGCTTCTTCAGCACGACAGCACTCACAAATGGGGACCCATTTCCACTTAGGCTGGCTCCAGAGCCTCCAATGGAACGGCCAGATTCTCCTTTCAAGCGTGGCTTTTCAGCATGTGTTATCAGAATCTGGGGCTGACGAGAGCGTCACCGTCATTTCCCACAGCACTTACAGCCCTTCAGGACCTAGGCTTCGAGCCCGGCTGACTAACTTAACACTCGGCCACTTCTAACAGAACCATCAGAAGAAGTGCGATGCACTGAGATAGTTTTTAGCCTTTCAACCAGTGCAGAGACTCTGCTTTCAATTAGAAGAATGAGGTCTTTAAAAAGCCGTTTGAACTAGAATCCAAAGCGGGGAGACATCGAGAACTCGGGGACGCTCCGGCAGTCTGGCGCTGAGCTTGAGATGGTAACTCACGCACAGGCTTTAACTGGATTGCATCGAACCACTATGATTCACAGGGGTTTGGGAAACAAGGCTTCCACCTGACCCTCCTCGGGCAGTTGGAGTGTGCTGTACTCTGAACAGGCCCTGTAACTTCAGAGTTGGAGTTCTTCCCGAGAAGCCTCTGCATTTTGCCCAAGTATTTTTTCATTTATTTTTCCAATTCCCGGGGGCTTTTACTTGCAAAGAAGCAAACGTAGGACACTTAAGATCAACTTTATATGGCTGTTCTGAAGAAGGAATTGATTTCTCTCCCCTTTCTGGTATGTTTACTAATCTCAAACTGTAAGTTTTGAGGCGTTCGGGGACTTTCTCTTTTCCTTGAAAACCTGGAACTATGTACTGAGTTACAGCACCATTCAGCGTGAGGCTTCTCCTCCTGAACGCTGATCGGGTGTGTGATGCATCAGAAACAGAGCTGAGGTCCGTTAGCGGGGCCGAGAAGAGGGCTGCCACAGAGCACTGTGAGGAAAGAAGGAAGATGGTAAAGGGTCTCTTTCCTGTCACGCTTCTTTCCTGTCATGGACAGAAGAACGGGTTTCAATGCAGTTAGTGAGATCCGAAGCCAGCGCCGCAGCATAGATGCTATAGCATCTTCCTAGCATGTGGGAAGCACTGGGTTGGATCACCAGCACCACAGAAGGAAAAAAAAAAAAAGTCTAAAGATAAAATATTCCTACAATTGAAACTGTATGCAAGACCCGGATCAGTCAGCAAGATAGAAAAGAAAATAAAAATAACATGAAGTCACAGAAAAAAAGAAAAAAAAAAGCAATGTCTAGTAATTATTAAAAGCTGTTCGACATGATTACCTATCAGGAAAATGCAAACCCAAAGCGTGGAATACCACTTCACATCAACTAGGACAGCACATTGGTTTGCTGAGGCTGGCCATATTGAAAATGTCACAGACTGGGTGACTTAAATCAGAGTCACAACTTGGGAGGCCAGAAGTGCAAGGCCAAGTCATCAGCAGGCTCTAGTTGTCCTAAGCTTTCCCTGTTGGCCTGTAGACGACCACCATCTTGGTGTATCCTCTCACGGCCGATTCCCTGTTCGCCCCTGTTTCTTCATTTAAGGACACCAGTCACACTGGATTACAGACCCATCCTTATGATATTGTTTAATCCTAACTTCTATTACAGCTTCATCTCCAAATACACATGCAGAATCATAGACCAGTTCACATCACTATATCAGCTTTTAGAGCGTCATATTTAAGTATGCAACAGACGACTGGAAGAAGAGTCGGTGGAGATGTGGAGAAAGCAGAGCGCTGGTGCACTGTGGGTGGGAATTTAAAATGATGCAAAAAGATGAAAGTGGTCTCAGATTTTCAAATAGTAAAACAGACTGTAACCACTTCCTTATCAGCTCCCCACCCACCCAGAGTGTTCTGATGTCCACTTAGAAGAAGATAGCATGGGGAAGTGTTTGATGCTTATGGCCAAGAATGAGTGCAAAAAATGAACATGGAGCAATTTGAACAATTAAAAGAAGAATGAGGTTTGACACATATGTGGACGAGGTTAAGAGTTACACATAAAGCTCAAAGTATATCTGGAATAGATCAACTGTCATTAAAAAAAAACCCACAAATTTCCACAGGAACAGAAAACAGAATATTCTAACAGCTAGAAAAAATACAAAATGTTTAAGAATATGATTGAACACTCCAGTTAGATCCTCTAGTATAAGTCAGTCAAAGTCAACTCTGCCTTCCTGGGACACAGTGCTTCCTAATCCTCAGGCATCCATCCAGATACCATACTCAGTCCGTTGTTATCCTCTACTGTCTCCCACAACTCAACCCGTCTCCTCGATCCAGGCTTACCTCCCTTCCCTACCAACGAGTGAGATTCCTCTGATAAAGAAATCGAGTCATAGCACTTCTCTGCATAAACTCCTTTGATGGGCCCCTTAGTCATCCTCAGGAGAAAACCCAAACACCTACCCATGCTCCACAAGACTCTGCAAGTACAATCCATTCCTGGGAAGCACCCAGCCTCATCTCGAGGTCCCCCCCACCAAAACACACACACACACACACACACACACACACACACACACACACACACACACACACCTGCTCAGTACAACTGACTACTGACCAGTATTCCTTTGCCCAGAGGCACCAGATTCTCCTTCACCTGCTGTCTTCCTGTCATTCCCTGCCCAGTGGAATCTTTGGCATGGACAGTTCTAGTTCAACACCACTTTAAAGGCCACGTCCTTTGGAATGCCTTTTCTGAGGTGTCCGAGAGTGACTTCTCTTATCCTACAGGCCACACACATCCATTGTAGTAGGATGTCAACACAGTGCTTCTGTTTCCTGCTTTCCTAACTCACTCTACAAGTTCCTGAAGGTATGGGATTTCTCCTCTTATCCATCATCGAAGTCCTAGTACCTAACAGTACTCCAGGCATGTACCAAGCATTTAAGACATGCTTAATAAAGACTAAGTGAAGTAGAACATTTAAACTGTAGGCGAAGATGACAACACTCACTGAAACTGTAGACCCACGCCATCTGTGAATACAAATGTTAAATCTGAAACAAACTTTGAGTAAGTAAATTACGTCACTCTAATCAAGTAAAAAATACATCATGGTCAAGGTGAATTTACCTCAGGACTGCAAGGATGATATAACAATAGAAGCCTAAGCAGACAACACACATAGAATCATTTTGGTAGATGATAAAAGACATCTGATAGACTTCAAAATTCATCATGGCAATCACTGATCAACTTAGAATGGAAAGGTATTAACTTTGTATAAAGCATCACCATGCTTCGTGATAAATCAACAAGATGGGAGGCCTTTGAAAATTGCTGAACATTTTGTACACTGTAGCTTGAATACAGTAAGGAAAAAGAAGAAAATCAAAGAACATTGGGGTGCATCTCAGGGATAGAGCGCTTGCCTAACATGGCCAAGACCCCAGGCTCAATCTCCAGAGGATAAAAAGAAGGAAGGGAGGAAGGAAAGAAGATACGAATAGAGGTGGGGAGGGGAGAAAAGGAGAAGGGAGGGGGTGCGGAGAGCCGAGGAAGCCCTGAGTGAGTGTGTACCATTGACAAGGGTCAACGCCTCTGACCCATGGGGACTGGCAAAGTCTTCCTGCGGGTGAAGCTCAGAAACGTGGAGAAGCTTCCTCTGTGTATTCGCAAACACTGACCGGTGTGTGTGCAAAACCTCCAACTGCAGCCTCCTCC
Source organism: Peromyscus leucopus (assembly GCF_004664715.2). Lineage (NCBI taxonomy): Eukaryota > Metazoa > Chordata > Mammalia > Rodentia > Cricetidae > Peromyscus > Peromyscus leucopus. The sequence goes on along the minus strand of NC_051071.1, from coordinate 63,638,378 downwards.
TCCAGGCTGACTGCAGCCTGGGACTGACCTGTCCAGAGGCCTCCCATGGGGACTAGCAAACCCCTCCTTCTAACACTGTACATAACAAACTCACTCTATATCATAAAAAGGTCCCCATTTGCTGGGCCATTGGTATCCTCTATTAGAGCACGCAGTCTACCAATACCAGCTTCTATGTACGTGTGTCTGTATGTGTGTCTGTATGTCTGTCCTTTTGTTCACTCCCTTGTCGCCCCAATCAGGTTTCTAGAACTAAGCTGTGTATATCAGTGAGGAAGGAGACAATTATTCCCAATTATGACTACCTACTCCAATCCTACTAGAAATAATCACAAACCTTACTAAGTTTTATAGAAATGAGCAGAAAGGCTGATTCATGAGAACAGTGTCAAGTTTCCAAGAATAAGCATAAAAATATAGAACTTACATGAAGCAAAATTTCCACATTAATCTCTAGATTTAATTTAACTCAAGTCCAATCAAGCCAATGAAATTGCTGTCTGGAATTAGAAACTGCATGGCTAAATCTCTTCTAGCAAAATAAGTCATTGAGAATACTTTTTTTTAAAGGTAAAAGAGAGAAAAATCAATTAAAATGACCTTCCTTTATCAGATAGTAAAATGGAACATAACACTAAATTTAAATACCGTAGCACCAGAACAGAATGTCCAAGAATGATCAAGGGTGTTCCAGGAAATGCACAAATAAAACTCACGACTGGACTTCAGTGCAGGCTCACTGGGGTTTCCCATGCACACAGAGGAAATGGATTATTTAATAATGTGGCTGTGACAACTAACTTTGGTTGAGAAAAACTGAGATAACTGCTCTTATGCAGTTCTTAACTATATCCCACACACTTTACAAGAATACATATTTTAGAAGCCAGGCCTGGCAATAAAAACTTGTTACCTCAGCACCCGGGCTCAGGCAGGAAGATCCCGAATTCAAGGCTAGCCTGGGCTACCTAGCAAGACCATGAACACCACCCCCAATAGAAACTAAAATAAATATTTAAAACCTTCAGTACATGCATTATTTTTCTTATTGCTGAGAAAAAACACCCCCTGAAAAGGAACTTAAGGAAGAAAGGATGGTCTTGGCTCATGTTTGAGGAGTCTATGATACTGTGGAGGAGTACCAATAGAGAGTGCCAGGCAGCTGGTCACATGCCTCTGCTGTCGGGAAGCTGAGGGGAAGAATGGTACTCCACGACCACTCCCTTTATTCTGCTTAATACCCCAGTCCATGGGATGGTGTCATCCATATTCAGGGTAGCTCTCTGCTCCACAGTTAACTCTCTGGAAACACCCCAGACAAGCCCAGATGGCCATCTCTCAGGTGAGTCTAAATCCAGTCAAGCTGAAAATGAAGATCCATCGCTGCTACTCAGAACACCAAAGGAAAGTTATAATGCTGGAAGAAACACAGCCAAGAATACAAGAGGAAAGGCCAGTCAAGGTAATGATATTTCAACAAATTAATTTCACCTAGCCTGTTTTCCAGTATGGAAGAAAAAGGGAAAAAACAAAAAAGATAGCCCGGGGAAAAAGCTTGATACTCTAGGACAGTGGTTATGAACCTACTGTTATGAATTGTAGTGTAAATATCTGATATATGACACCCCCCCCCAAGGGCCGAGACCCACAGGTTGATACTTTCTGCTCTAGGATTTTCCAAGGATAATAAGGAAAAGGGTTGATATTACAAAATATCCTTTGAGAAGGGCCCTGTTTTGATTGGAATGTGAAATGTATGCAGTAAGTTCATATTCTGAATGCCTGGCCCCCATGGGTAGCTGTATTAGTTACTTCTCCTATTGATGTAATAAAACACCTCGACAAAGCAACTTAAGGAAAGGTTTATTTCACAGTTCCAGGGTAAAGTCCACCGTGGCTGGGAAATAACGGTGGCAGGGATCCGAGGCAGATGGTCACCCTGCATGCAGAGCCAGGATGCAGAGGGAGATAAATGCGTGTACTCAGCTCACTTTCCACTTCTTATTCAGTCAGGGACCCCAGGTCATGGAAGAGTGCTGCTCACACTTGGGTGGGTCTTTGCATCTCAAAGTCACCTAGATAATCGTCCAGTCATGCTCAGGAGCTACCCTAAACTAGATCATCCCTCATAGGAATGTCCAAAGGCTTGTCTCTTCGGGAATCTAGATCCTGCCAAACTTGACTATTCACCATCTCAGTGGTACAGTTTGGGGGACAGAGGGGGCTTCTGGAAACCTTGGGAGCTGAAGCCTACCTGGTGTAGCAAGCCACTTGGGGGGCGGTTACCGGAGGTCAGACACGCCCCAGGTTTCTGTTCACCTCTGCTTCCTGGTCTAAAGTAACACGAGAGCTTTCTTCTACCCATTCCAATTGTCACGAGCTCAGCCGCTTCACTGTGCCTTTCCCGGCATGACAGACCGAAACCCGAGGCCAAGATAAACCTTTTCCCGTTTAAGCTGTTCCTATCAGGTATTGTGGTCACAGCGATGGAAAATACTAACATAAGCACTATGGTGATATTGCATAAATAAATACGGGATTAACTTGAAGGTGACCATTGAAGAAGTGGTTAAATTATAGCATGGTTACACATCTGCTCATTAAAAAATATAACTAATAATAAATTAATATAGTTAATTACCTATCTGCTCATTAAGTAATATCATGTAGGTGCTTATCTGTTGAGGTGAAAAACATTCATGGTATATGATAAGCAGCATGGAGGTTAAGAAATAACTCATGTACTGCCAAGGAATATGGCTATGTTTTGCCTATGTCCAGGAAGGATGAGTGAAGCTGAATTCTAAGACAATACACTTTTTTTTTTCAAAGAGAAATGTCCCATTTGTTTCGTTGTTTGTTTGTTTTTGAGACAATCCCTTTACTGAAACTGAGGCTCACTATCTAGAAAAACTGGCTGGTCAGCAAGCTCGTGGATGCTCTGTCTCTGCACCCCACTGCTGGGACTACAGAAGCATGTCACCACGCTAGATTCATTACACTGGAGCAGGGCCCTGAACTCGCGTCCTTATGCTTAGGCAGCAAGCATTTTAACCTCCCCAGTCTTGGCTTCCATCTATCTATTATCTATCTATCTATCTATCTATCTATCTATCTATCTATCTATCTATCTACCTACCTACCTTTCTTTCTATCTATCTATCTATCTATCTATCTATCATCTATCTATCCATCCATCCATCCATCCATCCATCTATCTATCCATCTATCCATCCATCCATCCATCCATCCATCCATCCATCCATCCATCCATCCATCTATCCATCTATCTATAGACAGGGTCTCAGTATGTGGATCAGGCTAGCCTTGAGCTAACAGCGATCTGCTTGCCTCTGCCTCCTGAGTGTTGAGTGTATGCCATGATGCCTGGCTTGTGGCTTCTGTTTCTTAGTTTTGCTGTTGTTGTTTTGAACGCTACAGAAATGGCCTTAGAGGAAGGGATTGGCATTTGAGTTCTTTGCACTCTTGCAGCTTATTGCGGAGTGGTTCAGACTGGAGGTTCCAAGTCAGACCTCTGAGGTTGTAACCCTGCTCCTAATTCGGGTTTTATACACGAGTCCCTAAACCTTTATTCCCTTCTCTGGAATTTGAGCTAACAAGATGCCTTCCCTCATTACGGGGTGTTATGAGGGTTAAGTTGACACGGTCTGTTTGAAGGTTTGTGGACGGTACCTGTGACGGGGTGAAGCACAATGAACTCTATTATTATTATTATGTAAAAGGCAAAGCAAAGACTATATACCCCAAGGCCAGACAAGATGGGACCCTAAGTGATGATGGGGGACTGAGAGACAGGCAGAACGATCTCGTCCCATCAAGTGTTGCCTCAGCTTCTGGGGACAGCCTTTTCACGCCTTCCTTTCCTCCTCACATCCCCGAGGCTGCAGGTGCATGTTTTCAGAGAACAGTCTGTCTGTGGGCACAAGTACTTATATAACACAAGAACATCTGTCATTTCAGTAGGAATAAGAGAGGGACTCTCAACAGCACTCGGCGGTTTCATCAATCACACTTATTTAGAAAGATCTCTCTTGCTGATGTGCGCATGCCCGCGTCAGAGAACAAGGTTACCAAAGCGGCATAACAAACTGAGAAGTGGAAGGTAAATAGAGAATACAGAGGATGCTACTGGCCCAGGTACTCTCCCCAAAGCCAGTGGGTAACTTCCAGCTCCGCCATGATCACAGTGAAGGCTAGACAACAAGTCTGAGGTACAGGGGGAGCCTGAGAGGTGTCCAGCAAGCCCAGATCCCAGTGGCCGTGAGCCTTGGGGACTCTGTGGACACGGGAAGAGGACAGAGGCATGAGATTTGAGAAGCCAAATGTGAGTTTACAAAACAAAGGGAAAGAAAACACGTGCAGATCGACGGTGGTGAGACCTGTACAGATGTGCATGGCATCTCCGTCCAGATGTGGCTTTGCGTGATAAATGCAGAGCAAAGCAAAACCAAACAAGTTTACAGCAACTTAGAAAAAA